>NC_043709.1:11632825-11711980 GCF_006229205.1 Suricata suricatta | reverse complement strand
CCCTCTGTTGGTGGAACTGTGACTCGGAACGGGAATGAGGCCAGTCCCCATGGGATTGGCTGGTGGCTGTCAGGGGTTTTTACCCCCTAATGCAGTAGTTTTCAAAGTGTGGTTCCCTGGACACCCCCTGGAGGATGTGTTCTCCCAATGTGGAAGAATGGACAGCTTGGAGATGTAGTTAAGCTCCCAGTCTTTGGAGATACCAAGTGGTGGCCAGAGGGCTAGCTGTCTGCTCCAGCAGAATTTCAGGCTCTGCTGAGGCCCTTTTGCTGTGTTTTTCTGCGACACCCCCTTCCCCCACCTCTGTGCACCTGTTGGTGACATTGCCCCCCCTTTCTCTTTCAGACTCTATTTCTGCAGAGACTCTCCGAGGGAAGTCCCAGCGCAACCTTCTCTCCCAGGCGCCTCTCCTCCGATGGGTCCTTACCCTCAGCTTTGTGGTGGCAACGGTTGCTATGGGCCTTTATGTCATGTGATTGCAAGTGTGCTGGCCCCTCAGGCTCTGAACTCTGTCCCAGTGGAAGGCCTTTTTTCTGGAGAAGGCTCATCTCTTGACTGGCTTCCTTACCTTAGGCATAGGGGGGCTGTCAGGGCTCCCCCCCCCCCAACCGCCCTGTCCTTGCGTCCCTCTCTCTCTGGAAAGGGAGAGTCTGCGGCATCTTCTCCAGCCCAAAGCACCTCCAGCTCAATGACGTGAACTTCCAAACTGGGATGAGGGGTCCTGCCTGGCCCCTCAGCTCCACCCGCTCCGTTCCTGCAGCAGAGCCCAGAAGACATGGCCAGAAGCGGCCTCTGTCTTCAACCTCCGAATGCCCGGGGTTCACGGGCTCCTTGACACGCCATGACCGCTTTCCCTGTGGGCAGTGGCAATTTTTATACAAGTGTGCAAAATGTTGTGTCTTGTGTTTGGCTTGTTTTTGTTGGAGCCACTTTTTGTTCCTGGCTCAACGAGAACTGTGGTATTTTGTTGTCTGTTTTTATAGCAGGGTTGGGGGGATTTGAGGGGGGTGGGTGGGTGGGCAGGGAGGTGTTTAACAACACTGTGGCCTTGGTTGCTAACTTTCATGTGAAAAAATAAACTATGTTGCCTGATAGTAACTTGAAGTGTTTGTCTTGGGTGCTGTTACCCTTGGGGAGCTGACCTTCCCCCCACTTGTTTCTTAACTACCTGGTGGGGAGAAAGGGCAAGGCAGGGGCGAAAGGCCCACTTTTGGATGTTGGTCTCTGGTATGCAAGTGGGGGGGTGAGCCTTTAGGCAGCGGGTGTGTGAAGCTCTGTGGGAACCTTGTTGGATGCAAGACTGCGTTCCTGGGGACCGGGGGGCGGGACTGCCCTGTCGGCGGCAAGGAGCAGGTGACGGGGTAAAATTTATCTAGTCGATACAGTGAATCTTGGGGACTACAGTGAGATCTGCCACTCCGCCACGGAGCGCTGCCATTGTCATTCCTTACTGACCTTAAGGGGGGGGGGGCTCCGTTCTGTCCTCTGCAACACGGATGCAGTGAGACCTACCTCCCCTACCTGTCTGGAGAAGCAAATATAAGATGTCAGCATTGCCCAGTGTTAGCTCCTCTTTGGAAAGGAGGGTGATCGGGGTTTTGTAATTTGGGGTAAGCAATGTTTGCGTGAGTGCCCCCACTTCTATCATCTCCTTGAATCCTCACAGCAAACCTGTGCAGGTGCTCCGGGGGGTCGGGAGGGATTTAAGCCAGGTCTGTCCAGCTCTAAAGCCCAGATCCCCTCCCCCCCAAGTCATGAAAGCCACTGAAATATTAACAGTGAAGCTTCCCAACTTGGGAAAGTGAAAACCTCTCACTGAAGGTGTAGCTGGGAAAGTAGGGGCCGGGTGTCTCCTTACACCCGTAGCACGTGAGGACTGGGGAGTCTGGAGAACTCTGTCCTGCCTTCGTCACTCAACCTGGGACAGTGGACGAGCCACTTGGTCTCGTGTTCACCGGCGAAATGAAAATAGTACAACTACCTTCCACAGCTGCTAGAGGGTCCGGGGGGTCTAAACACCTGTCCGTGGACAGTGCTGGCATAATCACTCCAGGGGAAGGGCGGAATCCTGGGTCCCACCTGAGAGGCTCTGATTCTGGAAACCTGGGGCAGGACTCTGGAATCCTGTTTTGTGAAAAGCTCCCTGGGAGATTCCCAAGTGCAGGCAGGTCCGGGAGCCACAGATTATTCTGACATTATGTTTGCAGAGTAGGCATTCAAAGAGCAGCTGTAGCTCTTCCTACGTTGGCCAGTTTTCTGGGAAAGGGACATCATATTCCTTATTTGCAGTGATAAGGGAAAGGAGGGGACAGACAGGGAAACAAACCCTCTTGGTTCTACTATTAGGAAAAGGGCTAAATAATCTATATCCTATTAGCTGTCTAATAGAATAAGATAAGGGGCACCTGGCTGGCTCAGTCTGAAAAACGTATAACTCTTGATCTTGGGGGTCATGAGTTCAAGCCCCATGTTGGGTTTAGATTACTTTAAAAAAAATTTAAAAATGGAATGACTTAAATCTATTCTGTCCTCAGAAGGACTTCCATGAAGTATTAATAAGAAAAGCAAGTTTCTTGGGGCACCTGGGTGGCTCAGTCGATTGGGTGTCCGACTTCAGCTCAGGTCATGATCTCACCGCTGGTGAGTTGGAGTCCCCGCATCCAGCTCAGTGTTGACAGCTCAGAGCCTGGAACCTGCTTCGGATTCTGTGTCTGTCTCTCTCTCAAAATAAATAAACATTTAAAAAAATAAAAAGAAAAACAAGTTTCAGATTCATTTGATTTTTTTTAATACACTGTTTAAAAATACCGGTATTTTAAATACTCCCCGTAAATAGGTGTCCATGCCTGTGGCAAAGGTAAGAAAACATTATTTGCAGTTGTTCATCGTGGAGGGTGGGAATGGAAGACCAGGGAAGAGAGATTATGCAGCCCTCGCTGCTGTTCGAGAACTCCAAGTTTTACCAAATCTCCCCATTTTTCCAGTGAGGTTGGGTAGCTGGTCGTGAATTTTCGCAAAGTTTAGGCACTGCCAAATAAAGAAAAGTCTTCTACGATGGAAAAAACAAATCACCCTTTGGGTCGAAGAAAACACCCTTCGGACGATTTTGGTCCTGGATGCGACTTATTTCTGACTCATCCCCAACGTTTGGAAGGGTGTGTGGCAGGGTGAGCGCGGTGCGGGGGGCCGAGCACTCTTGCGCGGGACCGACAGATTCGGAACCCCCGGTTCTCCCAGCCACGGCCTTGGAGGCGGTTACTGTCTCATGAGGCTTGTAAAAGGCCTGGGGAGGGTACACCCGCAGCCCTCCCTCGGCGCCCGCCGCCCCCTGGCCGGAAGGCCGCCCTTCCGCCATCTTTGCTCCCACCCGACGCCGCCGCTTCCTCCCGGCTCAGAAGTTTCGCGCCAAATTGTCCAGCAGGCAAAATGGAGCCCGGAAAAAGACCAGGGACGTGACGTCACGAGCCCTGCAGCCAATCCGCTCCTGAAGCTTGTCCGGAAGGTGGGGCTCGCGGGAGTAGTGCGGTCCAATCGCTGGCTGTGGAACCTCAGCGGGCCAATGGGGACGCAGCGGCAGCGGCGCCCGAACGCGGCGTCTCGTTTTTCCCGCGAAACTCGGCGGTGGAACTTGGAGGTGCAGCTGTACCCGGGTCTGGGGGTTGTCACATTGCAGAGGTGAGACCGGGATTCTGGGGCGGGAGAGGGGGCGGTCCGGGAGTCTGCAGGTCTCTGCCCTTGAGGGCCCAGCAGGGTGGGCAGGCATTCTCGCGGGCGAGCTGGGGTTCCCCCGCCCCGCGTTCGGAGCCGACCCTTCGGGCGTCCGAGCAGAGGCTGCGCGTCGCCCCCGCCGGCTCCAGCTGTTTGTCCCCGCGCCAGGCGCAGTCATGTCGGGCTTCGACGACCCCGGCATCTTCTACAGCGACAGCTTCGGGGGGGACCCCGCGGCCGATGAGGGCCAGGCCCGCAAATCGCAGCTGCAGAGGCGCTTCAAGGAGTTCCTGCGGCAGTACCGAGTGGGCACCGACCGCACCGGCTTCACCTTCAAATACAGGTGCGAGACCGGAGGAAGAGGGGGGGCGTACGCAGGGGCCGCCCGTTTTCACTCAGAGCCGGCTAGTGTCGAGCACGAATGGGGGGACACGGGCCCAGGGAAGGGAGGGAGCGTGTCCTGGGGCCGCGGATCGGGGTTCCAGCCATGCCTCATCCGGCCGCACGCGTGTGGTCTTTGGTTTTGTACATCTTATACCTGAAGGTAACTTTTGAGTGGTCACCTGTTGAGTGGGCTCCTAACAGCCAGCTACAGCCTCTAGAGACCCTTGGTTTTTTATCCAGGACTTGGTGGTGGTCATTGGCGTCTTGTTTTTCTGCGTAATATCTACGGCGTCTTTGAAACCCAAGTTCTCCTTGGGGGTAAATGGTGAAGATGGTAGTTAAGATTTATCTCACTCTTGCGTTCTTTCCAAATTTGGGACTTCCACTGAACAGCACCTGCTGGATGCCAGGCACCATCCACTGAACCTGCCCTTGGTCATTGTGTAACTTGCGGCATCTTGTCAAATCCTTGTCAGTCCAGCCATCAGTCCTAGCACCTTAAAATGCAGAGGTGGAGTTGCAGGTTCAGGCTGGGGCATGACCAGTTAGTATCAAAGTGACTTCCCAGTAACAGCCTCTCTGTGTCATCCGTAAATGGTGCCTCCGTGTAGTCTGTACCAGCAGATGTTGACCATCTGTGTGCCCCACACCGTGTTAGGCACTGAGATATGAAGATGAAAAGATCTATTGCTGTAGCGCCTGGGCAAGGTGGTTGAGCGCCCAACTTCGGCTCAGGTCACAGTCTCGCAGTTCGTGGGTTCGAGCCCTGCGTCGGGTTCTGTGCTGACAGCTCAGAGCCTGCTTCAGATTCTGTGTTTCCCTCTCTGTCTGCTTCTCCCTCACTTGTGCTGTCTCTGTCTCTCAAAAAACTGAATGAACATTTAAAAAAAAAAAAAAAAGAAAAGGAGGAATATAGAAGGGAGTTAGGAAGGGCTTCCAGAGAAGCCCAAGTTTGACCGTGACTGAGAGAAGAGTTCAGGTGTGGAAGGCATTCCTGATGGGAGCAGTCGCTGCATGGGCACAGAGGTAGGAGTGGCCTTTTATGATAGCAAGGGGCTTTCTGGGCCATGGTGGCCATTTTGCATGGCTCTGGGACATAAGGTAGGGATGAGGCTGAGGAGAGGGCTCTGTAGGGCTGTGGTCCCTAAGTGTTGTGGGACAAGAGTTCCGTAGAATGGCCTGGTGACTAATAAGACAGACAGGGTCACTGCTGCCTTTGGCCTCCCAGGTTTGAGCTTGTATTTTGTTTGTCTCCAAGGGGAAGTAAAAGGCTCCAGGGAGCCTTGCAGCGAAAGAACCGAGTCTTCCCAAACTGACCTGTGTGTGCACACAGCCCTGTCTTTGAGCATCGAACTGTCCTTCAGCCCGTTCACCCATCTATCTTGTGGACTCTCTCCATGGAGCTTGGTTTTGCAGGGCGCCACTGTGGGCAGCAGGGAGTCTCCGCAGGGTTACACCCCAGAACCGCCTAGAACTCCATGTGTATTTGGGAAGGGGGCAGTGCTGGTGATGGTGTGGGCGGATTCCAGGTGCACATGTGCCTTGGCCAGAGTTGATTTGCTCTTCTCTGCATCCCCCTCTACCCACCCCAGGGATGAACTCAAGCGCCATTACAACCTGGGGGAGTACTGGATCGAAGTGGAGATGGAGGACCTGGCCAGCTTCGACGAGGACCTGGCCGACTACTTGTATAAGCAGCCAGCCGAGCACCTGCAGCTGGTGAGCGGGACCCCGTCCCTAACCCCACTCCCCCTCACCAGGGCTGGCCCTGCTCTGGTCTCTAACAGTTGGCTCCTTCCTCTTCTCCAGCTGGAGGAAGCTGCCAAGGAGGTGGCCGATGAGGTGACCCGGCCCCGGCCCACTGGTGAGGAGGCGCTCCAGGACGTTCAGGTCATGCTCAAGTCAGATGCCAGCCCGTCAAGCATTCGTAGCCTGAAGGTGGGTCCACCTGGGGGCAGGTTCCTGGGGGCGGCGGCGGCAGCGGCAGCTTCTGCATGGTGCACAGGGGCTTCAGCTGTGTAACCCTGAGCAGCTCACTCAGCCCCTTTGAGCCTGTGTCCTCCTCTGTAAAATTAACTCATTGGAATGTGTTTACTGAGCTCCATCTATGGGCAAGGCATCGAGTTGGTTCCTGAAGAAACCGTATTGAATTAAACAAAGAGCCCCGGTGTGGAGTTTCTGTCCCACTGTGGAGTGTGGGGGGAGCCCTGAGTAAGCCAGTATGTATCACTCATGGCGGCTTTATTTATTTATCTATTTTTTTATTGTTTACTTTTGAGAGAGAGAGAAAGTGCACGTGCAAAGTGCGGAGGGGCAGAGAGGGAGGGAGGGAATTCCAAACGTGGCGCAGAGCCCAACACAGGGCTTGATCTGGAACTATGAGATCATGACCTGAGCCGAAATCAAGGGTCAGATGCTCAACCGACTGAGCCCAGGAGCCCCACCTGTGATGATTTTCAGATGTTCCTCAGTGCAGTGGGAGAAATCAGGGGGTTGGCCCTTGGGAAAGACAGAGAAGGCTTCCTTGGTGGAGAGCGAACACTGGGCAGACAGCTGGGAGAACATTCCAGGGAGGTGGAGGTACGGCCCAGGCAAAGCCCGAGTGGCGAGGAGGGCGTGGTGTTATGCTCAAGGCTGTGTGGAGGGACAGCCAGGCTGACGGTGATGGGGAAGCAGGAGGGGTTGACACCTGAGGTGTTTGTTTTAGTTGACAAATGCTAAAGGCTGTGGTGCTCCAGGCGTGGGCCAGACCCACCTGTGAACACCCAGGACTCGGTTCTCTCGGAGCTCATGGTGGAAGAGACAGATGGGGGGCTTGGAGCTAATTTCAGGAGCTGCGAGGAAGAAAGAAACACAAGAAATATGACCGTGGCCAAGGGAGGTGGATGGCAGGCAGAAGAGGCCTCTCTGAGGAAGTGATGTTGGAGTGAGTCTGAGTGATTCATAGTCAGCTGCACAGCAGCCTAAGGGAAGAGCATTCCAGGCTGGAGGAGGAGCAGGTGCAAAGGCTCTGAGGTGGGGACAGTGGCATGCTTCAGGCAACGAGAAGGAGCCGAGCCGGTGTGGCCGGGCCCCAGTGAGCATGAGGGTTGAGGGAAGGAAGGGAGGAAGAGGCCAGAGGGCCGGGGCCTTTCCAGCCTGGAAAGGAGTGTGGATTGCGGCTGGAGCGCAGGAGGAAAGCAGGGGGTGCTTAGGTATTAGAGTGGGCGGTTCCATTGGCAAACAACCCTTTTGGCTGCCAGGCGGGGGACACTTTATAACAGTGGCAGGAGTGGGAGCCAGGAGAGCAGGAAGCGATGGTCATGACGTTAGTCATTCTGTCACAGGGCGGCTGTTAGAATCTAGGGAGGTGATGCACTTGGCTGTGCTCTGCGTACCCCCATAGCAGGGCCCAGATGTAGCTGATGGCACCTCCTCGTGTGCGTCGGACCCACAAGGCCAGTCTCTGGTCTTTGCTGGAGTCCCCACATCCTGCGGCTCTCTTGGGGTCCCCGTCAAGCTTTCTTTGGCTGGCACGAAGGCAGGTCTGTTCCAGAAGCAGGGCTGTGAGCTCTGGGGCTGGTCCGCTTCATCTCTGTGTTCCCAGCAGCTGGGAGAGGCTCTGTGACGAAGTTTGGACTCAAACTCAGTATCACGCGTTTGCCTCCCTGTGGAAGTGGCATTGACCTGTTTGGGGGGCAGCTGTTCCATCAGGCGGGCAAGCCTCCACTCCCCCCGGGGACACTGCTGTCAGACTCCTGGGAGAACACCTCAAATGGCCTGCTCCAGGGGATGGGTTTCCCACAGTGGAGGAGGAGCCGTCTCTAGAAGGCTCACTGGGCAGGGGAGGGCTCAGAGGGGCCCAGACCAGCCCAGTCCTTCGGGGTTCTGGAGTGCCCTCAGAGGGGCCCAGACCAGCCCAGTCCTTCGGGGTTCTGGAGTGCCGGACGCCTGCGTTGTTGGAGATTGCTGTCTGAAAAACATGCTCCATGGTGGTTCCAGCAGTCCCCGTGTCCCCAGGTCGTGGCGGACACGCGTGGTGTAATTAAACACAGAGGGGGCCGGCCTCCTTTCTTCTCTGCCTCCCGTCCCCCAGGCTTCAGAGCGGGTGCCGGCCTGAGCCTGGAGCCTGCCTGCCCCAGAAGGCCGGCTGGGACCTGGGAGGAAAGATGAAAGGAACTTTTATTTATTTATTTATTTAAAAAATTTTATGTTTTTATTTGTTATTAAGACAGAGAAATAAAGCATGAGTGGGGGAGGGCAGGTAGAGGGGGAGATACAGAATATGAAGCAGGCTCCAAACTCTGAGCTGTCAGCACAGAGCCCGATGCGGGGCTCAAACTCACGAACCGTGAGATCATGACCTGAGCCGAAGTCAGACGCTTAACCGACTGAGCCACCCAGGCGCCCCAGGAACTTAAAAAAAATTCTTCTTAATTTTTGGGTCCCCTGGGTGGCTAGAGCCTGCAGCCTGCTTACGATTCTGTGTCTCCCTCTCTCTCTCTGCCCTTTGCCTGCTCACACACTCTCTCCCTCCCTTTCTCTCTCTGTCTCAAAAATAAATATTAAAAAAAAGTTTTTACTTTTACCTTTTTTTTTTAATCTCAAGGAGGTCCCGCACTCAATGTGGGGCTTGAACTCAAGGCCCTGAGATCAAGAGTCACTTGTTCTACTGACTCAGCCAGCAAGGTTCTCCTGAAAGGAATGTTTCTTGTCTTACGGAAAATTGCACACGGAAACAGAATAGTGTAATGAATCTCATGTAGCTTCGCCTAGGTTTAGTGGTTAACGTTTTGCCTTACTTTCTTTTTTCTTTTTTGTTGTTGCTAAAGTGCTTTATAAAATAAGTTACAGAAGTGCCTCTTTGTCCCTAAGTACTTCGGCATGTGTTAGAAGGTTTTCCTAGCTTATCTCTGGTGGCCCTGTGTCCATAACGACCCCCTCCCTGGGTGACTTTCTTGCAGTCGGACATGATGTCGCACCTGGTGAAGATCCCTGGCATTATCATCTCGGCGTCTGGGGTCCGCGCCAAGGCCACCCGCATCTCCATCCAGTGCCGCAGCTGCCGCAACACGCTCAGCAACATCGCCATGCGCCCGGGCCTGGAGGGCTACGCCCTGCCTAGGAAGTGCAACACGTGAGTGTGTCTTGGGGGGCCCCAGGGCCTGGGGCGGGGTGACGTCTGAGTGGAGACGGGAAGGGTGAGGACCAGCCTGCGGCGCCTGCAGGGAGAGGGGCTGGGGCAGAGGCATGCCCTGCAGGGGTGGCGCGGGGCTCAGGGCTGAGAACCAGGCACAGCGTCCTTCTCCATTGGTGGGTTCTGTCCCTGCCAGGATGTCCAGACAACTTGTGTGGGGACCCCGGGGTCAGGAGGGAAGGCAGTCCAGGGGATGAGTCTGTCTGGGGTGTTCTGAAGCCAGCTGGTTTGCTGGGGCTGCCGGCCCGGGGACGTAGCACGCACGTTCAATTACACGTCTCCGAGGTCCACGTTTGCGCTACAGAGACCGCTTATGTGGCTTCTTGGCCCGAGAAATGAGTGTTTACTCTGGCTCTTACAGAAAATGATGTCCACCCATGATCCGAAGGGCCCGCGCCCTCCCTCGGGCTGCCTGTCGGCCCCTGCTGGCCCCTCTCAGCTACCTGACCCCAGTGTCGGCAGCGCCCTGTGCTCGGCCACGCTGCTTTTTTCTTCACTCACTCCAAGTGGTCTCGGGCTCTGAGTACCGTCCACGTGCAGAGGACACTCCCGTGTCGCCCCCGAGCTCCACAGTCAGACCTGGCTGTGGGCTGGACGCCCTTAAGCCCGGGTCTAGGGGATACTGCAGATTTGAACCGCACTGACCTCACCTCCATCCCACCCCCAGATCTGCCCTTCCACAGCCCCTCTCCCCACCCCAGATAGAAGCCCCAGCTTTTCAGGGGGCCCAAGTGCTCAGTCTCCAAGTATTTCTGGGAAGCCCTTCTGGCCCTGCCCTTGAGATTGCGTGTAGGGAGCCAGACCCTTTCTTGACTGTGGGCCTGTCTGTGGTCCTCTCTCACCTGGAGTGGTGACCCCTTGGGCCCACCCTCATTCCTCAGTCAGTTCTCCACTCTGCTGCCTGTGACCCTTTGCCCTGCAAGTAATCCAGTCATTTCCACGTCACCTGAAGACCAGCGCTGGGCTGGCCCGCATGGCCCTCCACCGCCCTCTCTGGCCTCCGGTCCTCCCCTCCACGCTGGGCCCAGCCTCACTGCCTCCCTCCTAGCACAGGGCCTTTGAACACGCTATTTCCTCTGCCACAGTCAATTTTTCCTTCAGCTTTCTCTTCTGTTCCCACCCCCGCACCAGAGGTGCCTCCCCAGGCCTCCATCTGACCTGGGCGTGTGCGCACCCGGTCACGCTACCCACCAGATAGCATGAGGTGCTGTCTCTCGTTCTGTCATGGACGCTCGCTGGCAGTCTCTTCTTCCCCGACTAGAGTGTGAGCTCCATAAGAGCAGGGGCTCGCTGCCGTGTCCCTGGCCTGTAGATCTGCGTCTGGCACCTAGTGGATGCTTTGCTGGAACGCTGCTAGAGTAGTTGAACTATGACTGCATCACGTGGAGGTAGATAGAGGCCTGGGCCCCGAGGATGGTCTCCGGGTGCCCAGACGCTCACCCAGATGTCCTGGGATTTGAGTGGCGGTTTTGTAAGGTCATTGGTGATTTGGGTCCCTACCTCTGGGGACCCTGAGACCCTTGTGTGGGTGGGAGTGTGACTTGTCTGCAGGGAGGAGGAGCCAGGCCTGGAGCAGACCTCCCCGTTCCTCACTGCCTCATGGTACCCCCGAGAGCTGCCCTCCTTGTAAGGGCTTTGCCTGGCGGTCGCAGAGACAGACCGTCAACTTGCTGTGGACCAGAGCTTGTCACTGACTCCTGGGATGGGCTCCCTGGGGTTTGGGTTCTCGGGGGAGCCCTGGTGACCTTTTCTCCCCACCCCGCACAGGGATCAGGCCGGGCGCCCCAAGTGCCCGCTGGACCCGTACTTCATCATGCCCGACAAGTGTAAGTGTGTGGACTTCCAGACCCTCAAGCTGCAGGAGCTGCCTGATGCAGTGCCTCACGGCGAGATGCCCAGACACATGCAGCTCTACTGCGACAGGTGCCGAGGGCTGGGGCTGGGGACAGGAGTGGCTGTCCCCACGTCGGGTGCTGGTTGTGGCCGCATGAGCGTGGTGGGTGGAGGGGGTGGCCCGTCACGGAACACTCGTCCTAGGAACACCAGTCCCGGGAACAGGCCGATGGCCCGCTGAGGGCTCTGAGCCGGGCTTTCCCGGGAGAGTCCCGGGTCTCTGTGCACGTGCTTCCTTGGGTGTTGCTGAAGGATTGGGAAGGAGGAGAGGGTGCTTGACTGGAGTCTGGTCCCCTCTTGGCCACCTGGGCCAAGGACATGATGGGGTTTGTCCTGGGCTTGTGCACCTGGGCGTGCGTGCAGGTGTTGTGTGCTGTGCTGTTCTGAGGCGTGGATCCACGGGTTTCGGTAGCTTCGTCGGTGGCAGTGGGATGTGTAGAAGTCAGACTTTAGCAAATTGAGTTTGCAAAGCCTCAGTTTGCTCATCAGCAAAACGGGCATGATGACCGTCCTGAATCTCTAGTTAGGCAGCTGGGCGATGGGAATTGGAAAATGCACGTTTAGCGCAGTTCCTTAATACAGATGGAGGCTTTGGCGTTGATTAGGTTAACCTCAAGCAGTCTGTAGTCCCGACTTAAGCAGTGGTGTGGGGGAGGAGGGGCCTCAGAGTTCTCTCTGAAGAGTGGCAGTGGTGGGATGGGACTCTTTCCGGCATGGAAAGCACTTCTGGGTCGTTTCCTCCCTTGATCCCACAGTATCACTGCCCCCCAGCCCCCAAGCTCAGAGACGAGCAGTGACTTCCGAGTGGCGGGGTGCAGGTGTGTACCTCAGTGTCCCCGCTGCACCGCCTCTGGCTGGAGGGGCTCAGAGACAGACTTCTTCCAGCACCTTCGTTTTGAGAAGAGAATGTGGAAGTCCAGAGGCAAAATGGCCCCGCAGAGTGGCAAGACGGCCTGAGGAGGAAGGCTGCCCACAAGGGGGGCCCGTGGCCTGTCTGACAGTGGATGAGAAGGGGGCGGGGGCCCAGCACGGAGCCTCCCGTGCGTCCGCCACCGGCCAAACAAACGAGCTCTAGATGGGCAGGGGAGGGTCAGCCACCACCGCGACCATGGGGGTTGGCCACAGAGAGGTCTGGAGCCAGCTCAGGCGGGGAGACCTCCACCCTAGATGATAAGGGGGGCCATGAGAGTGACCGGATGGGTGAGTGGGTCCGAGACCTCCCTGTCCCCACCGTGCTCTCATCTCTGTTTCTCCTTCCTCCCTGTCTCCTCAGGTACCTGTGTGACAAGGTCGTCCCCGGGAACAGGGTCACCATCATGGGCATCTATTCCATCAAGAAGTTTGGCCTGACCTCCAGCAGGGGCCGCGACAGGGTGGGTGTGGGCATCCGGAGCTCCTACATCCGTGTCCTGGGCATCCAGGTGGACACAGATGGCTCTGGTGAGTGGGCTTTGGGGCCCCGGCTGGGCTGCACCCTGGGCCGAGCCCTGTCGCCTCTCCCCTGGATTGTTGCCGGGCCTCCTCGTTTCCCTGTCCCCACCCTTCTCAGGTGTCCCCAGGGGCCTCCACGATCTGGCTCCAGCTCCTCAGAACCTCCTTCCCCTCACTCACTGGACCTTGAGCACAGGCCCACTCCTGAGGGGCAGAACTGGGGTCTTGGCTCAGGCTTGGGGCACCCCAGCTCTGAGGCGCTGCCCTGCAGGGGCCCCTCGTCGGGCGGAGGCTGGCCAGGGTCTGGCTCCCACAGCACTCACGCCCGCCCGCCCTGGCCCACCCAGGCCGCAGCTTTGCCGGGGCCGTGAGCCCGCAGGAGGAGGAGGAGTTCCGGCGCCTGGCCGCCCTCCCCAATGTCTACGAGGTCATCTCCAAGAGCATCGCCCCGTCCATCTTCGGGGGAATGGACATGAAGAAGGCCATCGCCTGCCTGCTGTTTGGGGGCTCCCGAAAGAGGTGGGGGTCTGGTCCCCCCAGATCTGGGAAGGGACAGGTGACTCGGCCCACAGGAGGGTTGCTGCTGATGGTCAGGACATGAATAAAAGAACATTCATGTTTTCCTGGGACCCTTGCCGCTACTCCCAAGCTCCCCCATCTCCCAGGCTCGCGCCAGCTGGCTAGTGGCTTGGCTCTTCCTGGCCTGGAGGCAGGCTCTCCCCCATCGCCCCCATGGGTGGGGTGAGGCTGGGGGCACAGGGGCCATGGACGAAGGTCTCAGCCCAGAGCCTCTGCGTGCCTGCTGCTTTGAGGCTCGTGATCCCAGCTGGGGGGCCAAGCGCCAGCCCGCCCCATGAGCAGCCTGAGTGCCAGCCCCCCCGCCCATCGTCCCCCAGGCTCCCTGATGGGCTCACCCGCCGAGGAGACATCAACCTGCTGATGCTCGGGGACCCGGGGACGGCCAAGTCCCAGCTGCTGAAGTTCGTGGAGAAGTGCTCTCCCATCGGGGTAAGTGCCTGGGATGCTGCTCTGCCTGCGCGCTCTGCCCGGCCGCCCCAGGAGGAGGGCAGGCTGCAGGCAGGGCCCTCGGGTCCCCAGGACCGCCTCGGTGGTCAGGATGGCACAGCGGGAGGAGGAAGGGGACCTCTGGGTGTGGGTTGGTTTGGGGCAGCGGGTAGAGTGTGTCCTGAGAGACAGCCCAGGCTTTGGGTCTTTGCCTGGCCAGTAGCTAGCTGGCCATGGACCTTGAGCAAGTCACCTAATCTCCCTGAGGCTCCGTTTATCTACCCACTGAATCACTGCATTGGTAACAGTCATGAGAAGATTAAGGGCCAGGTGCCACTTGCAGCGCAGTGGCACGTAGATTTACTCACCGGACACTCACTCACGCACGGTGGGTGCTGTGAGTCCCCTGAAGGCGGAGGAAACGGGTACAGAATAGCTTCGCCTTCTCAGGGTCCCGCAGCCAGTAAGTTCGAGCGCAGGGATTTGACCCCAGGTGTGTGGTGCTCTGTGCAGCGATGGGGGTCAGGGGGCTTGGAGTGGGCGGGGCTGGCCGCCCTGGCTGGTGGGCGCTGTAGTCTGGGTAGACCCGAAGTGTGCCAGGTGCTCCGTGTCTGCGCGGTCCGACAAACACGCACGCGTTCCAGCCATGAGCCCTAGGAGTGGGCTTATGATTCTTTAAAAAAAAATTTTTTTTTTAGTGTTTATTTATCTTTGAGAGCGAGAGAGAGACAAGACACAGAATCTGAAGCAGGATCCAGGCTCTGAGTTGTCAGCACAGAGCCTGACGCGGGGCTCAACCTCACAGATCATGACCTGAGCTGAAGTCAGATGCCCACCGACTGAGCCACCCAGACGCCCCCAGAGGGCTTACATTTCTGGTGGCCATGTTAGAAATTAATCTTAATATTCTGCTCAGCTCAGCATATCTGAAGCATCATTGTTTTAACATGTAGCTTAATGTAAAAGATGCCGCAGGGTACTTCATATTCTTTTATTTTTTAAGCACAAAGTTTGAAATGGGTGCGTATTTTACACCTCAAGCCCACCTGGGTCAGGACTTGCCACAGTGGCAGGGTGTGGCACTCGGGTTTGCATAGAGATGACGAGGGACTGGGGAGGGGGAAGCTTCTCCTGGGGAGTCCGGAGTCCCTGTCCTAGCCCTGAGGCCACCTGAAGTGTGTCCCTCATCCCCGCCGGGCCTCTGTTGGCTCCTCCGTGAGCTGGGCCCCTGAGGGCCGCTTCCCAGGGCTAAGGTGGGGCTCAGGTGACCAGAGCACGCGGATGCCCACGGGGGCAGGACGTCCAGGCCAGACTGGTGCCGGGACCGCCTTCCCAGCCCAAGGGAGGAGCACGGGGTTCCGTCCTGGGCTCTGCAGCCGGCTCTGATGTGTGACCTTGAGCTGGCCCTGTCAGCCTGGGCCCTGGAGTCTCTGTGGTCAGAGCACCGAGCTGGAGACGTGCGGTGGCCTGAGCCCTCCCCTCTCCCCGCAGGTGTACACGTCGGGGAAGGGCAGCAGTGCGGCGGGCCTGACCGCCTCGGTGATGAGGGACCCCTCGTCCCGGAACTTCATCATGGAGGGCGGGGCCATGGTCCTGGCGGATGGCGGGGTCGTCTGCATCGACGAGTTTGACAAGGTGGGTCTGACGGTGAGGTGGCCTCCTGTGCGCTGACCGCACAGACCGCCTCTGATTGAGACCTGTGCGTTCAGTCTCCAGGCCTGTTACTCTAGGGAAGTAATTTAAGCTCTCTGAGCTTCAGTTTCCACATCTGGGGAGTGGAGAGAGGAGAGCAAGCCTGCGCAGTTCATGGTCACCAGGGTGAGAGGCCTTCTCATTCCTGCCATCCGCCGGGCATAGCGTCGGGACTTGGCCGGTGGCCGTCCTGCTCTCCTGCCCTCCCCCACCACCCCGGGCCTCACGGACGTCCCTGTCCCACACAGATGCGGGAAGATGACCGAGTGGCGATCCACGAGGCCATGGAGCAGCAGACCATCTCGATAGCCAAGGTGCGCGGTGCTGCCCTGCCTGGCTGCCCGCGGGGAGGGTGCTGGCAGGGGGCCTGGAGTCGCGCCCCGCTTCTCCCCTCCGCCATCCGCTCCCTCCCTCCCCCCTCAGGCTGGGATCACCACCACCCTCAACTCGCGGTGCTCCGTCCTGGCTGCAGCCAACTCGGTGTTCGGGCGCTGGGACGAGACGAAGGGGGAGGACAACATCGACTTCATGCCCACCATCTTGTCCCGCTTCGACATGATCTTCATCGTCAAGGACGAGCACAACGAGGAGAGGGACATGGTGCGTCGGAAGGCAGCTGGGGCCGCCGGGGGCATGAGGCCGGGTCCAGCCAGGCCCACAGTTCTGGGGGAGGGTCAGCGGGGCCTGGCCCAGAGTCCCGACGGGCAGCCCGGGGGCTGAGGCCTGCGGAGAACCCTGGACTCGGGGTCCAGAGTCCTGCCTCCCGTGTGTGCCGCGCCGTGCAGTTCAGGTAAATCCTTCCCTCCCTGGGCCTCAGCCCCTTGTACTCAGAACAAGGGGGACGAACACATAACAGAAGCCCGGCTCCGGCCGGAGCGTCTCTGGAAGAAAGCAGCGGCTTCTGTGACGGACAAGCCCAGAGCAGGGAGGCTCAGGTGCATCCGGGCCCAGTGGTCAGAGCTCTGTTCTGCCTCTGCCGCCTCCCTTGCTGGAGGGCTGTCCCCACACAGACGCCCTCCGGTGGCTGGTTCGGCCCTGGCAGCTCTGTGGTTTTGTCTGGTTGGCTCACGGCCACCAAGGAAAGAGGGGCCTCCTCCTCTCCATGAGTTCTGGCCCTGCCGGCCCCTGCTTCCTACCTGCTCCACGTCCGTGTTGCCACCCGGGTTGGGGAGGGCCTGCAGGCTGACCCATGTTCCCTCGGCCTCCGCAGATGCTGGCCAAACATGTCATCACTCTGCACGTGAGTGCACTGACTCAGACCCAGGCCGTGGAGGGGGAGGTCGACCTGGCCAAGCTTAAGAAGTTCATTGCCTACTGCCGAGCGTGAGTCCTGGAAGCGGGCCACGGGGAAGTGGGGTTCCCCGGCTCTCCTGTGGTGGGAGGGAGCCCTGAACCCAGGGCCTACTTCCTGCACGGGATGCCCGAGGTGAAGTGCTCCTGAGGGTCCTGGCTAGGCTCCTTTCTGCCCTTGCACGGGCCACTGGTGGCTCTTGGCTTCAGTTTCCACATCTCTAAAATGAGGTGTTAAGAATCAGAAGGTCTTTAAAGACCCCCTTGACTCTCCCATGCAGGGAGGCGGTGCAGTCTGGACCCTGTGGACACGGGCTCTGGGTCACGTCCGCCCCACCGTGTGACCTTGGGGAAGTCAGCTGCCCTCTGAGCCTCCCTTTTCCTGGACTGGTGTTGCCGGGGTTTTGTAAGAGTGGCCCGGGCCATTAAGTGCTGCCCCGAGTAAACGTTCAGGAGAAGGCGGGCACGACTCCTACTCTCGTTTTCTTCACAGACAGCCAGTAATCGTAATCACTCGTGCAGTAGTTACCCCGTGCTGGGTGTTCTGAGTATTTCATGTGTAAATGGACCCGAGCCCTGTCCCCAAACCTTTGAGGGTGCCGTAGGGACCCATTTTACTGGGGCTGCGGCAAAGAAGCTGAGGGAAGGAGAGGTCACAGATCTTGTCCGAGGTCCTGAGTGGGAGGTAGTAGAGTGAGGATTTGGACCCAGGTTCTGGCTCCAGGGGCCGTGCTTCGAGCCACTGTGTGGACACTCGGGGGTAAAACCTGAAGGTAGAGGAGTCTTCAAGGACCCTGCAGTGGGAGGGAGCACTGTGATCGGGTGGGTCCCTGCTTCCGCCCCCCACCCTCACCCCGGCCCCCTTGGAGTGATGTCCTGGCTCCTCGTCCCAGTTCTGAGCTCCCGTGGCCCCAGCTGTGAGTCCTGCCCCATCACGATGCCTGGTGGTCTCGGGGAGTTGACTCCCTCCTCCTGGCTTCTGTCTTCTCATCCTCAGCATGAGGGCTGGCTTAGGGGATCTAAGTACTCCCCCGAATCTGTGGTTGTCACCTGGCGGGGCAGCATGACGGGTGCCCCCAAGAGCCCTTCTTCCTGGGCTCACGGCAGCTGCTCCCCGCCACCCCGCAGGAGGTGTGGCCCGCGGCTGTCGGCGGAGGCCGCGGAGAAGCTCAAGAACCGGTACATCATCATGCGGAGCGGAGCCCGGCAGCACGAGAGGGACAGCGACCGCCGCTCCAACATCCCCATCACCGTGCGGTGAGTGGGCGCAGGGGGCAGGGCGGGCCCCCTCCGGGGACAGTGGGCTGTGCCCACAAGCCCTGGGCCGGGGGCCCTTGCTGAGCACACAGAGCAGGCCTGCAGTCGGGGCCGCGGCTCAGGGAGGCTTCACAGAGTGTAAACCCTGATGGCCTGTACTTCTCAGCTCGTTGTAAGGCTGAGAAAACCTGGGACCCGGTTTTCAGAATTTTGTCCGGCTTCCCTCATTGGAGGGCAGCCTGAGGGAAAGGGAAGGGTCCAGTCATGGGAGGTAAGAGACCTGGGTCCTGGACTCTGGCCGAGAGTGCGGAGAAATGGCCTTCCTTCTCTGGACTGCGGGCTTCATGGTTCTTAACGCCTCGTTCTTGGTGCATTTATACGGCAGAGGTTAGCGATGAAGTTTGGACCCACCTCGTCTGAGCCCCGCCTCCAGCACTGATTAGTTAGGAGTGGTTTTGTAGGTAATGGGAAATCCAAATAGCAAACAGACGGGACTTTATCGCTCTCTTACATGAAAACGTGTGCAGGAGGTGGTCCAGGACTCGCGCGAGGGCTGCTCAGTTTTTGGCAGCCTGGGCTCCTCACGTCTGCCCTGGTCCTTCTGGTCCTGAGTGGCTGCTGGAAGTTCAGCCATCACCTCTGCATTCTAGGCGGCGGAGAGGCAGGAAAAGAAGGGCCCACTTTTTAAGGACATTTCCCACAGAATGTTTGAACTTCTGCTTCTTGGTCTACTTTAGTCACATACACACATGTAGATGCAAGAGAGGCCGGCAACTCAAATTTTAGCTGGGCGCCCCATGCTGGAGTAAAAACGGGTTCCGTTCCTTTAATGTTTATTTAATTTTGAGAGAGAGAAATCTGAGACATCACGAGCTGGGGAGGGAAAGAGAGAGAGAGAGGAAGACACGGAATCTGAAGCAGGCTCCAGGCTCTGAGCTGTCAGCACAGCCTGATGCAGGGCTCGAACCCACAAACCATGAGATCATGACCTGAACTGAAGCCGGATGCTCAGCCGACTGAGCCACCTGGGTGCCCCTGGGGTTCCGTTTCTGAGGAAGAAAAGGGGATGGTCATGGGGGCCGCAGGCAGTCGTCCCTGTAGTCTTACGCCTTGGGCAGGTACCTCCCTGGTGCTGCACTGGGACAGGGGTGGGGGGTGGCGAGCTGAGTGTCCCCTTGATCCCACGCAGGCAGCTGGAGGCCATTGTGCGCATCGCCGAGGCCCTCAGCAAGATGCGGCTGCAGCCCTTTGCCACGGAGGCGGACGTGGAGGAGGCCCTGCGGCTCTTCCAGGTGTCCACCCTGGACGCCGCCTTGTCCGGCACCCTGTCAGGTGAGTGGGGGGCGATCCCTGGCTCCGGTCCCGTGGGGCGGGGCCGCACCGGGGAGGCCTGGGGCGTTTGCTGCATCTGTGCGTCTCTGAGTGTCCTCCTGGCGGTGAGCCCCTGTCCCCAGTTCCGCCCCAGCCGTTTTCCTCCATGACGAGGAGCGGCAGCTTCTCTCCAGACCTTGAACACGACCCTCTTGACCCAGTTAATTACTGAGAACTGTCGTCTTGTCCTCATCTGAGGACCCTGACACTGCTTGTGAGCTCATGACTGTTCGGAGTGCTCCCAAAGCTCTTCCCTGTTTACTTCCAGCCCCCCCCCCCCGAGAAGCCAGGCGGGGCACTTAGAAATAAGACAGCCACTCAGAGGCGTCTTCACAGTGCCGGGGACACCGATCGCTTAGCTAGAATGCAGGTCTCGGTCCGGAGGGCAGTGAGATCAAACTGCTGGTCAGTCCTGCAGTCTGCCGCAGGCTCAGCCTTTGAGCAGATTTTCCTGGATCACTGTGCCAGTCTGTCCTGGGGTAGATTTATTCCTTCACGCAGCAGGGTGTGGTGTTCGCCAGGCGCTGTTCTAGGTGCTGGGGGTGTAAGCGTGAACAGATCTCAAAGTCTCTGCCGTGTGGGCCTTGTTCTAGGTGGGGAGGGATTCAGCAAAGGCAGAAAGGTCAGGTGCAGGCAGTCAGAAGTGCACTGGGGAGGGGGAGGAATCCTGGCAGACCGGGTATGTTGGAGGAGGATGGTCTGGAGGGCTTCTCTGAGGAGGTGACATTATTCAGGCAGCGGTGTGAAAAGAGGAAATAAAATAAGGCTCTGTGGGTTGGGGGAAGGGGAGGGAACACTCCAGGTAAGGGAGGAGCAGGCTCGGCATGTGCAAGGGCCTGTGTGGCTGGTCCCTTGGCTGGTGGGAGAGGCCTGATCACCCCCACCCTCCCCTTGGTGAAGACTCTGTCTCTGCCCTGGAGGGAATTCTTGTCAACGTGAGAAACTGGCTCCTGGGGGCACTCTGGTTTGCTGATGGCACAGAGGTCGGGTGTGATTCTGGACGGTGAGGTTTGAACTGGGCACAGTAGGCTGTGTAGGAGTTGGCCTTGCAGACCCAGTGCATCCCGGAGCCTTGAGGTCCCTCCCAGTGGCCCCGCCGACCGTGCCCCGCCCTCCCCTTAGCTGAGACACCGAGGCGTCTGCAGGCCTTGGGCAGCGGGAGCGATGTGCCCCGTGGCAGTGGCTGGAAGTCCTGAGCCTCCCACTCGCTCGGGCTCCTGGGGCACCTCCCAGCTGTGGCCCCCGGGCCACCTGCCTTTCCTCCTTGTGTCACTGGTGGGCTCAGCTCTCTCAGATCTGCTCCTTCAGGAGCTTTGGCCCTGCTGCCTGACCAGCCGGGTGGGGACCACGTGTTACTGGCTTTCTGTCCAAGTCCACGCATGTCCCTCCTCAGAGCCCTCCTGGGGCTGCCCCCAGAATCAAAGCAAGCCCCATTCCATGGCCTAGAGCCCCCAGGACCTGGCCCCTGGTCGCCAGTCTGGCCATGACCCTGGCCCCTGAACTGGGTTTCGAATGAAGTCGGGTTTCTACCTCTGTGCCTTTGCACCTGCCAGCCGTGTCCCCTGACTCAGGGCCGTGCTGCCGTCTCCACAGGCCATGCTGTCCCCCAGGCGCTGTTCCCCTCCCTTGAGGTTTTCCTTCTGGGCCTGGCCCCAGCCACCCCATCTTGGCTCAGGGGCCCTGTCCCTTCAGGTCTCCCACCACGGGCAGAGGGACCCCCAGCACCCTGTCCCCACCCACCCGTCTGCCTCTGCCCACAGGGGTGGAGGGCTTTACCAGCCAGGAGGACCAGGAGATGCTGAGCCGCATCGAGAAGCAGCTCAAGCGCCGCTTCGCCATCGGCTCCCAGGTGTCGGAGCACAGCATCATCCAGGACTTCACCAAGCAGGTGGGTCCTCCTGGGGCCTGGGGTCAGAGTGGGGGGCCCTGCCGGGGTTCCCGCGGCCTGCTTCCCACCCACCCGGCACCGTGTCCTGCTGCTCAGCTGACAGGCCTGCACAGGGTGGGGGGTGTCTCTTCCTCGCCCTGGACCTTCCTGTTGTTCGTCCCCTAGACACTGCGGCAGTCGGGGCCGGGGTGGTGGTCCGTCCCGTCGGGAGAGGACGTAGACGCTGCGGCAGTCGGGGCCGGGGTGGTGTTCGTCCTATCAGGAGAGGACGGGGCCAGTGTCCTGGTACAGCCACACCCAGGTCCCCCGGCACTTCCATCTGTCCCTTCCCCACTGCCTGGCTTTGCAGGGTGGGGAGGGGCAGAGCCAGGCAGGGGAGTCTGCTAGTTCATGGAGGACAGTGCTGGGGAGCCCGGAGCGGGGCCTTCCGGGCGCTGTGGAGAGCTTGTCTGTAAAACCGCAGGAACACTCCACATCTTTCTGATTTCAGCTCCTCCTGACGCACATCCTGTCGTTTGAGTCTTAGAGCAGTTTCACGCAGCAGGTGGTCCACCTCCTTCTCTACACGAGTGGACTGGGCCTTGGAGGGGTTCAGGGTGTCGAGAGCTTGGGTTCTAGTCAGGTGGGCTCTGTTCCAGTCCCAGCTCTGCCACTCAACTGCTGTGTGACTTTGAGCAAGTGATTTAGCCTCTCTGTGCCTGAGCTCCTAGCCCGTAAGACGGGCGTCATTGCAGTACGGGCTGCATGGGTCTGTTGTGGGGATGGGGTGAGTGGAGGTACCCGGAGACTGGACCAGTGCCTGGCGTGTAGTAGTGGCTCGGGGGTGGGAGCCCTTCTCAGGAGCCAAGGGGATGGGGGTGAAGACCTTTTATAAACCGGAAGTTCCCTGTGAGCAGGGGGGCGATGCGTGGGCTCCCAGGGGGCTCCACGGGCCGGCGGGTGTTGTGGGGCCCCCTCTGGGGGCACGCTCCTGCATCAAGAATTGTGCCCGCAGAAATACCCGGAGCATGCCGTCCACAAGGTCCTGCAGCTCATGCTCCGACGCGGCGAGATTCAGCATCGCATGCAGCGCAAGGTCCTCTACCGCCTCAAGTGAGCCTCCGGCCCTCGGACCTGCCCGCCCTCCGCCTGGCGCGTCGCTGGTCTCCGCCTCCCTCCTGCGTCCTGAGCTTCCCACACGCTCTGCCCTCCGGGAGGAGGGAGCGCCCTGCCACCTCTGGCGCAGGAGACGTGCTTTTGGAGTTTGTTGAAATAATAAAGCCACTGTGCGCTTGGATGTCTCTGGGCTTCTGCGCAGGGTGGTCGGTCACCGCCCCCGTCCTGCCCTAAAGACCAGCCTTGGAGCCACACAGACCCGGGCATCTGACCTGCGTCTGCCCCGCGGGCTCTTGGGCTCTGGATTCTCAAACTGCTTGCTGGTCGTGGTGAGAACCTCACTGGGTCCGGTCCGCGTAGGTGGCCGGCGCCGCTCCCGCCTCGGGCCCACCGAGTCCCCGCACCTTGTGCCTCAGTTTCCTGACCCGTCTGGGGCTGGCGCGTACTCTGCAGGGGTGTGTTTAGGGTAAATGGCAGTGAAGGGGAGGGCCGGGCAGTGTGGTGGGACACCAGTGCCCTTTGGGACTCGGGTCTCGGATTCCCCAGGCCTTGGAGCAAAGCTGCGGAGAGGAGGCGCCGGCCCTGGGAGCGCCGGTGTGCGCCTGGCGGGCTGCCCGCAGCTGGGTGGCCTTGGCGGAGGACAGACTGCTGGGTCTGAGGTATGCCTCTTGCTGGGTCCCTTTTTTTTTTTTTTTTTTTGGTAGTTAACATCGGTCACACGTGAGTGTGTGTGTGTGTGTGTGTGTGTGTGTGAGAGGGAGAGAGAGACGGGAACCTTATTTTCGAGAGCATGAGTGGGGAGGGGCAGAGAGAATCTTAGGCAGGCTCCACGCTCCCCTGGGAGCCCAACAGGGAGCTCAAGCCCACGACCCTGGGATCATGGCCTGAGCCGAAATCCAGAGTCAGACGCTCAGCAGAGCCAGCCAGACACCCCTGTGATGGGAACTTTTCTCTCAGCAGCTTTGAAACATTCATAGTATGGTCTTACCTACAGTCCCCGTGCGCCTTGCCCCCCGTGGCTGACGGACTATAGCAAGTGTGTCCCCCTCTCCCCTTACCGTTGCCCACTCCCCACCTCTGGCTACCGCCCAGCTGCTCTCTGTGTCTGTTGAGGTGTTTATTTGTTGTTTTCAAGATTCCATACATAGGTGAGACTATATAGTTATTTTTCTTTGATTTCCTTTCTTATGGCTGGAGCATGTGTGTGTGTGTACCTCATTTTCTTCATCCATTTATCTGTCAGTGGACGCGTAGGTTGTTTCCATATCTTGGCTATTGTAAATGTTGCAATGAATCTGCTAGTGCCTAGATCTTTTCAAATCGGTGTTTTTATTTCCTTTGCTAGAAAATGAGTGTTTTCATTCCCTTTGTGCAAATACCGAGATACCGAGAAGGGGGGTAGCTGGGTCGTGGGTAGCCCTGGGTTTAGTTCCGTGATGACCCTCCGCGCTGTTTGCCCCTGTGGCAGCACCAGGTGACCCTCCTGGTGGTGCCCCTCTCCTCTGCTTCCTCGCCAACACTTGTTACGTCCTGGGTTTCTTTCTTTTTTTTTTTTTAACCTTTGCAGAACTTTTTACTTTTTTTTAAGATTTGTTTATTTTTGAGAGAGAGAGAGCACAAGCTGGGGAGGGGCTGAGAGAGGGGGAGACACAGAATCCGAAGCAGGCTCCAGGCTCCGAGCTGTCAGAGCCCAGTGAAAGGCTTGAACTCACTGTGTGATCGTGACCTGAGCCGAAGTCCGACACTTAACGGACTGAAGCCACCAAGGTGCCCCACAAAACTTTTTAAAAATAAAGAGTTCCACCATATTGATAACAAAAAAGCAAAAACAAATCTGAAGACATGAAACAGAGTGATCAAAGGTGACCGTTAAACTTCAATCTGTTGCCATCATTGTAATCACAGGATTCACCGGAGTAAATATTAGTAAAAGCCCAATAATTCCTTTGTATACTAATCTGATTTCTTTTTAGTAATGGCTCTATTGAGGAATTGGTTGTTTTTCTTCTGTTCTTGTGGTCTTATTTTTCCCTAAATATATTTGGCAAGACGAATCAGAGAGGACATTTTTCCTCCATATTCTCATAATATGAGAATATATTCATATTCATATTCTTCATAAAGGTCCACCATATAGGATCTTCTAGAGAAAGAATACACCAGCAAGCACACTCTTCTCCCAGGAAAAGCACAAGGGGTCCTTAACCACTCCCACAGGAATGATCCCGGGCCTCAAAATGAACATTGAAAATGCACAAGTAGGACATCAGAGATGGGACATCAAGATAAAGTATTAACAAGCCATTTCCTTTTAATGTCTGGTCACATTTACTACCTGGTTGTAGACCACTTTCATCCCAGCAAGTAGGAATGCAACGTATGCAGAGTAACAGTGATCGGCACCAAATATTTAATTTGGGGCGTGAGGAGGAACGGCATCTACTATAGAGGCTCTGATAATTTTCAGTTCTCTAAGTAAGTCTAACAAGCAATTCAAATATAGCCAATACACATTAAAACCTATTTGAGACAAAATCTCTCAAGCAACTAAGTGCTTGGAACCTTAACACTTATTAAAATAGTAGTAAGAATAATTACTGCTATTGTTGTTAACCTTTATTATACTATTTTTATAATAAGGGAAGTCATAGTCACTGTATCTCCCAAAGTCTCGGAACCTTAATAAATACAGAGAGTTTATAGGAAAACAAACCTTATTATGGGATGTCCTTTATATTCAATTCAAAGGTAAAATTAAAACCTCAACTAGATAGCAGCTTCCAGGATATCAAAACCACTCAAGTCCCTGACTATCTTTGGTTATTTTCCTTAATTCCAACCCTGAACAAATAAACCAATACAGGACATTAAAATCAGATACACTGTATCTGGACTGAAATTTACATTTTACTAAGTATATCAAAAATGTCTAGCATGACGTTTGAACTCTGAGCTGTGAACATGACTTTGAAGTATACAATTTAAAAAGCTAGACATTTAGAAAAGAATTACCCATACAACATATATTTTACATTCAAAATGGTAGGTTATTTATTCAGCTGTCAGTGGAGGGTGGAATGCCACGAAACACATATTGCGACACCTTGACTTAAATTAGCTGAAAAATATCACCTGGAGTTAGAGCATTGCAGACAGATGTCCAGTCTACGGAGTCATCAAGCAGTTCCTGGAACATCCAATACAGCATAATACAGATATGTAATAATGGTAATTATGTGAAACGACTTCTTGCTAGTTAGCAAAGGATCCCTTTGAGGTTATTTTTGGCATGATGCCAGGTCGTGAGCTCGGTGAAAGAACTGGGTGGCAGGCACTGCCAGTTTACAGGCTCACGGCTGGAGCACTTGGGAGTCTCCAAGTAGAGAGGCACAGTTAAAATGTAGGCTTGTTCATATATTCTTCCATCGTCGCCTGTAACATATCAGAATCTTCAATGGTTTGACAGCAGATTTTTTGTATGTTTCCTGAATTTCTCTGCCCATTGTAAACTCGTCCAGGATAGAATAAGCCTTTTCGAAATTAAAGATAATATCCAGCTCACAGACATTTCCAAAGTATTTGTCCATTAGCTCCAGGTACGGATGCACGACCTCGAGCGTCAGGAGCTCGTTGTCCTGACTTTAACGGCACAGCAAAAAGATAAACTTTTATAAACAAGTTTTAGTTTCTCCCAGTCAACAACGCTGCTTGTCCTCTGACCACGCGAGGGAACAATCTGGACAATTTCCCGGGTGGTCTTTTCCCTCTCTTTGTCAGGGAGAGTCGTGTACCATTTCTGCAGCTGCAGTTTCCCCTGTCGACTGAAGGGCAATATGAAATGTATCATGGTGGCCTGGGCTCCGCCGCCACCGCCCGGCCACCGAGGAGCGAGGGGCGCGGTGGTCACGGGGGCGCAGGGCGAGCGCAGGCGCTGGCGTCCGACGGCAGCTGAGGCGCCCGCTCCAGACCATGGCTGCTTCCCACAATGCCCTCGAACTGGAAGTTTTGTCCTGGGGTCTGATGCTGGCCGCTCTGGCAGGTGCGAGGCGATGAGCCCACTGAGGTTTCCATTTGCATTTGATGGTCAGTGACGTTGAGCATCTTTTCCTGTGTCTGTATATACAGTCTTTGGAAGAATGTCTCTTCAGATCCTCTGCCCATAATTTAATTGTATTATTTTGCTGTCCAGTTACTGGATTTTCTATATATTTTGGTTTTTATTATTTATTTATTTAGGTACATTTATCTTTTTAAAATGTTTATTACTTTTTGAGAGACTGAGTATAAGTGGGGGAGGGGCAGAGAGAGGGGGAGACACAGAATCCAAAGCAGGCTCCAGGCTCTGAGCTGTCAGCACAGAGCCCAAGGTGAGGCTCGAACCCACAAACCATGAGATCATGACCTGAGCCGAAGACAGATGCTTCACCAGCTGAGCCACCCGGGCGCCCGTTGGTCTTATTTCCTTCTTTAACCCATCTTGAGGTAGATCGTGTGTGGTGTGAGATAGTGGGGCAGTTTCTTTTGTGTGTGGATCTCCAGGTTTCCAGCCCTGCCGACTGGAGAGACTGTCCTCTCCCCATCAGATATCCGTATTTCCCGTGTTCTGAATCTCCCCTGTCCTGAATTAATGGGCCGTATATGCCCAGGTTTATTTCTGCAATCTCTGTTCTGCCCCATCGGCCTCCAGCACTATCAGTGAGCTATCAGGTCGCAGGACTTGGCACCAGAGGTCATGAGGTTCGAATGGTAGAAAGCACTAGTAACAGCAGGAAGTCAGTCGTCCTCCTTGTGTGTCATTATTTTGCCTAATCCTGAAACAGCAGTAGGAGGGTCGAGGTCGTAAAATACAAGAAAAATCCACAAAATGAAATACTTGCCGTTTAAGATACATTTAGACATGCCGAACCTCAAGCAAAACACGAATTCAGAAATGCATCAAACTTTTTATTCTAATAAATTGTTAGCAGACAAAGGGTCTAAAAATAAGCACCACGTAAAAACAAAGAGCTGCGAACTTGAGGTCGGATTATCCCTAAAACCCCGACCAGGACACCTGGTGCGTCAGTGTGGTCACTGGTGAGTCACATGAGTACTAGCGTGTGGCAATTTCCAGCCGCTTAAAGCTGTTTCCGACTGCCCGGTTCCAGGAAATGGAAAGATGAGAGGCGCTCAATCAGGTTTTCTCTGATTCACTCGTGCTCCAAGCCCATTTCTCCTTGGGTAATTTGGAGAACTTTTGAAGAGAAGAGCTCTTTGGACGCCCGCCTTCCGGAGAGGCCCGCTCCTTTCATCTCTTGCGGGTGGAGACGGAGCTCAGCAGCGTCCCCACTGCAGACCCTGACCGAGCCTCTGTTCTTGTGTTGGGAGGGGTGAGGGGGGTGTGGAGGCAGACTGAGCTGTAACCCTGCCTCGGGGGCTCGCGTTTCTGGGAGGGGGAGGGGGGTCTTCTGGGAGCGCGGGCACCCGGGTCTCCTCTGTGGTGCCCCACCAGCGGAGACTGCCAGGTGGTGGCCCTGTCATCCCACGTTGTCCACTGGGATGCCCTCAAGCTGCCAGCTGTCCTGGGTGTGGGCACTGTGGTCACCTCTGTTTTACAGGAGGGGCAACCGAGGCTCAGAGAGTCCCATGTCCCAGCGAGTGAGGGCAGGGTCAGGATTCATACCCGGCTGTGCTCTGGACCCCCATCCCTCTCTGCTGCCCCCACAATATCCTCCCCAGGCAGGTGGGCTGAGTGGGGTGTGGAGGTAGGCATGGTTCCAGCCTGGAGGAGGCGCTGGGCCCAGGGAGGACTGCCGTGGCATGGTCCCCAGCCCTGGGTACGTTGGCACTGTTGGCAGGCATGGTATGGAGGGATCCAAGCCGGTGCTGGCTTGGCTGTGACTGGGGAGGGCGGAGCAGGGTTCAGGTGGGTGGGCACAGAGGGAGCACCTGGGCTGGAGTCAGGGCGGGGCTGGGGGTCTCCGTGAACTCCAGGGAGAGGGGTCCTAACCCACCTGCTCCCGCCGCTTCGGGTGAGGCCCCCTCCCTCCCCTGGCCTGCTGCCCACCGCTCTGTGGCCACCACGTGGCGCGGGTGGCTGCCTCTTCGGCTTTGGTTTCTCTTCTCATCTGTACAAAGGGGCGCCAGTAGTCCTCTCCCTGCCCCCAGTGCTGTGAGGGCTAGTCGAGGGGACAGATGGCCATCCAGTCAGTCCCTTCAGGCACAGAGCGGCTCCTAGGAAGGCCGGAGATTCTCAGTTCACCTGTTCCTGCCCCCATGACTCTGGGCCTCTTTGGGTGCCCCTGCTCCCCCCCCTCCAACTCCACGCCTGGCTTCTGTGGCTCTTGTCCCTTCTATTCCCATGAAGGGAGCCACCATGTCCCCCATGTCCTTGAGGAGTGACCAGAGGAACATGCTTGTCATGTAGTTCTTCTGCCTGTTGGTTGGGAGACTTAAGAGTTTTTGTTTGTTTTTTAGATTTGAATTTATTTTTAAAAATTTATTTTTTAGAGAGAGAGAGAGCAGGGGAGGGACAGAGAGAGGGAGACAGAATCCCAAGCAGGCTCCACACTGTCTGCACAGGGCCTGATGTGGGGCTCCATCCCATGAACCGCGAGATCATGACCTGAACCAAATCCAGAGTTGGACACTTAACCAACTGAGCCACCCAGGCGCCCCAAGATCTTATTTTTAAAGTAATCTCTACACCCGGTGTGGGGCTTGGACTCAACCCCGAGATCAAGAGTCACACACTCTCCAGGTGCCCGGGTAGCCCAGTCGGTTGAGCGTCCGACTTTGGCTCAGGTCATGGTCTTGTGGTTCACAAGTTTAGCCCAGAATCAGGCTCTGTGCTGACAGCTCAGGGCCTGGAGCTTGCTTTGGATTCTGTGTCTCCCTCTCTCTCCGCCCCTTCCCCACTCACCTCTGTCTCTTGCTCTCTCAAAAATAAAATAGAGCATTAAAAAAAAAGTCACACGATATCTTGACAGGGCCACGCGTGCCCCTCTGGAAATGTACACTGTTCTCCTTGTCCTCAGTCACGTATTGTTGAATTTCTATCCACAGTCAGCCCTTGCTTCCGACAGGAGGCTGTGCCACTGCGGAGACCCAAGGTGAGACCCAAGGTCACTCAATGCGGTCCTCACCGGGCCTGCTCATCTGTGCCCACCAGACCGCAAGTCTTACGGAACCGATGTACTTAAAATCCCAGTATGATAAAGGCAGGTGTAGTCCGGGTCATACCAGCTTGGGTTTTTATTCACTGGAAAAAGATGCCCACATTTGAAATGGGTTATTTCAGAGAAGTGCTTGCAGGGACCAGCCTAAACCCGTTTGCTTGTCCGTAAGAAACAAGACCACAGCGAAGACTGAATTAAAAAAAGGCAGAAGACAAGCGTTCCAAGTATCAGTTAATGAAAGATTTTCTATTTTGGGGTGTGGTAAGAACTATTTTCACATATATTTGAGCATGACTATAAACGTTTTGTGTTTATTTGACAGCTGACGTAAACGGAAGCTTCAAGTCTGCATGAGCAAAAGTGGACTTGTTTTTTTTTTCCAGTGTATTTATTTTGAGAGAGAGGGGGAGCACAAGCAGGGGAGGGGCAGAGAGAGACGGAGAGAGTCCCAAGCAGGCTCCGTGCTGTTGGCACAGAGCCCGATGCGAGGCTCAATCCCACGAGCCGTCAGATCACGACCTGACCCAAAATTGAGAGCTGGGTGCTTGACTGAGCCACGTGGGTGCCCCGGAAGCAGACATTTCTTTTGTCCCACACTATGGTCAGGCCAACGAGTTCATCACAATGGTTTCGAACACAACTTTTCGTAACGTGCAGTTCCAAAGTAAGCGTTTTTCACTTAAAATAGGAGCAGTAAATAAAACAGTGGTTAAGAGCATCATCGTTGAGCCAGATGGTCTGGGTTCAAAGCCCAGCTCTGCCGCTTTCCAGCTCGTGACCCTGGGCCACTCACGACCCCTCGCAGCCTTTGTTCCCTCACCTGTAAACTTGGGGATGACAGTGCCCGTCTCCTAAGGAGGGAGGGAAGGGCGACACGGGTTCATGTTTATAAAGCACAGAGGACTGTGCCTGGTACCCAGTAAGGGCTCCAAGTGAGGGCTGATGTTGAAGTTCTAAACCTCAGCTTTTCAAGGTGGGCTCAGAACTCTGGGTGCATGTTACTGTCTATGGAACAAAGGAGTAGGGCTGGGCGTATGGCAGGTGCCAGGATCGGTGGATCGGCCACCCGTGACCGAGCATTTACAACACAATGTTCGTGAACAGCGCTATTTAGAAACCAAATGCTTTGCAAGAAGCACGTTATGATTTTTTCCCCCCATTTTCTGAGTCTTTAGGGCTAATTTATTTAATGTTTATTTTTGAGAGAGAGAGAGAGAGAGAGAGAGAGAGAGAGACAGAGGGTGAGCAGGGGAGGGGCAGAGAGATAGGGAGACACAGAAATTGGAAGCAGACTCCAGGCTCTGAGCTGTCAGCACAGAGACTGACATGGGAGACCGACATGGGGCTTGAACCCAGAACCACAAGATGGTGACCTGAGCTGAATTCTGATGCTCAACCGATTGAGCCACCCAGGCACCCCTTTTTAGAGCTATTTTAGTGGGAAGTTAGAATCGGCAGGGAGTGGTAGGCTGGTGACTAGTAGCCTCCACCAGAATTCAGCAAAAGGCCAGTGTGGATGAGCCTGCAATATGCCCTTAGGATTTAGGGAGTACGGTGGCTCCTCCTCTGCTCAGGCTGCAGTAAGAGTTCCTCAGACTGGGGGGCTTGAAGAATAGACATGTATTTCTCCAGCTCTGGAAGCTGGAGGCCCCACATCCAGGGGTTGGCAGGGTTGATTTCCTCTGAGGCCTCTCTCCATGACTTCTCCCACCGTGTCCTCACATGGCCATTGCTCTGTGTGTGTCCCAAACTCATTAAAAACAATTTTTTTAATGTTTATTTTTAAGAGAGAGCATGAGCAGGGGAGGGGCAGAGAGAGGGAGACACAGAATCCGAAGCAGGTTCCGGGCTCCGAGCTGTCAGCACAGAGCCCAATGCAGGGCTTGAACTCACAGACTGTGAGATCATGACCTGACCCGAAGTCAGACGTTCAACCAAGTAAGCCACCCAGGCACCCCTGTCCCAATCTCTTTTTAAAAGGACACCAATCACATTGGTTCAGGGTCTGTCCCAAAAACCTCATTAAAATTTTTTAAAATATATTTATTTTGAGAGAGAGAGAGAGTACAGGCAGGGGAGGGCCAGAGAGAAAAGGAGAGAGAATCCCAAGCAGGCTCTGCACTGACAGCGTGGAGTCTGACGTGAGGCTCAAACTCACAAGATCGTGAACCAAGCTGAAATCAAGAGTCAGAGCCTTAATCAACTGAGCCACCCAGGCCACCCCAGGGATTTTTAAAGTTTTTTTTTTTAAATGTTTTTTTTTTAAATTTATTTTTGAGAGAGAGACAGAGACAACGTGAGGAGTAGAGGGAGTAGAGGGTCAGAAAGGGAGACACAGAATCCAAAGACAGGCTCTGAGCTGTCAGTACAGAGCCCGACACGGGGCCTGAACCCACTAAGCGAACCCACTAAGCGTGAGATCATGACCTGAGCCAAAGCCCGCCACCCAGGTGCCCCTTAACTTTATATATCTTAATGAGCCTCCGTTCTCCAGGGGTTGTGAGGAGGACGGTGTCCACGAGGGGGCGCCAGAGCGCCAGCCACGGCCCCAGCCGTCCGCCTTCTCCCTTCCCACTGAGGGCGGCCATGGGGCTCTCACCACTGGCTTCCCAGCGACCTCCCAGCCGACCCTGGGAATCTGGAAATGCCCTGACTCAGCCTGGACAATCCGAGAGGCTCTGAGTATTCACCACCCGCTTGGTTTAGACAAAGGCTTGTGGGTGCCAGACCCTGGCAGACGCCTGACATGCTTTATTCCATTTAATTTTATGCTGTTCCAGGAGAAGCAAGGTCTCTGATCACAGATGGGGAAATTGAGGCACCAAGGGGTTAAGTCACACAGCAATGGGGAAAGCTTAGATCCAAACCCCAGGACATCTGACGCCAATATCTTTGGCAGCAGCCTCTGAGAATCACAGAATCCTGTGTCAGAAGGATCTTACAAACTTAGAGGCTTAAAAGACTAGACTCAGACATTTTTATTCAAGTCTAGTATAATTCTATTTTTAATTTTATATATCTTTAATTTTTTAATGTTTAATTTATTTTTGAGAGACAGAGAGAGACAGCGTGAGCAGGGGAGGGTCAGAGAGAGGGGGAGACACAGAATCTGAAGCAGGCTCCAGGCTCTGAGCTGTCAGCACAGAGCCTGACGCGGGGCTCAAACCTACGAACCGTGAGATCATGACCTGAGCTCAAGCTGGACGTTCAACCAACTGAGCCACCCAGGTGCCCCTTAGCTTTATATATCTTAATAATATATTTTTTATTATTATTTGCACTTAGGTTGAAAAACAAAAGGATTAGGTCTCCTTCCCCTTCCTGGAGGCAATCACAGTTTCCTGGGTCTCCCCCACATACAGACACGTCAAATACTAGAATTAGATGGGATTTCCTGTGACCCAGCTGCTTCTAGTCCCCTGCCCTCCGGCTCCTGCCGGTGTCACTGTCACAGTGACTGAGGATCTGTCTTGGCTCCTGGTGTCCCCTAGCTTCAAGCCCACCCACCCCTTCACAGGGCTTTCGTGGCACTTAAGAGGGTGTCCCCTCCAGTTCAGAGAGGCTGGGCCTGTGACTCCTCTCGGCACCCCCTCCCCTGGGGCTCCGCACCCCAGAAAGCCTGGACCTGTTCCGGTGGTGGGAGCCCGCGTTCGGTTTGCCCCTTGGAGGGAGGAGTGGGAATGCCCACTCACGGGGGTGGGTGTTGGTAAACTCCAGTCCCCATGGGGATGCCGGGCAGCCTGGGGGCCGCTGGGTCCACCAAGGAAAGCCTGAAGACCTCCCCCCGGGCGGACAAGGGCCCCGGAATCCCCAAGGTCTGGGTTTGAGGGCCAGCCTTCCTCAGCTGGGAGATCTTTCTCAGAAGCCTTTCCTGTCCTCCGGGGCCAGGTCAGGGGTCCCTCCGAGCACCCCTCTCCTCCATCAGAGCTTTCGCCTCACTGCATATGTGGGTCCCCGTGAGCAGATGCGCTCTGGGAAGACAGGGCTCTGCCGACTTTTGTGTTTCTTCTCAGTGTTCTGCACAGCGAGGCGCCCGGTAAGTGACTCCATTAACCCAACGTCCTCCACCCCAGTCCGCAGTTCCCCCTTCCTCTGGGCCCTCCGAGGATGGCTGTCCCCCCCACCCCGCCGTCCCTCCATTGAGCCCCGTGACACGCTCTGGCCGACGCCCAGGGAGCCAGAGTGACGTGTCCGTTCCGGGCAGATCCCAGTTCTCCCGACTCCTTTCGTCCTGAGCAGTGACTGGGGCAGTTCCAGGTGGGCTACTCTGTGGGGACAACGGGCAGCAAAGCCCCGTCCCCAGCCTTCTCCTGGATGTGTTGCCCGAGTGACAAAGAAAGCTTTGTGGTTTTAAGCCACTGAGATTGGAGGTTGTTTGTTACATGGGTGAGTCCTCCGTGTCCTGACCGCTACAGATCAGGAGAACGGGGTCACGGCAGGATTTCTGCCCCTCACACCTCCCTGGGGGCGGGGCGGTCACCCCTCCCCTCACACCCCCTCCGGCTTTACGCCTGGTGATGTCATCTCTCCTGGGTCAGTGCCTTCCGCTGAGAGAACAGGACATTCACTCGCTCCCTGTCAGGGAGGCATGAAGAGGACCTCGGTGCAGGGCTGGGATGAGGGCCGAACGCGGTTGTGTTCGCAGAATCTCGGACGAGTCGCCGGCACATGGTGCTGGGGAAGTGTCGCTATTATTATTAGTGATTATTTTTTTAGTTCATTCAGTGAAATTTCCTGGCATCTGCTATGTTTCCTAGACACCAGGAGTGTGGAGAACAGAGCTGGTGGCTCCCTGCCTGGGGGCAGAGAGGCCCAGGAAGAATGTCCTGTGGGCTTTGGAAGGACCTTGTGTAAGGAGACTGGGGCCGTGACACTTTCCAGGAGGAAGGACTCCAGGCAGGCCTGGGATGGGGGCACCCGGTGGCCTCGGGCCTGGAGGTGGGGCCCAGGGGGAGGTGGCTGGGGCGGGGGTGACAGCCATCAGTTACATAAGCCCCCAGCCTGGGAGCCAGACGTGGCTTTGACAGTCCCCCGTTCTCAGCCCCCACGAGGATCCTGCTTTGCAGCAGCAGAGCTGGGGTGCAGAGGGGGAGGAGGGGCCCCGAGAGCAGCTGCTCCGAGTCTGGAAGCATCTTTCTCCACCTTCCCTGAGGAGGAAGATGGGGGCCAGCCTCCAGCACCAACACCTGGCCGCAGGTGCACAGCATCTGGCCACTGTCTAGTCCCTGACTATCTGCTCAGCCTCCTCCTCAAGCCCAGCGGGGCCTCCTTGGCTCTGTGCAGGGAGGGCTTGGAGGAGGGTCGGGGGCTTCTGGGGGCTGGGGGCCGGCTAGACTGCAGGGACACAGAGATGGCAGGTCAGGAGGGAAACCGTGAAATCCAGGTTGCCTCCATCCAACCGAGAACGTTGACCTTTGGAGCCCAAGAGGACCCTGGCAACATCAGACCACGATTCTGTGTTATCGCTGGAGAGACTGGGGCTCAGAGAGGGCATGTGATTTGCTCAGAGATACACAGCCGGTTAGGAGCTAGCCCAGGGCCAGAACCCAGACCTCTCTGCTCTCAGTTCAGGGCTCCTGCATGACATCCTGATGCCTTTGGGGACCTTGGGACCTCCTGTTTTATGGGGAATGCCTGGCCTGAGGGGCAGCCATGTTGCTGGCCATTGCTGATGTGTGGGACCCTCACTCCTTCATCCGTCCTCTCCCTCGTCCAGCCAGCTGGCCCCACAAGGAAAAGGGTGGTGGCCGAGGGTAGCTTCATTTCAGCCTTTCCATCTGCAGGACCCGGGGCTGGGTACATCGGGTGCGAAGGAGCTGGGGGACAGCCACTCCTCCTGGCCCAGCCCACCCCTCTTCTCAGAGGCAGAGTGGGTCTGGGGGCAGGAGCCAGCGGTGGGCAGCCCTCAGATCCCCTTCTCCTGAGAGAGACTCTCTTGTGTCATCCTCTCCCCTCCAGTGTGGGCTGATTTAGTGACTTGAATCCAGGAAGCAGAATACAGCAGAAGCGATGGGAGGTCCCTTGTGAGATTTGGTGGCTCGTGTCCTGGGTGCACCTCCTTTGTGCTTGCATGAAGGCCGGCTGCCGTGTTGTGAGCTGCTGGCCAGGCAGGACCCGCAGCCGACCAACAGCCATGAGCGTGAGCTCGGGAGGGAGCCCTCCACCCCAGGTGAGGCTTCAGATCAGACCACAGCCCCTGCCACCTGCCTGCCGGCATGAGCCCACTGAGCCCGAGGATGCAGAGAAACTGAGATAATGAACGCTTGTTGTTTGAAACCACTAAGTTTTAGGGAAATTTGCTCTACAGCAAATAACATAATACAACCCACCCCCGCCTCCTCCCGGAGCCGTCCCCTCCCCTCCCCACCCCCACTCCCCTGAGCCCTAAGGAGGAATCCCCTAGCCCCAAGCCCTGGTCTTCCACACGGTATCGCCTGAAGGCCTGGCCTTGGGGAAGGCATTGCACCCTCTCTGGCTTCATCTTCCTCTTGTTAAAGCCGCTCTCCCAGGCGCACAGGCCCGTGTGCAGGTCTTTCTCACTCTTCTCTCACCTTGACCTTCATCACTGCCTGGAGACGTATTTGGGACGGGTCTCTACATCCCCAAATGACAGCAGGACAGACAGACTCAGGGCAGTGTGGGACATTGTGACGGCATCGTCTGGGACCACGGTGATGACAGTGGCCTGTGGCACGTGCCTGCTGGGCTGCAGGAGGAGAGCCCAACTGCTCTGTTTCCCAGACTTGCCTGCCACTGGCGATAGATCAGTGGCAACAAAAACGCCCCCTCAAAGATCCCTCTCGAGGGTGAGAGTTTGGAACCGAATTTCGCGGGCAGAGAAGCCGGGCACAGAGCACCCGTTTCGCTGTGTGGATCATGGCAGCTCCCTCGGTGGCCCAGCTCAGCAAGTTTTCTTGGACACTCAGTTGCTTAATATGTTTAAAAAAAAGGGCAACTTTTGTTTTGTTTTGTTTTTTAGATTTGGGATAGATTCTGTTTGTCGCTGAAGCCTGACAGATGCTCACGCCTTCTCCAGATTCTGCGGGACAAAGTCCCAGGAGGTGCCCGCTCAGCACCCTCCCCTCCCCAGCTCTCAGGGTCCAGACGGCTGTCTGTCCCCGGGGAGCGTTCTTATTGGCTCCTCGGGGTCAGTCCTTGTGCCAAACCGCTTACAGGTGCCAGAGAGATAGGGAGCGGATGACGGGGTCATCTCCTAGCACTGCGGCCAGGGGACCTGGCCCGTCGCTGGAAGAGCGGCTGAGGAGGTTTGGGGCACACAGATGGCATTAGCTACCACGTCTGTCTGACACCAGCCGCCACAGGGAAGCTCCATTAATGAGTCCCACAAGAGGCAGAGTGTAATTAAGCCCAGAGGGCGGAGATGATTACAGGCATCCCAGGGTCCCTGCTCGGGGGTGACCGAGCCTGTTCTCCAACTTCACCACCGTGGAGGGTACAAAACTATCCCATATCTTCTGACAGCGCTTTGGGTGCAGGGGGGGAAACTGAGGCTGAGAAGGGATGGCGTGCCTGGCTAGGTGACAGGGAGGGAGGTGGGCGTTTGGATCCAGGCTTCCCAGTTCCCGCCCACTGCAGGACCTGGGGCCAGCAGACCCGAGCTGTGACTCTGTGGGGAGGGGGCTCCATCTTGGCCCCAGGGCTCCCGTCTGCAGAGCCACAGCCACCGCAGACGCAGGGGACTCAGGGGCACCGAGGGTCGTGAAAGTGCCTATCCCAGGGCCTGGCCATCGCAGGCTTCTCCGGGTGACGGTGAGGGCCCAATTCTGCCTCTGCTGAGCCACTTTCCTGTTGCCATGGGGACTAGACTCCTGGCGAGTTGGGCTTATTTTAGAACCCAGTCCACCAAGCAGCAGGTTTATCCCCAGGCCCTCCTGTCCTGTGGGCCAGTCCGGAGGCCGTCTGCCAGCTGCCACCGGACCTCACCTCTCCGGCCTGGCCTGAAGGCTGAGGTCTGCGTTCCAGTCCTGCCTCCACGATCTCCTGGAGAGTGAAAAGGGCTTGTCATTTGGGGCACTGGGGTGGCTTAGTCGGGTGAGCGTCCAACTTTGGCTCAAGTCATGATCTCACAGTTTGTGGGTTCAAGCCCTGAGTCGGGTTCTGTGCTGACAGCTCAGAGCCTGAAGCCTGCTTCGGATTCTGTGTTTCTCTCTCTCTCTATGCACCCCCGCCCCGACTTGTGCTCTTTCTCTCTCTCTCTCTCAAAAATAAATAAACATTAAAAAGAATTTTAAAGGGCTGTGTTTTCTCTTGGCTTCCTGAAACTGATGGAAAATTGTAGCGCCCACGTGGGCCAGATGTTGGCCCTCTGCACCTGCAAATCCTGACACCAGCCCCTGCCGCCTCCGCACTGGCGGGGCCCTGTGGGCCTGAAGCTTGGGGCTCCGCTCGCTCTGACTTCACGCGGCTCCTCGGGTTTCCCACCTCCTGCCTCCTCTGCCACATGTGACACCCACTGTGTGTGTGTGTGTGTGGGGGGGGATTTAGCCCCTTCCTCAGTTTCCACAAACCCCTCTCCTATGCGGGGCAGTGGACTTTATTAAACTGTGAGGGGAGGGCGGTGATGGGGGAGGATTTACACCGACCCCAAACCCACAGCTTCACGTTCTCTGTAGAAGTTTCTGGACTTCCACTCTGTCCCCAGAACGGTGTGCTCTTTCCCCCAAGCCTGCCCAACCCCTTCACTCCCTTGCACAGAGCCACTCTTCTAGCACTGACTATTGTCCCCACCCCTCCCCAGTCCCCCTCCCAAACCCAGTGGGGCAAGAGCACAGGCCTTTCTGGGTCTCATCTCCGCGCCCCCCGCCAGCCTCCTGCAATCTTCACAAACAAAAGAGGTGATCTGGGGAGCTGCCCTGTGGACTGTGGGGTGCAGAGAAGACTCTTGTCTCTGGGATCTAGGAACCTAGGCTCTGCCCAACTGGGGAGGGTCTTTTAGCAAGCACCGAGGTCAAGTTCCACAAGTGCCAAGGTCAAGTTTCACAGCCAGTGCCAAGGTCAAGTTCCACAGCCAGTGCCCCGAGACTCAGCACTGAGCCGCACATCACTAGGACCATCTCCTTTTGGAGATGTATAAAGGTGATTGGTCAGCTTCGATCCACCAGAAATTTCCTGAACATTCTGCCAACAGCCCCTTGACACCCCAGACAGGTAAGTGCTGAGGGACAATAGTTTTGAGTGATTGTGTCACCTGACACCTGTTCATGCAGGTCAGCATCTAGAAGACACTGGGCTGTTTATCCTGCCTCCGCTATAGTCTCTGTGGCTGGCCTTTGACCAGGGCCATAAGCCTAGGAAATGGGGAGCTAAGCAGACTGCCCAGATGGTCTTCCTTGGGTCACGTGACCCAGACTGGCCAATCAGAATGCTTCATTCCCTGGTAGAGGAATTGACTCATGGTGGGCACATGACTCAGGCAGAGCCAATCAGAGTCTTCCCTGAGATTTTGGCACATGGAGACCAAAGACAGAGGGTCTCTTCTTTCCATTGGCTTGAAGGGGGTTGGACTACCCAGCAGCCATTGCTGTGCCATGTGAGACAGAACTAGCAGAAAATGAAATGAACACACTGATGAAATCAGAACCTCTGAACGAGGAAGCGACAAGCCTGGAGAATGTTTGAGTTCCTGGATCTAGCTGGGCCTGAAGGCAGTCCCACTTCTGAATTTTCAGTATGTCGGCAAAAAAATTCCCTTCAGCTGGGGCGGGTTGCTTTTTAACACTGCGGTTGAAAGGAACCTATCAGGGGGCACCTGGGTGCTCAGTTGGTTGAACCTCTGACTTTGGCTCAGGTCATGATCTCGCAGTTTGTGAGTTTGAACCCCGTGTCGGGCTCTGTGCTGACAGCTAAGAGCCTGGAACCTGCTTCGGATGCTGTGTCTCCCTCTCTCTCTCTCTGCCCCTCCCCTGCTCATGCTCTATCTCTCTCACTCTCAAAAATAAATAAACATTTAAAAAATTTAAAAAAAAGATCCTATCAGAAAGAGAGGGTGGGAACTTCCAGGAAAGGCCATGGGTCAGAGGGTGTCCCAACTGGGACCACAGAGACTTTTTTTAGTCCTTCATCCCTAAATCTGGCCTATTGTGAAATCAGCGGGGCACTTTGTTAAAATATGTGCTGGTTCAGTAGGGCGGGGACCTGGGGACCTGCATTGTCACGAGCTTCCCAGGGAATTCTGGGGTCAGCCAGGTGGGAAACTGTGGACCTAGTTCTGTCCCCTCACTTTGTAATTAGGAAAACTAAGGCCCAGAGGGAGAGGACACACGCAAGTTAGTGAGAATTCCCCATCTGTTCTTTTCCCACTTTCTTGTCTTCCTATCCCCCCACCCCTCCCTGGATCAAGGGCAAACACGGGGAAGGTTTAAGAGTCTCTGGGCAGAGGGGCTGGCACAGGCCATTGTCCCGTGGGCAATGCCACCACCACCCACTGGACAGAAGCTGAGAGGGTGTACAGAGATGACTGTGCTATTAGCTCTTGAACTGCTCATTACCTGACGTCCGTCCATCCATCTATCTATCCATTCAGTAAGTACCAAGCACTGCGTGCACCGGGACAAGCCTGTTCACGTGGCCTGTGTAGGTTAGTTTCATTTTTCCCCACCTTCCCTGACTCTCCAGCCCTCCCTCTCCTTTCTGGAGGAAGGATAGACTGGGTATTGGAAGTGTCATGTTCACCTTCCACCTCTACCACTTTGTAGCTACATGAACTGGGCACTTTTTCTAAGCCTCTCCGTCCCCCCGCCCATTTTCCTCGTTTCGGGAAGTGGGGGTGACAGAGCCTGACGGGACCATAGCAGCGACACAGTCGAACCACGTTAGCGGGCTGGGCTCGTGGGGGGAGCAGGTGGCAGGTCCTTCCTTCTATGCGCATTTCAGAGTGCTTCCAGAGGGGTGCCTGCGTGGCTCAGTTGGTTAAGCCTCCGACTTCAGCTCAGGTCATGATCTCATGATTCATGGGTTTGAGCCCCACATCAGGCTCTGTGCTGACAGCTCGGGGCCTGGATCCTGCTTTAGATTCTGTGTCTCCCTCTCTCTCTGTTCTCTCTGCCCCTCCCCACTCATGCTCTGTCTCTGTCTTAAAAATAAATAAAACATTAAAAAATTATTTTCAGAGAGCCTCCAAGTGTTAAAATGAAAAGAAAGGAAGGGAAAGGAGCCCCCTCGAATCCCACTGTCCTCGCAGGCTGCCTGCTGTCAGTTTTCCCCATTTCCCTGTAGGCCTAACGTGATTCTCCTGCAGATGCGAGCAGTCCAGGGCCGTGGCCCCTCCCTGACACCCGGTCCCAGTACTCAGATGCTCAGAGTCTTTGACAGGGCCCCGCGATGAAGGATGTGAGGGAAGAATGTCGTGAGACAGGGGGGTTTGGCTTGGAGACAGAAGCCTGAGCGAGATAAACAGGTCTTTCTGGGGCCTTGAGAAGCATGCGGAGGGCCCCTTGGGGAGTCACGCTGGAAATGACCGTGAACCAGCCACGTGGCCTCTTTGGACCTCAGCTCCCCCATCTGTGAAATGGGAGCATCGAACTGGCTGATCCCGAGACCCCTTAAAGCTCTGAGTTTCTGGGAGCCTGTGACCCACAAACCAGCTGGAATATTTTGGGCACCCCCAGGTGCTACGGGGGGGTGGGCAGGGGGAATATATGGACCCTGCCCCTGGCCACCCAATGGTCCCTGTGGAGCCACAAAGCCAGGCCACAAAACCCAATTCAAGAACTATTATTCAAGAATTCTAGGAAAGAAAGGTTTGGAATTCCAATCACAGCAATGCAAACACCTGCACTTGACCCTGCTCTTGTCCCCGGGCGGCAGGAGCAGGACACAGGCTTTCAGAGGCTCCAAGGAGGCCAGGAGCTGCTCTAGGGGCAGGGATGGCCTGTCTCTGCCTCAGTGTCCCCAGGGCCTGCACAAAGCAGGGGTCCAGTGAGCACTGGTGAAGGGACCTCATATCTTCAGGGCCGGGGAGGGGGGCTGCCCAGGAATGTGCCGGGCTGTGCAGAAGGACCTGGAAACCTCACTGGGGGAGTGGCGGGGGCGGGGGGAATGGCCTGGTTTGTCCGGAGGCAGAAAAGTTCAGGGTGCTGATCGCTGCCTTCAGATACCCACAGGCGCATGTGCAAGATGGGTTGGATGTGTGCTGATGGCCCCGGGGCGAGGGGCAGGGCAGGGGCCAGTGAGAGGAGAGAGGACGCCCCACACCCCCAGCCCCCAGTTTGGGGGCTGGGACGGTGAGGTTCACCCCTGCCGGCTGCTTGGCAGGGCCCACAGGCCCCCTGCCGAGCGAGCTTCAGGTCAGAACTTCTGTATTCCTCACCACGACCCTGCCACGCCGGTTCTGCCTTGGTCCTCATGGTACAGATGAGGACATCGAGGCATGCGATGGTGTGGAGGGGGTGGGCATCCTGGCTGTGAGGCTGTGCAGCAGAGGTGAAGAGGGAAGGGAAGAGAGCAGGGCAGGAGGCTGCGCGAGGTGGCTCTGGAGGCTCATCAGGGAGGGCTCTCTGGAAGAGGTGCCCTTGAACTGCAGTTGAAGTCTCGGAACGATCAGTGACGAGGAGCAGCCAAAGTGGTAGGAGCAAAGGCCCAGAGGTGGGAATGGGGCATGGGGGTGAAGGCGGCAGGTGGGGGAGACCAGGGGCATGGCTGGGACTGTCTGATGCAGACCCAAAGCCACAAGCTCGCTTGTGTCCGGAGGGCCCTTCCGGTTGACCAGCCAGCGCATCACAACAGCATCCCGACTAGCGTTCTCCCTCTGTCCTTCCGGCCTCCCCGCTCCTGTCCGGTCCCTCAGCAGTCTGATTTGATCCAAACCTGCACAGGACCCCCCCACGGCTCCCCACTGCCTGAGCACAAAGCCCAAGCCTGTTCGGTGAGGTTCCCCGCCTTCCTGTGCCACGCTCTCCAGCCCCGCCTGCCACCCCTCACCGCCCACGTTCCAGCGGCCGCCCCTGACCCATCTGCTGCTTTCAATGCCGGCTGCGTCTTTGCCCCTGAGCTGACCACCCCCGTCCACCCTCCTGAACATCCCTCCCCTTTCCCTCCCTGCTCCGTGTCCTGGGAGATGGTGTGCGGGTCTCCCGTGGCTGCTGAGATGGCACAAACTTCGTGGCATAAAACTACATAAAAATATCATCTTTTGTTTCTGGCCGGCAGAAGTCCAAAACCAGCCTCAGGGGGGTAGGGTCAAGGTGCCGGCGGAGCTGGGTCCTTCGGGAAGACCTGAGGGAAGAATCCGTCTCCCAGGCTTTCCCAGCTCCTGCGGGCCCCTGCCTTCCTTGGCTCGGGGTCGCGTCCTCCATCTCAGAGCGGGTCGGGAAGCACCTTCTGGTCCCTGACCCTCTGCTTCTGGTGTCCGACCTCCTTCTCTGTCCCTGACCCCCTGCCGTGATCGCCCTGGGCTCGCCTGGATAATCAGGATCGTGTCTCCAGCTCAAGGTCTTTAATTTAATCACACCTGCAAATATCAGGTCCCAGGGACCCCGACAGGGATGTGTTCGGGAAGCATCTCCCGGCCCACTGGATGGCATTAGCGGGCCCCTGTCCTCGGTGCTCATCCTCTGTTTTCTTGCTGGGTTTGACTGACATGTGCAGGAGCTTGGTGGAGATGGATGGTGGGAGGGGACGAGCCTGGGTTCCCTGCTGCAGAGGCCAATCCCCCACCAACCCGTGGGTGCTGCACCCACTTCTTACAGCCGTGGAAGGGCCTTGGCTCTCCTACCCTCCTCAGCCTCACCCCCACACTTCTGGAGTCCGGGCAGGGCTGGAGGGAGGGTGCAGCAAGTGAGGCCCCTGGGGTGCAGATTTAAGGAAGCACTGGCTCTAAGGGTTGAGCAGGCCCCTCACCACCGGCATGCCTTGGCCACCCCACCCAGTTATTGGCCCTGGCAGTGACGGCCAGGGGGTGCCCATGTGTGTCAGGGTGGCTGCCCTGTTGGACAGTGAGTTTGGGAGTGGCCACTGCTCTTTCTTTGGGCCACGTCCCTCCAGCCAGTGCAGGCCACAGACACACATGGACCCCGGGCTTGAACCCCTGCTCTGCTGTTGCCAAGCCTGCAGCGAAGGATCCCAGTTAGCATCAGTGCTGGGCTCCTTGCTGGGGACTCAGGGAAGGTTGGCTGTGTGTAACAGAGTCAGGAGATAGGAGGGAGGGGTGGGAGAGAGAGGAAGGGGGAGAAAGAGAAGGAGAAGGAGAGAGGAAGGGAGAGAGGGGGATACAGAAAGTGGAGGAGGGAAAGGGGGAGATAGGGGGAGAAACAGAGGTGGAAGAGAGGGAGGGGGTAGAAGGAGAGAGAGAGGAAGAAACAGGGAGGGAGAGAGAGAGGAGAGGCAGAGAGAGGGGTAGAGAGAAGGAGAGACAGACGGAGAGAGAGGGGCGAGTGAGAGGCAGAGGGGAAAGGGACGAGAGATGGGGGAGAAGGTGGGGAGGGGGTCATGGGTGGGAGAGGGGAAGGAGGGGCAGGAGGCTGGGAGAGAAGGCTGCCAGGTGGAGGGGGGAGCCAGAGAGAGAGAGAGAGAGAGCAGAGGGCATCAGCCAGGGTCTGTCTGGCTCAAGTGGGAGCGGCTCCATCACGAGGTGCCACCTGCTAGCCAGCAGCTCTCAAAATAGCTGTCCCCGCTGGGGCTGCGCTGGGGGCGGGGCAGGGCCGGGAGCCCTGTCTACACACGTCCTGGGGCGCCTGTATCTCAGGCCAGCGGGAAGGCTCTGTGACCTGTGCCTTGAGTAGCTGCGGTGGGGGCTCGGGAGGCCCTCCTGGGGGTCTGTGCGTGCACGTGTGTGTGGGGGGCGGACTGGGGTCAGGGAAAGTGCCTTCCTGGCATGGGGCTGAGGGACGTGCCGGCGACAGGCAGGGAACGGCCTAGTAACACCGGTAACCGTTACAGTGACCATCGTCGACATCACAAGAAGTGAGGCAGACGCAGCAAAATCGCCCCCCCCCACGTCCCTCCCTCTTCTTCCTTTTGAGGGTATGTTTGGGGCAGCCCGGAGGATGCACCCACCTCCCAGACTCTTTTGCAGCTATGTGGGCCCCGGGACCCACTTCTGGTGAGGGACATGTATGTGCAAGTCGGCAACGAGAACGCTGTGGTGTTCCTGTTTCGGCCCCGCCCCTGGGCGAGCTTCGTGCTGGCCTCCTTCCCCGCCGCCGAGGGGCTTCCTCCAAGAGGCCGAGAGGACGAAGCGGGAGAGAGTCCGGGCAGCTGGACGACAGAAGGAAATGCGCTGTCACGGAAGGAACACATCATGTGAGGGACACTCGCCCCGTACCGGACTGGTCCCAGCTGGTGACCTTCCTCAGCCTCAGCCGTCTCACCTGTGAAATGGGGAGACGCATGAGTGACCAGTGTAGAGACCCTGCTCTGTCCCACAGGCCCGTTGTGCCTCGGGGCCACCGAAGGAGAATGTAACGCCATGGTGGACACATTTGACAGTGTTTTGGAAGTGTTTTTGGCATTCGGTTTCATCCAGTTTGGCAGACACTTTTTTTTTTATTAAAAAGAATTTTTTTTAACATTTATTTATTTTTGAGAGACAGAGAGATAGAGCATGATTGGGGAGGGGCAGAGAGAGAGGGAGACACAGAATCTGAAGCAGGCTCCAGGCTCTGAGCTGTCAGCACAGAGCCTGATGCGGGCCTCGAACTCACAAACTGTGAGATCATGACCTGAGCCAAAGTCAGACTCTCAACTGACTCAGTCACCCCGGCGCCCCGTGGCAGGTACTTTTAAGGATTCCTGATATGTGGAGAATTGGAGTGGCCATGGGACTTCGGCTCAGGTCATGATCTCACGTTTCGTGGGTTTGAGCCCCACGTCGGGCTCAGTACTGACAGCTCAGAGCCTGGAGCCTGCTTCGTATTCTGTGACTCTCTCTCTCTGCCCCTCCCCTGCTCACGCTCTGTCTCTCTGTCTCTGTCTCTCTCTCTCTCAAAAACAAACATTAAAAAATTTTTAAAAAAAAATTGGGGTGGACACAGATGGCGGTGCTCCATCATTCTGTATCACAACCATCTGATCTGTGCCCCTGAGGCCAGTGACAGGTGTCTGCTTTGTCCTCGTATCTCTATGGCCCAGACCTGCGCCTGGTGGACAGCAGGCGTCCCCTGGACACTGCCAAGTGCACAAACTCACTGTAGCTGTTCGGCAAACACCTCCACAGTGTCTACTTTATTCTATTTTATTTAATTAATTAATTAATTAATTAATTTTTATTTATTTTTGAGAGAGAGAGAGACAGCATGAGCAGGGGAGACTCAGAGAGGGAGACACAGAATCCGAAGCTGGCTCCAGGCTCTGAGCTGTCAGCACCGAGACTGACGCGGGACTCGAACTCATGAACCTCAAGATCATGACCTGAGCCGAAGTCAGACGCTTAACCAACTGAGTCACCCAGGCACCCCTATTTTATTTTATTTTATTTCACTTCATTTTTTTGTTTTATTTCACTTCACTTCATTTTATTTTATTTTACTTTATGCCAGGTTCTGTACTCAGCATTGGAACAAATAAAACCAAGAACAAACGAGGAGTCATTGAAAGACAGGGCCGGTGTGTTTGCCTTTGGTGGCGGACTGGGATTTAACACGGAACAGCATCTGGAGCAAAAGGAGGAAAGCGCTCTTTGGGGAAAGCCCGCCTATTGCAGGAGAGGAGGTGGCCCGGAAACAAGTTCTTGGCTGGAACGTTCTAGCCCCTGGAGTCCCCACCGGGAAAGCCCCTCTCCTGACCCCGTTCTTCCTCTCAGCAGCGGTACGGGGGAGCTTGCGGGTCACAGCACCCAGGACTGCCAGGCACCTGCGAGGGGATGACCGAGCGAAGGAACCAATCACAGGGCAGCTGAGGCAAGGCCAAGGCAGAAACCCACCCAGCACATCTCACTGACGAGCACTAGAAAGTGTGCAGAGGAGACGTCCGAGGAGGCAGAGGCTGCCAGTCTGAGGGAGGAGGAAGAAGGCAGCAGCTGGAGGCTTCTCGGGGCTCTGCCTGCAGAACTTTTCAGACTGGCTTCTCCTCAGGTCGCAGCCCGAGCAGCTCTGTGACAGGGCATGACCTCAGCCCTCCGTTTCTCGCTGTTTCCTCACCTCACTTCTCTGAGCATCTCGGTCAGCCACATTCTTCCTGAGAGTCTTTTTGAACGTGAAGTTCATTCCAAGGATTCTGGCTCCCTCCCTGGAGACAAAGCCGTGGGCGCCGACCTCCTACCTGGTCCCCAGGCCCCTGCATGGGCCCATCCCTCACCCTCAAGATGCCAGCCGGGTCCATGCCTCCAACTCCTCTGCGTCACTACGGGGACAGAGCAAGCGGAGGTGGCTGTCAGACCAGGGCCCCGTCCAGCTCCGGTCCTTCTGGTGTGAGTGCTGGGACATCAGCCTCCAAGGCCGCCCTGGGGATTAAACTAAACTCAGAGCCGTGTGGGAAAGTGCTTTGTAAACCGCCAGGAGCCGGCAGATGGGGGGCCTCCATCCGCCTCTCCACCCGCCAGCCCGCCTGGGGGTCCCCAGCCCGGAGGAGTTTTGGGGGCCTGCACGGAGACTCCTGTTGGGGTTTGCTCTGCTGGCCTCTGGCAGATGTCCTAGCTCTGTCACTAAGGCGTTCTCTCCCTGCTCTGTCTCTACCCCTGGCAGGGGGTCTACAGGGGTCCTCAAGGCTGGGAGGAACCATCCACAGCCTCTTCCAGGGTGGGGCCAGCGAGGGCGAGGAAGTGGGGAGAAAGGGCAGCTGCCTGGTCTGCTGAAGGCCCCCCTCTTCACCTCCCTGGGAAGAAGGAGCCTTGGGTGGGGGCTGGCTTATATGCCAATACACACTTTAGGGTATGACCCAGTGGGTTGAATTAAATGACAAAAACCAGCCGAACACTTTCCCTGGTCCCTTGGTGGTTATCCATCCCTTAAGTCCTGGGGGTGCGTTTCTCTGCCCCCCAATGCCATCAGTGTCTCCAGGGCCCCTGATGCTGCTCTGAAGTGACACCAGAAACACAGGAGCATGGAGGAGGGGGTCCGTGTGAGAGCCCCAGGGCTGGACTGCCTCATTGGGCAGATGCTGCTTACTCACCGCCTGACTGGGAAGGTTCTGACTCTGTGCCTCAGTTTCCTCTTCTCAGAAATGGGGATATCGCAGGACCCCCCTCGTAGGGTGGTCTGAGGATTGAATGCAGTGGAATTCGGGGAGGGCCAGGCCTACAGGATGGGCTGAACCAGACTCAGCTTTGTGGTTCATCATCTCAAGTCCATCGGCCTCTCTGTTAATTCCAGAGTCCTGGCCGCCATTGTCTCCTTCTGGACAGGGCGAGAGCTTCGTCCCTGGATCTTCTACAAATGCCTCCCCACGCCTGTTTCCTCCTCTAGCCACCAGCCGTCCTCACCCACGTGTCTGCTCGCGCCTCTCCCCTGCTTACGACCCCTGAAGACATCGCATTCATTCATTCACATTCACTGGCATATATTTGATGGTCTCCAATATGTCAGACCCGGTGCCAGGCACCAACCATGCGGCAGTGAGTGAGGCAGGTGCAGGTCCTTGCCTCCCGGACCCGTGGTCTAGTGTGGGCCCAGACAGTGGTGACTGAGCGGGTGGATAAGTGAGAGCATGTTACGTTCTGCAAGCCTGTCATTGGTTGTCAGAATTATGCCACCTAACAACCCCAACCCCAGCGGCTTCACAACAATTGTTGATTCTCACTCCCAAGTCTGCAGGTGGGCTGGGGCTCAGTGGGTCTGGCTGGGCTTCGCAGGGCTTGGCTCCGGGACTCTTCAACGGGCCTCTCCTCCAGGGACTACCGGGGATGCATTTGTCCCATGGGGATGGCCCAAGGGCCAGGGTATAAAGAGGAAGCAGTGGGTGCCCTTGGGCCCACATTCCATTGGCCAAAGCTCTTGTGGTGGTCAAGTTCACCTTCAGTGTGAAATACACCCTTCCTCTGAGGGAGGTCCAGTAAAGCCATGGGACAGAAGGTGTGTGTGCAGGGCTGGGCGGACAGCAGGGGCCGTGCAGGGAAACAGAGGGTGTCGACGCAGGTAATCCCTGAGTGGTGCTCCTGATGGCTGCCCAGGTCAGCCGCTCTGCACAGCACACACTCACGCTTAGGAGGAGAAGCCAGGGAAAAGCTTTCTAGGCAGAGGGAACAGCAAGCACAAAGACTCAGAATAGAAATGATTCGCCACTTTGTTGGAACTGGCAGGAGGCGGGCGGGGCAGCTCGGGGTGTGTCCTCCATAGTCTCAGCTCAAGGCCAGGCTCCTCTGCCTGCCCGCGGACAGCCCCCTGCTCTGGTCTGTGCTGAGCACCCCGTTCAGGCCGTCTGCCCCAGCCACGCTGAAATGCGGCCGTGCCCTGGGCCCATGCTCCCCCTGGATCTCAGCCTGCGATGGCCAAGTAGGGGCCTCATGTGATGCCAGGCGGCCTTAAATACCATGAAGGAAAATAAACCAGGGCAGCGGGATGAAGGCAGGTGCGGGGAATGTTGATTTCTGTGACCCCTTATTTAAAAAGCTTCATTAGGGGAAATTTCAAACCTATAAAAAGATAGAGACACCGAGCAGTGAACCCCGAGGGACCTGTCCCCTCAGCGTGGCTGTCTTGTCTCATTTGTCCAGCACCTCCTGCCTCCAGAGCCAATCATTTTAATCAAAAGGGGTGCCTGTCTCAGATAAGATGGTCAGAGGAAGCCTCTCGTGGAAGGGATGTTAAAGCAAAGTCCTGGGCAGACTGTGGGCAGCCATCTGGGGAAAGAGCATTCTGGGTAAGAGGGGGAGCCAGGACCAAGTTCCTGGGGAGGTGGACCCCCAGATACGGGCGCCCAGTTCTGGCCCGGGTCTCAGATCTGCATGCCCCTTGGTCATTGTGAGCCTGGGCTGCATCACTTACCGTTTCTGCACCTCGGTTTCCTCCTCTGGATGGAGGGGGGACACAGCTCCCCATGTCCCAGTGTCACCTCCTCCTTCCCCGCTTCCCCTATCCGTGGTCCTCGCACTCTGAAGGGGCGTCTGGTCTGTCCTGTGCTGCCCGGACGTCTGCCATTGCCAGTTCTAGTGAAGGAGCAGGAAGACGGAGCTGTCCTGTCCCAGCTGCCTGCAGCCTCCCAGCCCGTCGCCTGCTCTCCGCGAGGCCACAGGACCTTGGTGGCCCCTGCCAAGCCTCTTTCCCCTATGCCATGGCCAGGCCCGGGTCCTGGGGAAACCGGGTGTTGGATGGAGGGTGGAGGTAGAACAGGAGCGATGTATTTCTGTTGTTTCCCCTCCCGTCCCCCTTCCCAGGGGTGCCGTCCCAGTGGGCCGCAGGGGGCAGACCTGGCCCCAGGTCTTGGTGTTTCAGCTGAGGGGGTCGGGGAGGAGCATGGAGGAGCTGTGTGACTTCAGGGGAGCGGCCTCACCTCCCTAGCTTTGTGTTCTGCATCAGCGAACGGGATAATGGAATCCGCCTCCTAATCCAGTGTGAGGATTTTCTGAGGGGTTTTGGAAGGAACGCGGCCCACGGGTGAATTCTGCCACAACGTGCTTACTGTCTGGGTGACCTCATTCCACCTCTCTGGGCCTCAGTTTCCTAATCTGCCCAACAGAGGGAAAGAAAATGGGGTCATGGGGTTTCGGGAATGCAGGGAGATGGAGCCTAAACCCCCCGACAGACAGGATCTCCTGGACTTCCCCTTCCCACCCTCTTTCTTCGTGGACCCACCTCAGGGGAGGAGGTGGGTGGGGGGTCTTCCCTGCTTGGCACAGCCCCCGCGTTCGCACCGCACTGTGCCCCCCACTGTGCCCCCACCTCCCCTCAGGAGGGGCCCCTGGCTCTTTTGTTTCCTAGGGGCCGGGTGGATGGAAAAATGGGCAGGACCCAGCTGAGCAGGAGTCACTGCCCACACGCTCCGCAGGTGCAGAAAGCCTGTCTCAGTTGTTATGGGGACTCCTGTTGTTTGTGCCCCCCCTTCCACGTGTCTTCAGAAGCAGATTCTAGTCTACGTTCTAACGGGTGAATGAGGAGACTCAGGAATGTAAATGAAAACCCATATCGGCCTCCAAACTCCAAAACAAGTGCTTTTTGTTCCCAATTTTCCATATGGGCTGAATGTGTGTGCGAGCGTGCGTGCATGTGCCTGAGTGTGTGTGTGTATATGTGTGAGTGTGTGTGTGTAGGGTCCTGCCCATCCTTCCATCCACCCGGCCCCTAGGAAACAAAAGAGCCAGAAAACACAACGGATGCTCCAGTGGTAGAATGTGTAGGTTCGAGAATGAATGAATAACTTCCATGCTAGTGAAGGAGGGAATGAATGGGTCCATTCGTGGAGGCCCTTTGTCCTCTCTTTCTGGAATCCCTTCCCCGCCATGCTCTACCCCAAACTTGTTCACCTTACCCCCACCCCCACCCCCATTGCACTGGACTCCCGCCGCCTCTGCCCGCCTGTGCAGCCTCAGCCTTGCGCCCACCGTGGACCGATCCCCGCCCCCACTTGTAGCCCGCCTGCATCCTTGGGGTGCCTTAGGGGGGTTGCCTTGGCAACCGTAAGTTTCCAGTTGCAGGGAAAAGTTCCTACCATGGTTTGCTCCGATGGAGAATGACATGGGGAGGACCCGCAGAGAACGTTGCCATGGTAACCGAATATTTAAGTCAAACTTCTTGGTGGGTCTCTGCATGGGGGGAGGACACTCGACAAGTCAGACGTGGCCCCCTCGCCAGGCAGTTCTGCCAACGCTGAGTGGAGAGGGAGGCAGCTGTGGCCTGACTGTGTGGCCCACTGTTCCAGACTTTTTTTAAAGTATTTTTTAAAAATATTTATTTTTTGAGAGAGACAGAGTGTGAATGAGGGAGGGAGACACAGACTCTGAAGCAGGCTCCAGGGTCTGAGCTGTCAGCACAGAGCCCAACGCGGGGCTTGAACTCACAAATTGTGAGATCATGACCTGAGCTGAAGTCAGACACTTAACCCAATGAGCCGCCAGGCGCCCCTGCATTGTTCCAGATTGATCTACCATCTGCGCTGACTGCGCTAAGCCCCACGGGATGCTGCGCAGGGCAGTCTATGGGGAGACAGCTTTTGTGTCTTCACTCGTCTCCCTGTTGGGCTGTGCTTTTTGTCACTGGGTCACTGTGCGCCTCTCCTCTTGCCCTCTGGTTAACTAGTCCGTCCTTTGTCCCCCTGCAGAAGCCAGGAGGGCTCTCGGCACTGGAGAGAGGGGCTCCGGGCTTTGTCAGCAGTAAAGAATGAGCCCCTGTCTCTAGGAGAAAGAGGCAAGGCCAAGTAAAGAGAATCAGGGCCTTCTTTGGGGAGTGTCTGGCCCCCTTGGGGATGCCCTTTCCAAAGGCCTGGCCCTGCAGGGTGATCAGGTGGGGCTGGCCAGGGAGGGGTCTGCCCTCTGCCCCTCTCACCTGCCCCAACCCTGGCTTCGACCCCTGCCCAAGCTGGCTGGGACTCACATCAGGTTGAGCCCGGCCCCTGCCTTGCTCCCAGGGGCCCTTGGGATGCACATTTCCCGCTGCCCCTGCCCGGCCACCGTCCCCTTGGCTACCGATGTCCTAGTGATTCTGCCCTTCTCCCTGGTCCCCCAAGCACTCAGCTCGGTCCTCTGCACCTTTGCGCCTGCAAAGCCCACCTCCCCCCCCCCCGCCCATGCTGGCCTGAACCCTGCCGCCCTTCTCCCCTTCTGAGCTGTGTGGAAAGTGAGAAGGGAGGTGAAGCCTGGCTCTTCCTCAATGATTCAGTTCGTGCTGAGTCCTGTGTGTATGTGCGTGTGTGCGTGTGTTTGTGTGTGTTCAAGAGTAACTGTCACCCACCCTCTGGGGCCATGGTGCCCGCCTGGCCAGCTTTTGTGCAAATAGAATGTTTTTAAATAGTTCTGCCACGTGTGGAATTCGTTCTCGTTTGGCAAATATTTATGTGTCGTTTCTCCTCTCCTTTTAGCCTTCCTTCGAGGCCTCTCCTGCCTCCCTCCCCTCCACCACGTGGGCCTGGGACTTTCTTCAGGACCTCACCTCCCTCCCTGCACTCCAAGGGTAAATATTTACACCTTGAGGGTGTCCTGGGGAATGTTGTTACCCTCCTTTAAACAGAGAAGCTTTCACTGAAGGAAAAAGGGTCTCCTGAGCCCCTCTCCCTTCCCCCCTCCTCTCTACTGCCTTGGTGGGGAGCAGGAAGCCTGCCAGCGAAGTCTCGGGATCTCATCAGCTGCCTGTGCGAGGCTGTGGGGCATCCAAGGCCCCTTTCCCGTCCACGCAGTCCTCACAAGGACCTTGAGGCATTGCTGCCATGACTCCTTCTGAGTTCAGAGAAGCTGAGCCACCTGGCCAGAACTGCACAGCTAATCACGACAGAGACGGAACTTGAACTCAGGTCTGCCGGGTCACACCTGAATGGATGTCCTTTCTTTGAAGCAGGTGCGGGCCTGCGGCAGAGAGAGGCCGGACAGACCGCGGCTGCCTGCCAGACAGTGAGCCCGAGGAAGAGTGCACAATTCATGAGCGGGTGTTGGCTGGATGAGGAGACACCCGGCAGAGGCTCCGGGTTCTCCTATCAGCGTGGGCAGTCTGCCCACCCCTCTCATATTCCGGAAGGGAGTGCCAGCCACCCCTCCGGATGGCCCCTCGTTCCAGGGCTTCGGACGTGGGAGGCAGAGGACGGGGCCAAGGCCGAGCCAGCACATCTGGGGAGCCGGGGCTTGGCACCACCCCTTGAACCAGGAACCTGGTCTCATAGGAGAGGTTGCCCAGCCCTCCGCTGAGGGAAGCCATGGGCCGGGCAACAGCGCCCAGGGAGCCCAGTAACCCTCACTCTAAGCAAAGTGTGTCAGCTCTGCCGTTTCCTGTGACCCAAATCTGACCAGAGATGCACCAGAGCAACCGACTCCTTGGAGCCACACATACGAACAGTGGATTCAGATCCTCCTTTGGAGCGTGGAAAATTGGAGTCAGGAAGCCAAAGACTGAGCTCCCATTTTGTGCCCTTGTCGTGTCTGTGCCTCGGGGGCGGCGAGCACATCCCCTTCTCTAAACCTCCGTTCCCCTGTCTGTACAGTGGGGCGAACATAATGTAACCCGTGGGGAACTGTGGTCCAGTCTTGGCGACGCCGACTAGCAACCAGGGCGTAATCCAAAGAGCTTTACATCTTTACTTTGGCCTTTCTAGGAAATCCCAACGTGGGCCGGAGGATCGGGGCCAGGGAGAAGGTTACTCCTAATTCGCAGCAATGCTGAGAAGCCCCCACCCCCACTGTGTCTCCATATTTCCATACAGACGTAGCCGTGTCTTCGCCCAATACTCCTGTCCAGACACCCACAGACACGGAGCCCAAACCGCCCATCAGCATCTCTCCACCTGGTCCAACAAGTGTCTCGTTTAGGCTTCTTCTCACACCAGGGAGGGTGGGAAGCAAACCGGACCCTTAGAGAACCCCAGGGGCCTGGGGGGAGACTAGGAGGGCCCCACATTCATGCCGACTCGTCCCTGTTCTTTGTCACAGGACATGGTGCTAGAGCTGACATTTACAGAGTGTGCTCCAGGCCGTGCAAATCCCACTCACAATGACGCTGAGAGGAATGGACCGTGAAGGCCCCCGTGGCACAGCCGAGGAGCCCGAGACCTTGGGAGGTCACTTTGTCCAAGACCTCACGACTGTAGGTTAGGAGGGCCAGGTTTCAAGGTCAGGCCACGGACTTCGGAGCCCACTCTGGTAAGCATCCTGCCGGGCTGCTGTCCGCCTTCCCAAGGGTGTGGACCACAGAGTCCAGAGGCCCCAGGGAAGCGTGTTTGGGGGCTCAGACAGGGCTGGGCACATGGAGACGCAGTAAAACTTGACCCACTCGCTGGTAACCAGCTAACTGAAGGAGGTCCTTTATAAAACATGGCATGCTTTTTCAGTGACATCTTTGAAAAGCCAAACTTTTCTGTGCAATATTTTTGTCTTTAAAGTGGAGGGACCCATAGGTAAGGCGTGGGCTCCAATTTGACGGGTGCCAGCGTCTTCATCTGTGCCCGTAAGTGCTGAGCCTGGCTGTGCACCCCCACGGGTGCCTCCCCCGTGATCTGTGGAGGCAGACATGTCAGAAGGGCCCTCCCTGGCTCTGGGACCACGGGGGAGTTCTGTGAGGAGTCCCGGCAAGTCAAGCTGTGTGACTTGGGCCGAGATCCTTAACCTTGCTGAGCCTGAATTTTGTCTTCTGGATGTTCATGCTACCTTGCAATGACTCCTGATACAAAATGTCAAAAACGGCCCAGGACATGCGGGCACCTGAGTGAACCAGCCTTTCTCGGGCTCGGCACTGCTGACAGGTGAGGCTGGATAAATCTGACTTTTGTGGGGCTGTCCGTGCACCACGGCGTACTCAGCCACCTCCCTGGCCTCTACCCCCATAGATGTCAGCCATGTCTTCCAGTTATGGCCACCAAACGTGTCTCCAGACCGTGGCAAATGTCCCTGGGGGATAAAATCAGCCCTGTTTGAGAGCCACTGGAACTGTCATGGCTGTTTTTTCTTAATTTGAAGATCTAATTGGCTTTATTAAGCAATTCATGAATCTAGCAGCCTCCCCGCCAGCAAGGAGAGGGGCGCTCCTGGAATAAGTGTGGCTATTGTTATAAAAAATAAGAATGATTTTTAAATTTATTATTATTTTACAAGGTTTTTACTAAAAACTTTTAATGTCCATTTTTGAGAAAGAGAGAGACAGATTGTGAGCAGGGGAGGGGCAGAGAGAGAGGGAGACACAGAATCTGAAGACAGGCTCCAGGCTCTGAGCTGTCAGCACAGAGCCTGATGCGGGCCTCGAACTCACAAACTGCGAGATCATGACCTGAGCTGAAGTTGCACACTCAACCAACTGAGCCAGCCAGGTGCCCCAAGAATCATTTAAAAGTTTTTAATTTTTATTTATTTTGAGAGAAAGAGAGAGACAGAGAGAGGCAGAGTGTGAGTAGGGGAGGGGCAGAGAGAGAGGGAGACGCAGAATCCGAAGCAGGCTCCAGGCTCTGAGCTGTCAGCAAAGACCCCAACGCAGGGCTCGAACCCACGAACTACAAGATCATGACCTGAGCCAAAGTCAGACACTTAACTGACTGAGCCCCCCAGACGCCCCAAGAATGATTTTTTAAGAAAGACCATGATGAGCACAGTCCCATTCATGGGATGCTAACAACTTGTGTGTAGAGACAGATGCTGCTCATAAAATGATTAGGAACCTGTGGAATATAGATGGCGGTTGGAATGTTTAATCTGGAGAAGATGAAATGTGAGAAGAGAACAGGTATCCGTCATCACACCAACGCTCAGGCTGCCTCTTGGGTGGGAAGAGCCACGGGACTCACGCTGTGCGCTGAGCCCACCCCCCCCTCCCCCGTGGCCAGCCAGGGCTCCTACTACTTTCGGGTGAGGAAATGAAGGCTAAGGATGAGGCAGCTCACGGAGGTCCCCGGAACCAGGTCCTTTTGGCCTCCGGTGTGGTGTTCTCTGTCTGAGCGTGTTAGTTTCCTATGGCTGCGGTAACAAACTACCACTCACTTAGTGGACTGGACAACACAACGTTTGTTAACCGTGGATCCTGTGGATCAGAAGCCTCCTGCGGGAGTCCGACGTCGCCAGGCAGGGCTGCGTGGGGAGAGTCGGTCTCCCTGCCTTTGCGGCCGCCCGCATGCCCTCACTCCCGGCCCTTCCCATCTGCAGAGCCAGCAGTGCAGTCACCACCTTCACGGCCTCCTTCCCACCCACTTAATCCAGGATAATCTCCCTGTCTTCGGGTCAGCTGATTAGCAACCTGAATTCCACCCACCACTGTAACTCCCCCTTTGTCCTCTGACTGTGTATTTGCTGGGCCCGGGGGTCAGGACTTCTCTGAGAAGAAGAGATTTTTCTGTGGCCTGACGCACAGGGGGTCAGAGGGCTGAGAACTGCTGTGGGCTTCTCGGAGGAGGGGCTGGCGGAGCGGCCCATCTGGAGCTGAGGCTCTGCCAGGGGAGAGAGGAGGCGTCAGAGGCCAGAGGCCAGAAGAGCCGGGCGTGCTGTGCCTGGCTGGGGGTTTCTGAATCGGTTCTTAGAAGTAATGGGGAGCCAAGGCACGTTCTTGAGCAAAGTTAGGATGGACACAAGACACAAAGTTTTGGGGGGAAAAGCTCCTGTGCAAATGGGTGTCCAGGATGGAGCCACGTGGAGGGAGGTGGAGGCAGGAGGTAGGGGAGGCCCAAGAGGGAAAGTGAGGTAGGAGGAGGGGACACTCAGGGGACCCTGAGGCCTCCCGCTGTAAAGAAACAGAGCAGGGACTTTGCAGGTCGGATGCACAGCTGTCCCTTCCTGGCTGGGTGCGTGGGGCACCTCGACCTTTACTTTTCCGAACCTCCATGTCCTCTTGGAAACGGACACCACGGGCTTGCGGGCCCAGTCCAGCTCGCACGCAGCAGCCGGCCTGCTTCACCCCTGCTAAATGACAGTCCCCGTGCTCGTGTGGCACAGGCGTCTGTCACGTGCCGGGACATGCACTCTGCTCTCTGCGCCCAGAACGTCACTGAGCGTGGGTGCCCTGGTGGGGGTGGGGGTGCAGGCAGGAGCCTGGGGCGGGTCACGGGGGATGCAGGTGACAGTGCCTGTCCCAGATCATCACTCACAAGCTTCCTCATCCCTTGTTTCAGCGCCCCCCCCACCAACGTGGGGCTCCTTCCAACTCTCAGCCCCCAGCCTGCTGACACTTAAAGCTTAGGGACCTTTTAGTCACAGGGGTCGACTAGGTCTCTTCACTGGACTGGAGTAAGATCCTGCCCATTGCAAGAGCCCTGAGAACACAGGAGGTTAGGAAGGGAGGGTGGGGGAGGGGAAGGAGGGGTGGAGAAGGAGGAGGAGGCAGAGAAAGAAGGAGGGGGAAGGAAGGGGGAGACAGGGAGGGCAGGAAGATGCGAGAAAGGTCCTCAGATGGTGTGTGTCCCTTGCAGATGCACGTCTGGAAGGAAGGAAGGGTTCTTGCTGGCCGGGCCTCTGTATTTCGAAGGTGGCAAGATGGCTTCTCTTCTCTCCAGGGCTGACAAAGTTTGCCACTGAGGGCAGTTGCCCTGAAGGCCTGTCTGAAGGTCAAGGCCGTGGAGGGACAGAGCAGGTTGCCCCGTGGAGGTGGGCTGTGTTGGGAGCTTGGCATCTCCAGGGTTGGGGGGGGGGCCTTGACTCCAGAACGGGCACGCCGGCAGAGGGACAGTGGTTCCCTCGGGCCTTAGGCACAACCACAGGTGAGGGGCTGGGAAGAGGACGGCTGGGGGCTCAGGGCTGTCTGTCTTGGCCAGAGCAGGTCCTCGTGTGGCCGCACGGGGTGGCAGGATCCACGGTGTTGGCGGAGGGACAGGCTGTCCTGTACAAGGCCACACTTCTAGCCTGCTGGGGTGCTGTCCCCACAATGCCACACGCTGGGCAGCTCATGCATCAGAAATGCCTCACTGCCCTAGAGCCCGGAAGCCTGAAGCCGCGGCGTCCACAGAGTTGGTCTCTCCTGCCCTGGAGATGACCCTTTCTCCCTGTGTCTTCTCTGTGCGAGTCTGTGCCTTCGTCTCCTCTCACAGGGACACCATTCAGACTGGATTGGCCTCCCCCCAAAGACCTCATTCCAACCTGAATTACCCCTCGAAGGACCCATCTCCAAAGGCAGCCACTTTCTGAGATACTGGGGTGCGGACTTCAATGAGTGAATTTTGGGGGGATGAAACTCAGCCCACGGCAGCTGAGTGTGGCTGGAGCCACCTCTGTTTCCCTGGGGACAAGATAACCTTGTTCTCGTGGAATCCATGGGAAGGAGAAGGAATCAAAGATGGCGCCACTGAGGACTTCCTGTCAGTCTTGGTTTTAATCCTGTTTGCCTATCATTATTTTCTCTTTGAAAAGATTATATGGGCACCTGGAACAGAATTCATAGGGCCCAGGGGTGTTCAGAGGAAAGTTCTCCATCTTCCCACACCAGCCCCTCAGGCCTCCTCATGCCCCTGGCCACCAACGGGTTGTCCTCCCCAGAAGTATTACCCACTGTGACAAGTTCTTGGGTCTCTGTCCAAGTCCTTGCCTAATACACACGCATCCACTTAGATCAGGGCTGCTCCACTCTGACTGCCCACCAGAATCTCCTGGGGACCAGTCAATGAGACCAGTCTCTGGAGGCAGACCCAGCACTGATTCCTGAGCGGGCACGGCAGAGAAACACAGCTCTGCCTGCCCCTCGACTCTCTGGGCACCTTGTGATCCATCTGGGGCTGGAAGAGGGAGGAAGGCAAGAGGGTGGCCCTGCCTGGGTACCAGACCCTCTTTCATACTCTCTGGTTTCCTTTTTGTGACACCCCTGACAGGCAGCTTCCTTGTCACCCTGTTTTACAAGTGAGGATGGTGATACTCGGAGGGTCCATACAGCTTCCCTGGGTCCTCCAGATGAGGGGAGGGGATCAGGATCCTGGTTGGGCGGGGGGGGGGGGCCTGCACTGACGTTTTCCTTCCCAGGGCAGAGTTGATGGAAGGATAATAGTGAAGGCACTGCAGGGATGTGGGATGTGGTGAGGCTGGGCTGGCGGACGGAGCGGAAGGGTGCTGGGAATCAGTGCGGCAAGCTCATCACTGCCTACAGGGACTCAGGGCGCCATTGCCTCCTTTCCCTTCCCTTTGATCAAGTTCTTCCCTCCACCTCCAGCTCTGGTTTTGCTGCTCCCTCCCTCCCCACTTTCTCTTCCTCTTGAGGAACAGCTCTCTGCTTTCACAGACCTTTATTCTGGCTGCTCTGTCCCCACCTCCTGCTCTGTGCAACCTGCCCCCAGGTCCTTTCACCTTTATCTTCTGTCAGGTCTTGTTCTTTAGTCTGCTCTGGCCTTGTCTGGGGAGCTCAGGGACTGACTCACTGCCCATAGGGATCAAGGTCCCTAACAGGACCAGTGGAAGAGATAGTGTAAGCTCTCGGCCTTGAGCAGCAGATGTAGAGGAGGCAAAGGGTTTCCCTGAGCCCCCAGCTCCAGCCTTCACTAGGCATCATTTGTCCTATTTGCCCATCCACTCATCCACTCATCTGTCTACCCATTCATCCATCCACCCATCCACCCGCTTATTTATCCATCCATCCATCTATCCATCCATCATCCATCCATCCATCCATCCACTTACTCATCCATCCACTCATCCACTCACTCCTTCACCTACCAACCCATCTACCTACCCACACACTCATTCATCTACCCATCCACCCATCCACTTGTCTATCCATCCATCCATCATCTCTCCATTCATCCACCCATCCATCCAACCATCCACCCACCCATCCATCCACTCATCCACTCACTCCTTCACCTACCAACCCATCTACCCACCCACACACTCATTCATCTACCCATCCACCCATCCACTTGTCTGTCCATCCATCCATCCATTCGTCCTTCCACGCACTTATCTACCCTATAGATACAGCTATGAAAAAGAGAAACACAGACCCTCTCCTCATTCAGCTGGAAGATGGCCATTAAGTAATTGCATTAAACAACATGCTGCAGGACAACACTCGCTCTGGAGAAGGTAGACTTTTGTAATAATGCTCATGGTCAAGGAAAAGACAGCCTCCGTTTCGGCGCAGTGGGATACAAGTGATGGAGCAGCAAGGTGGCTGTCTTGGGGGAACCCACCCTGGGCGCTGACGTTGGTGCTGGTCTTGCCCCCTCCCCTTTGGTAGCTGCAGGGTCCAAAGTCTCCCAGCCCGCCCTCCCCCACCCACGCAGCAGCAGAAGAAACGAATGGACAGACAAGAGCGCCGAGGAGGGCTTCTAAGAAGGATGCTGGGTGGCCGTACAGGAGGCAACAAACAGGGCCAGCTCTGAGGCCCTGCCATTTTGGGGGTGACAAGTTGACAAGACACGAACAAGCCCACTCCCTGTGGGGGGACTGGGGCTCACAGAGTGTGTGAACATTCTTCAGGGTTCTGCTGTGGTTGGACCACGTTGTTTCGGCCTGTGTCTTCCCTCCCTTGCCCAATCATGAAAGTGCTGGTCAGTACAAGCTGGCTAACTCTCTGGAAAATGTGTCTGTGTCACATGCAGTTACGTGTGCATATCCACCCATCAGAGGCTCAGATCCATCATTCCCTACGTGCGTGAGGCCCCAGGCACGGGATGGTGAGGCGACTTCCTACAGTCCCCGAGCTGAGGCTGAGCAAGTGAGATGCTCCCCGAGGGGCTTATGCTGGAGGAGCCATCGGACTGGGTCATCCAGCGGTGGCTCTGTGGCACCCTGCCACTGGACCGTGCTGAGGACCGTCCTACCTGGCCATTCAGCTCTTTGCAAAAGGTGCCCAGGGCCAGGGTGCTCCTCCAAGGATGGTGACAGCTCTGAGCACCCTCTATAAGGGAGAGGGGCAAGGGAGAGGCTGGCCCCCGTCGGGAGGGAAAAGACAGTGGGAGCCAAGGGCTGGGCCTGGGGGCCCGTCTCCCGCGCTCAAGCTCCAGGGATTTCTCTCCCTTAAAAATCACAAGTCTGCGTATTTGTTTACCTTCTCAGATATGAGTTTTAGTCAGTTTTGTGAGCTGTGATCTGCTCGCTGTGAAGGCCAGTCTTGTAGGGCACGGTGCTGAGAGTTTTGACAAGTTGTCGTTTGACATGGTTGTGTTATCACCATAACCGCGCCGCGGGACGCCACCCCCAGATTCCGTAGTCTCGGCCTCCAAGTGTCTCCGAAGGCTGAACTTAAGACGTGGGAGGCACACCGTGGGCAGAGGGAGGGGGAGTCGTTCTGCATGTCTCTGAGCCGTGGGTCATATCCAGCGGGACCCTCCCGCTGCGAGCATGGGGTGAGGCAGGGAACATTCCAGGGCTGATGGAGCAGCCTGAGGCTGGCTGCAACCTTCCCAGCTGACCTTCCTGCTGCCTGGGGTCTCGGGGCCCGAAGCCTCCATGGGGACCGGAGGCTGGGTTGGCATCCGCGCCTTCCTGGCCCTGCTCCTGCTGTCTCTTTGAACATGGCCTGCAGGCATGTAGGGATATGCTGCAGATCTGGGCACAGCCTTGGGGTCCGGGCAACCGTGCCAGCTCAGGAACCCGGTGTCCTGCCCCGTGCAGGGGCCCAGGGGCTGCCTGAGGAATGCCATTTGTTTATAAAAGAGGCAACTCAAGTCACTCTGCTTTGAAAAGCCCGGCCAGGCCGTCTTGACTCCGGTTGTGGGGCCTGGCTACGTGCTGCTGCTAAGTCCTGTCATTGTATCGGATACTTCAGGGTCAAGGCACTGGGTAAATGAGCTGCATATGCAACAAGCATGCGATGGACGCTGGGGCCGGAGCTCCCTGGATTCAAATCCTTTCCCTGACAGGCTCTGTGGCTTTGGGGAAATTGCTTAACCTCTCTGGGCCTCACTTGTCTCATCTGTAAAGGAGGTCTAAGTCTTTGGTACTCCCTTCCCTCCCTCCTCCAGACCATGTTTTATATGCTGAGATGGGAAATATCTGGGTTGGAATCCTGGTTCCACCGTCTATTTTTATGTGGCTTTGGGCAAATCCCCAGGCTATGCTGCGCCTCCACAGATTAAAAAAAAGCTGGTTTTACTCTGACCCCCAATGATTATTATAAGATATATCTTGATTTCAAAGGCATCACAATGTGAAAATACAGAGTATCTTAGAACTGCTAAACATTGCTCTCCTCGGTGCTTGCTTTTCAGCCTGTGCCTTGCTGCCTCATGGTCTCAGAACAGCTGCCAAGCATTATGTCCTCACATCATCATCCCCATAAGGAAGGGTGGAAAGGGCCAGCCAGCAGTGACTGGGTCGGGGGTGGGGAGGACACAAGATCTTTTCTAGAAGTTGCTCAGCAGACCCACTCTTGCATACTGTCAGCCAGAAGTGAGTCAGACAGTCATGGCTGCTGCAAAGTGAGCTGGGAGAGAATCTGGCAGAGGGGAATGGGAGAGTCATAAATGGCCCAAGACACTCCTTTGCCTACGATACATGTTTTGGGTGCTGTGATGCCCCATCCTGCATGGGGGTTCTGCTAGCGGGACCAAATTCATCATCTGTTGGGTGAGAAAATCCCAGGTGCAGCCACAGAAGAGGAACAGCTCTCCCCCCCAGCCTTTTTTTGGGGGGAGGCTGAGATTAATTAATTAATTTTTTAGAACAAGTTATTTATTTTTTTATAGTTTATTGTCAAGTTGGTTTCCATACAATACCCAGTGCTCTTCCCCACAAGCGCCCTCCTCCATGTCCATCACCCCCCCTTCCCCTTCCCCCTCCCCCTTCAGCCCTCTGTTTGTTTTCCGTATTCAAGAGTCTCTCATGATTTGCCTCCCTCTCTCTCCCTAACTCTTCCCCCCCCCTCCTTCCCCATGTCCTCTGCTAAGTGTCGCCTGTCAGACCTATGAGTGCAAACATATGGTATCTGTCCTTCTCCGCCTGACTTATTTTGCTTAGCATGACTCCCTCGAGTCCCATCCACATCGCTACAAATGGCCAGATTTCATTCTTTCTCATTGCCATGTAGTATTCCATTGTGTATATACCACATCTTCTTGATCCACTCATCAGCTGATGGACATGTAGGCTCTTTCCATGATTCCCACCCAGCCCTCTGACCTATTGGTTTTTCCAGCTTCCTTAACAGACAGTCATCCAGCTTCAACTCAAACCCTACTCATGCGGGACCCAGCTGCCCAGCCTTTCCAACCGTGGGACTGTTGAAATGCTCGTTCAAACTGAGCCAAATGTGCCTTTGGCCCTTGGGGGGTCCCCCCAGTCCAGGTTGGGGGCCTTCAGCACCCCCAGCCCTACCCCTTTCTTTTTCAGATCCTTCCTGACACGATTCTTGAAGGGATCCGTCTTTTGTCATGGAACTTCTAGTTAAGCAAGTCATTTCAGTCGTTCTTTCTTGAGAGTTCACTTTTGCCAGTCATTGTCCTCGATCCCAGGGAGAGAGCAGTGAAGAGGAGAGACTTTCCTCTGTCTGAGCTCACTGAAGAGCTTATGGTATATGTACCCTCCTCCAGGAAGATTTCCCTGATTTCCTATTAGGCTAGGGTCCCTCCTTTAGGCTTCCATAGCCTCCAGGCCCCTCTGCTATGACACTCAGCATACTCCTGACCTCCCTCTGTCTCCTGATCTGGGCCGTCAGCCCCGTGAGGACAGGGGCTGCGTGTTTCTCATGGTGGTTACGCCATCTTAGGGCCGGCTCACGGTAGGTGGTGGGTGCATCGCTGTTTCCGCCATGAAAGAGCAGTCAGTTGCAAAGGTGGTTCTCAGAACCAGGAGAAAGGGGACCTCTTTGCCATCTCTAGGGGTGAGGACAGCGCTCGCGGCATCAGCCCCTGCTCAGGATGGCCTCCGTGCTCTCCAAACCTCGTGCTCCTCACCTCAGAGTTGAGAATCATAGGTGACTTTGGCCTGGAATCTTCCTGACGGGTGTCCTTGGGCAAGTGACGTAACCTCTCCGAGCCTCAGTTTCCTTGCTCATCAAATGAAAACATGAACAGTTTCCTTTTTGGGCTATTATGAGGGCGAAGGACTTAATACCTGCCCCGACCTGGCCCTAAGCACAAGGTGGGTGCCACCGACTTTGTTCTTGCTTCCCACCTGAGGGGACCCCGCCAGCCTCTGCCTTTGTCTCGGGGCTGCAGGACAGTGTGGGGGATGGGGGCGGAGGGCGACAGGCAGCTTGGGAGTGGCTTTGAAGAGAGCCGGGCTTGGCATTCTCACGCAGCACGTCCCAGCGGACTGGGAGTCTGGGAAGTGACCTGCGTGGGGGCCCAGGACAGCCATCCAGACTACAGAGCATGGTTTCCCAGGCTAGCTGGGTGAGTGCGAACTGATCAGCATTCCCCCACCCCTCCCCCAACCATGCACATGATGCAAGATGAAACTGACGTCCAGAGAGGTCAGGTGACTGGTCCAAGGTCACACAGCAGCTAGTCCCAGATCTCCAGATTCATGACCCAGTTTTCTTTTCCTTCTTCTTCTCCCTCCCCCACTCCTTGCCCGGGAATGTCCTCCTGATGGTCTCTCCTTGGGGATGATCAGGCCGCAAGTCGCTTCTTCATTTCCCTAACGAAACAGAGCCGCTACCTCTGCAAAGGGGATGTCCTCTCCTCATGCCGCTGCCTTCTGCCGCTGCACCCCTGCACGCACAGGTTCCTATTGGCAGCTCCTGAACACGGTCCCAGGGTCATGGCTGCCGGGCGGGAGGCCGGTCCCTGCCGGCTCCTGGAGGTCAAGCATATTATTGTCGCTAACATCCTCTCGAGAAGGGCCACCTCCGTGCCGTGTTCAGGGCTACGAGACGATGCAATGACAGTGCCCATTTAACCCCGGAGGGACAGAGTCCCTGCTTGGGTGGCCCGCCCACCGTCACGCAGCCCGCTAAGCTGAGGACGAAGCCTGGCCTGCGCCCGCTGGTAATGACCCGCGTGTCCGGCACTCCGATCATGTGCTGGACACACCGCCAAGCCCTTACTGGGTCCTACCTCGCTTCCTCGGTACAACAGCCCTGTGAGGTGGGGACTGTTACTGTCCCCATCTCCCTGGTGGAAGAACTGAGCAGGGGAGGGGTCCCAGCTCTTGCCTCAGGTCACACAGACCAGAAGAGACAGAGGCAGGTGCAAGCGCGTTCATGGTTGGGCTGCTCTGTCCCTCTAATGCTGTGAGCATCTCTCGGTACACAGGCAGGTGGGCAGGGAAGAGCTGGGTGTCAGTGTCGGGAGGTCACCGGCAAGGGCAGCTGGGCGGGCGTGAGCCCTGGGGCTGGACAGAGGCCTGGCCCCACCTCAGAGCGCACAGGGCAGCATTTGCTCCTCCTGGGGACCTGCCCAGGCTCCAGAAAAGTCAAGGTATGGGGTGAGCTGGAGAGCAGAAGAATCTTCCTTTCCACTCAGCACAAGGCCAGATCTAGACTTCCCTTCTCTTCAATGCTTTCGAGAATGCAGGGTGATGGAGGCAAGGCCAAGGGCAGCTGGCTCTCCCCAGAGCCACGGCCCCTGCCTGCAGGCCGCCTCTGCCCCTCGAAGGACCCCTGGGAAGGGAACCGGGTCTCCACCGGCTGTCCCCGCCCTGGCAGTGGTGGGGGGTGTGGCTCTGGAGTCTCGCTTTCAATCCCAGCTCTGCCACGTGGGCCAGCGTCCCCAGGAGAAGAGGACCTGGTGTTCGTGCACAGGGAGTCAGAGCCATCTGGGGACAGAGGGTGTGTGTGGGGGGGAGGGTGAGAGGCTGGGGAGTCCAGTGGGCCATGGAGCTGGATGGGGGCAAGATATTGAAAGGCTGTGTGCCAAGCTAGGGAGTCTGACCTAGTCCCGTGGGCAGGAGAGGCTGGTGAGATCGTGTCTAATCCACAGACTCTGCCTGTGACTTGGAACCAATGTCCCTCCCTCTCCTCTCTGCAACCAGGCGGCTGACCTTGCCAGTCCTGAAGTTCCGTCTAGGTCTTGGGGCGGGTTAGGATGCAGGAGCTGGGCCCCAGGGGTCAGAACCACCTGTTAATCAGGGGCACCTGAGTGGCTCAGTCGGTTGAGTGTCTGGCTTCGGCTCAGGTCATGATCTCATGGTTTGTGAGTTCGAGCCCCGCATCAGGGTCTGTGCTGACGGCTCAGAGCCTGGAGCCTGCTTTGGATTCTGTGTCTCCCTCTCTCTGACACTCCCCTACTCGCACTGTCTCTCAAAAATAAATAAAAGATATTAAAAAATTTTTTTTAAATAAAAAGAAATAAAAAAAGAACCACCTGTTAATCAGGAGTGATCTCACGGACACGGAAAGGCCCTGGCACTGATCAGTCCTGATGCAAGCTCCACAGGGCAAGAGATGCCTCTCTGGTGCTAAGACGGTTCAGACCTCACCCTGACCTGCCTCCTTCATTCCCGGCCACACTCGGCCTCCCCGGTCCTGCCTCCGTGAGGCGGAGGTGCCAGGGAAAGGGGCGCTTGGGGAGGACAGGCCTTTGCCCTTAGCACCGGAGGGAGGGGCAGAGACAGAGGACCAGAGAGGGAAGGCGGCAGGAGACTGGGGCTGGGGGGGGCATTTGTTTTAACTTTGTGAAAATATTTGACCCAAATTACTCTTTTTTCTCTTTCGAAAACAGTGAGTTAATAATTGTGTGGACAGAATTGCAAGGAAGAGAAAGCCCTTGCATAACAACACCACGATAAAGAAACGAATCAGGATGTATTCCTCAGGGCAGCGTGGGTAACTACATACTATGTGGTATGGTTGTAAACTCTCGCCAGCACCCAAGTGACTGACCTTGACAATGGAGCATGATTTTGCAAACAAGGTGGAAAGGAACCCGTGCACTTGACTTTTCTGTTGCATCACCACCGGAGCCTCTGCAAACCTCTCGCACCGCAGGGTGCCAGGCACCCTCCTAAATCCCTTCAAGTTCAAACTCGTTCGTTGGTGTCACATTATTTTCCCCTGCAGCGGGGATGGTTTGCCTCATGTTTACTGGGCATTCCATGGGTATCTCAGAAGGGTGCATTTTATTTTATTTTATTATTTATTTTTGAGAGACAGTGAGCAAGGGGCAAAGAGAGAGAAGGGAAGGGAGAGGGGGAGCGAGCGTGGAGCCGGAAACAAAGCCCGAGCCCCCCTGACGTGGGGCTTGAACTCACGAACTGCGAGATCACGACCTGAGCCAAAGTCGGACATTTAACTGACTGAGACACCCAGGTGCCCCAGAAAGATGCATTGTTTTAAATGTCTGCTGTGATTTGATGTTTTATTATGGAACTTTTCACACGTAACCAAAGGTAGAAGCAGAGGTGGAGAGGAAGGTCCAGGCATTTGTGCCGAGGTCACATTCAGCTGGGTGGCCCCTCAGCCGCCACCCGGTGTCCCCTCACTGGGCAGAGGAGGAAGCTGGGAGGGGGCCCATCTTGCTCGAAGCCATGCAGCGAATGGGTCAGGGACTGGTGAGAACAGGGGCCCTGGCTGTTTCCTGCCTGGTGTCGTGCAGTGTTTAAGGAGCGCCTGCTGTATACAGTGCTACCAGGGGCTTTGCTGAATGTGTTGGGGGCAGGGGACACCGGTGTCCTGAGAGGGGTGGGAGGCTCTTTGACGCAGTGTCTCTAGCTGCTTGTCCCCCTGGGAGTGGCTTGGGGACCCCAAGCCCTGCTTCTGACCCCGGCATCCCTCCGGAGCACCCCGGCACAGCTGAGGGGGTTCAGAGAGGGTTTTCCGGGACCAGCTGCGAAGCCAGCCCTGGCTGTTTTCTCTCTCACACAAACACATGCTCTGTGTTGCTTTGCCCTTGAATTCTATCCCCCCGCCCCCTCCCCCTCCTTCTCATCCACACACACACACACACACTCGTCTCCCATCCCTTCCCTCCCTGCTTCCCTCCTTCTTGCTCATAAATTCTCCCCCTGGGGCTTTTTGCCAAGGGGTTGAATAAACAGGAAGGGAAACAGGGAATAAATCACAGCTGAGTTTCGACAGGCTCTGGGAAGGTCTCTGACTCTGGAGACCGTCACACAGGAGCCAGGAGGCCTCTGCCTTGGGAACCACAGCCCGGGCCCGGAGGGCCTGGAAGGCTGTGGCGAAGGGACTGATGAGCAGTGGGGGGCAGTGCCATCTGGGTCGACCGCGGGCTTGGGATGGACCCCACAGCCCTCAGAGTGCGAGGGGTAGAGCCTGCCTGGGAGTCTGGTTCTGCTGTGTGACTCTGGGCACATCTCCTCCCCTCTCTGAGCCTCAACCACCCCATCTGGGAGGAGGGGCGGGATCAGATGGACAGGAGGGGTCTTTCCAGCCCCAGTGCTGTGAGGTTCTGGGCTCCGTCTTTCACACGATGTAGGGGGCTCCGAAGCTGGGCCTTGCTGAGCTGCCGGGATGGGGGAGCTCATGCAGACCCCCAGCTTCCCTCCCAGCCTCCAGGGGGCTTCAGTCAGAGCACCGAGCTGCCCCAGGACATCCTTGGAGGGAATGAGGGCTGGAGGAGGGGCCCCCAACTGGAGGCCCTCAGCTGAGAGCCGGCTCCGGCTGAAACCCCTGCCCCATGGCCTCCCCTGACCCTCCAGGGGAGCTGGGACACCAGGCTGGGAACAGAAGGCTTGGCTTCTGGGTGCCAGTAGGGCCTGACAACATTTCCCCCGCTCTTTCAAGGGACAGGCTGGGGCTTTGGGGAAAACAGCCATAATATGTGGACGGCAGAGGGAGAGAAAGGATGAAGGGAAGGGCAGAGAAGGTCATGGGGGGCCTCCAGGAGGAGGCGTGGGTACTGTGTGTGTGTGTGTGTGTGTGTGTGTGTGTGTGTGTGTGTGCGCGCGCGCGCATGCGCATGCCCGTGAGCATCAGTTTCTCCGCGTGTGTGTGAAGGGGTGCATGGACGCGCTCAGGCATCTGCCTGTGGTCACATCCCTGTGCCCCGGGGGACGTGGTGTGAGTTTCTGTATGACATAGCAGCTTGATGTCTCGACAGCACATATCCCCAGGTGGGAAGAAAAGTCCTAGCGGCCACCAAGTCTCGGTGAGCCCAGTGACACAGCACCAGCAGGGGCCAGCCTCGGAGCTGCCACAGGCTCGCCGGATGGCCCGAAGGAAGCCTGAGGCTCCAGGCTCGAAGCTGACAGCACAGAGCCTGATGCGGGGCTCGAACCCACAAACTGTGAGATCATGGCCGGAGTCAGACGCTTAGCTCATCCAGCCACCCCCCGCCCCCAAAGGCACATTCTTTTATCTTCTCCATTTCACAGATGTAGAAACAGACACACCTGCATTGCAGCCTAGGGAGGGGACCTGGAACACCAAGGCCCAGGGACCCCGCACTGGGGCCCGAGGGTCCATGCAGGGGGGTGGGTGTGATTCAGATCTCAGAGGTTGGGTGCAGCCCTGCGGCCCTCCCTCCCCCACACTTGGGTGTGAGGCGTTCTGGGCTTGATCTCGAAGTTCTCGGTGTTCCAGGATGCTAAGACTTGCTGTCTCAGACGCACAGTCCACGGCAATAAATGTCACAGGAGGAAGGATGTGACCGTGCTGCAGAGGGAAGAGACCCAAGACATTCTGAGCCAAATCCCTCCCCTCTTCCCCCTCCCCTCCTCCTCTTCTACCTCCCCCTTCCCAATCTCCCTCTCCCTCTGCCCCAAGAGCTGACTCACCCCGAGAGTGTCTCAGACCAGCGCCCATGCTGTCCCCTGATGGCCAGGCCACCAGCTGCAGACCAGGACTCAGCTGTGCTTTGTGGCGGAACCTCGGCTCCCCGAACAGCCCGAGGGTGGGTGATGACATGGGGGACTTTCAGGGCTGCGTTAGCGTGCCCTCCTGTCTTCCTCTCCTCTGTGCCCCCGCCAGCCCGCCTCAGCCTCGCGGGGGAGGCTGGAGGCCACCAGAACCAGGAGGGAGCGTCCAGCGTGGTGACATCGCAGGGGGACGGGTCCCCCTGGCCCTTCCGTTTCTGGATGCAGGCACAACCATAAAACTGAGCAGAGTCAGACCCCGAGCTGTCCCTGGTGTTTCCCCCTCCTCCTGCCTGCTGCATGAGCAGGACCTTTGGCCAGGTCATTCCACTGCCCGGGAACCTCCCTGCCCCGCACCGTGCGCCCATTCAGGGCTCTGCTTAAATGTTTCCTCTTTGGGCTATTCTGCCCAAAGAGACATCTTCCATTCCAGCATCCCACTGTTCAATACATAACATTCATTGCAATTTATAATCGATTCGATCATCTGTCTCATTCCTATCCATTATAATCATGGCCTCCACCATACTGTCACCCGAAACAAAGAAGGGGCCATGGGGGTGCTTAACAAATGTGTTTTGATGGTCAGCAGACATTTCTTGAACAAACTGTCTGGGGGAGATAATGGCTCACCTGGCCCTGAAGGCGGAGAAGGAGCTAGAAGGGCAGAGAGGACGTGTTTAGCCTTATCAACCGAAAACTCAACTCTCAGTAGCTTGACTCGTAAGGACCTGTTGCTTACTTCGCCTGCTGTCTGGATGGTGGGTGGCCTGGGGCTGATTCCGCAGCGCGGCGTTGTCACCCGGCACCCTCGTCCTCTCCATCTGTCTCAGTCGTTTGGGCTGCTACAAAAAAGTGCTACAGACAGTCCAGAAGCTGGAAGTCCAAGATCAGGGCGCCCGCATGGTTGTGTTCTGGTGAAGTCTCTCTTTCAAGTTGTGGACTGCCAACTTCCTACATCCTGCCACGGCAGAGAGAGAGGAGAGAGAGAGAGAGAGAGAGAGAGAGAGAGAGAGAGAGAGAGAGAGAGAGAGAGACCCCTTGCGTCTCTTTTATATGGGCATGAATCTCATTCAGGAGGGCTCCGTCTTTGTGACCTAATTGCCTCCCAAAGGCCTCACTTGCCAAGACCGTAATATTGGGGATTAGGAATTTCAACATGTGGAAGTTGCAGGGGGCGGGGTGGGGGGGGACATAAACATTCAGTCATCGTACTATCTGCTCCTTTAGCACTTTCAGCAGGTGGGTACTTGTTCTTAGGCTGGACTTCTCATGGTCACAAGACGGCTGCCACAGCTCCAGGCATCACATCCTCACACAACAGTGTCCAAAATAGGAAGGAAGAGAAGGGAGCAAAGGAGCCTTCACCTCACGTGGCTTTCTCTTCCACTGAAGAGGAAAATACCTTGAAGCAAACTACCACTCACCAGGCCTTTCAGAGACTCCTCTTTACATTAATATCACTCTAATGGGACCACACGGCCACCCAAGACCAACGCAGGCCAAAGTACACAGACTCCCATGGTCACCTTAGAAACAGTGAGATTCATTTTCCAATCATCTTCTGAGTTATACACAATTCAAGCCAAGAAGGTTCTGTAGTGGGAAAGAGAGCAGACAAGCCTGCTTTTCCTAGTCCCTATGGCCTTTTCCTCCTGGTCATCCAGGAAAGCAAGGATCAGAGAGGTTCATAGGTGTGCTCAACCTCACACAGAACACTAGGAGGAACAGAACCTGGCTCCCATCTCTCCCTCTCCCAGAGGCTGGGCTGTACCCTGAGCACCTGTGTCGCACTGCAGTCCCTTCTCACCCCTCGGGTCTGCCGCTTGTTTCATTGGTGTCTTTCCCACTAGGCTGCAAACTCTCTACGTGAGGGGAGCGTGGATCTGCTCACTGCTCTGTCCCCAGCACCGAGCACAGAGCCTGGCATAACTGAATGAATGAGTGGGTCCAAGTGTATAGAACAGAAAGCTTCCGTACCCACGATGTCACAATCCGGGCAGGAAGCGCTTGGTGCGGAGCCCTTAAGCTCTTAGCTGGCACAGGCTGGTGACGCGGAGGGTGAATTTCACTTGTGTAAGATCTGCCCCGTGGAAGAGAGCAAGCAAAACAGGAGGCACAGGCGGCCCCCACGCTGGATAGAAGTTCCTGAGAACACCTTCTTCTCAATCAAAGCAATTTAAGAGCGGAATTGGCCATGTGCTTGGATGGCTCAGTCAGCTAAGTGTCTGACTTCAGGTCATGATCTCGTGGTTTGTGGGTTCGAGCCCCACATCGGGCTCTGTGCTGACAGCTTGGAGCCTGGAGCCTGCTTTGGATTCTGGGTCTCCCTCTCTCTCTTCCCCTCCTCTACTTTCTCTCTCTCTCTCAAAAATAAATAAACACAAAAAAATTTTTAACATCTATTTATTATTGAAAAACAGAGAGAAACAGAGTATGAGCAGGGGATGGGCAGAGACAGAGGGTGACACAGAACCCAAAGCAGGCTCCAGGCTCCGAGCTGTCAGCACAGAGCCCGACGCGGGGCTTGAACTCACCAGCCGTGAGATCATGACCTGAGCCATGTCGGACACTTAACTGACCGAGCCATCCAGGCTCCCCTAAAATATTTAAAAGTGGAACTGGCTGCTGTGTGAGGTAGTCCCCTCTGCTTTCAGAGACAAAAAACCTCCCTCAGGGGTTCTCTAGAAGATTCATGCAACGAGGAGTTAGCATAGAAAACCAATTAGAGACTCCATGCTTCCAAGACGTGTTAGCTGAAGGTCGTGTGAGGAGAGCATGCACAGAATTCTAACAACAGCCCCACTTTGATTTTACAGCAGAGGAAACTGAGAAACAGAGAAGTTAAGTAACGTGCCCAAGGTCACACAGCACATCTGTGGTGGAGACAGGATTGGAACCTAGGCATGTAAGTACCAGGCCCTTCTCTTGACCACTGAGCCACCTGCCTCATGGTGTCCCTTCGAGACCGAAGGCCCTGTGATTCTCAGAATGTTGCCTCTGGCACGGTGCGAGTGGATTTCTCGAAGATTCCGCTGCTCTGCCCGCTGCTGCGCTGAGAGCTGGTGCTGCTGCTCCATTTTGCAGAGAGCCAGCTGGTTCCTCTCCTGGTGTGTCTTTAAGTCTGGTTTCATTAAAAACGATTGATTTGTTTTGATTTCTTTGATACATTGTGTGGAGTAAAACGCCACGCCCTGGAGTCTCCAGCCCTGTCCCCTGCCTGCAGCTGGTGGCCAGCCCTTCCCCCAGTTTCGTCTTCTCTTTCTTCTTTTATTGTTTATTTTTCACCCAGAGAAAGAACGAGCACGCGAGTGGGGGAGGGGCAGAGACAGAGGGACACACAGAATCCGAAGCAGCTCCCGGGTCCGAGCTGTCAGCCAGAAGTGGTGCTTGAACTCACAAACCTGCGTCGAAGTCAGATGCTTAACTTACTAGCCCCCCAGGCATCCCTCTTCTCTTCTTCTTTAAACTTTTTAATGTTTATTGTTTTTGAGAGAGAGAGAGAGCACGAGCAAGCACACCCACAAGCAGGGGAGGGACAGAGAGAGGAGGGGGCAGAGGACCGGAAGCAGGGTGCAGGCTCGCACTGTCGGCACAGAGCCCGACGTGGAGATTGAACTCAGGAACCATGAGATCATGACCTGAGCTGAAGTCGGACGCTCAACCAACTGAGCCACCCAGGCACTCAGTTTTTTAACAGTGACACGGCCATAGTCCTAGGGTCGTTGTGAGGGACCCAGCCAGGCTCCAGCAGGGCGCCCAGCTGGGCAGTGACTGAGGATGGGAGGAAGGGGGTAGGAGGGATGGGAACTGGCGGGAGTGTCTGGCAGGCCCCACAGGAGCCTCCTGGGGGAGGAGCCTCTTTCATTCGACTCCCAGGCAGCAGGTGTACAACAGACTAATCCAGAAGCTTCTATGTACCAGCACTGGGCTCCGCCCTTCATGAATATTATTTTTTAATTTTTTTATTTTTGAGAGACAGAGAGACAGTGCAAGCAGGAGAGGGTCACAGAGAGAGGGAGGTACAGAATCTGAAGCAGGCTCCAGGCTCTGAGCTAGCAGTCAGCACAGAGCCTCACTCGGGGCTCGAACCCACAAATCATGAGATCATGACCTGAGCTGAAGCTGGACACTTAACCAAGTCACCCAGGTACCCTTTGATTATTTTAATCCAACACCCTGTTTCTAGGCGACAGGCCTCCCCCCGCCCCCAAAGCTGGACCTGCACATGGGCACTACCCCTGCCTGTGCCTTCCAAGGGCAGCACTCTCTGGCTCCTGCATCTTCAGCCTCCCCTCTTTGTGGGGTGGTTCCCTGAGCACATGAGGAGATCTAATCTCCCCCAGTAAGAGAGACAGAGACAGGCAGAGACCTCTGCCCTGCAGCTCCCCCAGCGTGGGGCATGTGATCACCTACTTGACATCCGCCCCCCCCCCCCAACCTGTCCCGTGTGGCATCCCCAGCTCAGCCTGGGCAGCCGTGAGCCCCTGCTTACCTCCAGGCACCCACATCGCACCGGAATCCGGGGGCGCATCCATCTGTCCGCAGGCTCGGCAGCCCAGGCCTCCTACCCTTCAGGAGGCTTTTTCAAATCTCGAGACTAAAAGGAACACTTGAGTTGAAAATATCATGGAATCGGCAACCGGGTGATATTATCACATTATTATTTTTCTCCATTACCGGCTACTTGGAACTATGATCACATGGGCATCGATAAAGTCCTTTAAAATTATAAAGCCTTCGAAGACTGGACACAACACTGCTCACAGATTCATTCCTTCGGTAACTGTTTATTGGCTCCGGTGCCCACATGGGGCCGGCGGTGAGCCGGTGAGCAAACAGGCACAGCCCTACTCTCCCGGGGCTCACACCCCGATGCCCCGATGGCCAGGGAGAGCCCAGGGAGAGTGGATTCAGCCCCCACTAAGGACCACACATTGATCGAAGTGCTTTACTTCATAAGCCCATTTAACTCTTATAGCCGTGCGGGGGGTACGTACTTTCCTTTGCCCATTTTACAGATAAGGACACTGAGGGGCAGAGAGGTGAAGCCACTCAGCCAAGGCCACCCAGCCAGCGCAGGGTAAAAGCCGTGCGTGAACTCGGGCAGTCCGTCTCCAGGGCCCGTGATCTTGGCCACTGCTCCCCCAGGACGTGAACAGTGATGTACATAAGACGTGTGGTTACAAGCTGTGGCCAGTGCTGTGGACGAGAAGCTGAGGATGGTGGGGGGAGCAAAAAAGGAGGGGCGCCTGAGTGGCTCAGTCGGTTAAGTGTCCGACTCTTGAATTTGGCTCAGGTCATGATCTCACGGTTTGTGAATTCGAGCCACACATCGGGCTGTGGGCTGACAGCATGAAGCCTGTTTGGGCTTCTCTGTCTCCCTCTCTCTCTGCCCCTCCCCTCTAACTTCCTCTCTCAAAAGAAATAAAAATAAACTTAAAAAAAAAAAGAGGAGGCTCAGCCTAGTCTAAGGACCGAGGGAGGGCATCTTTGAGGAAGTGACACTTCTATGGAGACTGAGAGAATGAGTGGACATAATCCAGGTAAAGAGGTGAGGAAGTGGCATTGTGTACAAAGAAGGGAGCTTGTGCAAAGGTCCTGAGGCAGGAGAGCTCAGTACAGGGTGGGCGGTTGAAGGCAGTGTATCAAAAGTAAAGTAAGAGAATATGTGTGTGTGGGCAGTGGGGGGCTTTAGGGAGGAAGGAGATCTGGGAAAGGTGGCGCTGGGACGGGCCCCAGGACTAGATTGTATCCGTCCTGCAGCAGCAAGGATTTATAGCAGGTGATGCACACATGCCCTCCCCTGCAGAAGCTGTTAGCAGGGGACGATTTAGGGGGCTTGTAGAGCCGGTCTACACCCCTTTCTCACACTCTACCATATGTCCTGGAAGTCCGCCTCTGCTAATTGTGTCCCCGGGGGTGTGAAGAGCAATTCCTGGCTTCCGGGCTCCTGGGGAAAGTCAGACATCTCTGAGAGCGGTGAAGCCCAGAGCTTTTGCCAGCTGCTGCCTCGGTGACCAGCTTCTCCCTCAAACATAGGCCCCCGCTCCCGCCTGATACCCAGCCGGTAATGGCGGCTCCAGGGAGAGATTTCCGGTTCTCAGGCAGCCCACTGCAGGGTGGGGAGGCGGCCAAGTGAATCTGTGTCCTGGGACCCAGGCTGCGACCCAGGGGTAGCTCCGCTCACAGGGATTTCCAAACAGGGAGGGGTCTGCCCCACGCAGGGACATGACCGGGAATGTACTAGTACTACAGGTAGAGGTGATTTCTGCCCTGGAGCCCAGGTCCCACCAGGTGAAGCGGGGAAGGCGTTGCAAGCAGAAGGCACAGCCTGGGAAGGAAGAGGCTGGAGAGTGGAAATCCAGGAGGCCGGCGGGGGGGGGGGGGGTTCTGCATAACTCAGAGACCCTGACCCAGGTCTGGATCTGGGAACCTGGGCTTCTGAATCCAGGAGAGGACTCAGACCATCATTCCTGATTAACAGATGGGGAAAGTGGGCCTCGGAGTGAACTAATTTTCCCAAGGCTGTCCTGAGTGGCAGGGCTGGGATTCAAATTCGGGCCCCCAGCGCTGGAGGCAGAGCTCAGAATCTCCAAGTTACGTTGCTCAGCAGGTTGTTGCAAATATCCGTGAGGAGCTGGACAGGTGTTCACAGGCAGTGAGAGAACATTAAATGGGAGGAATCGAAGGTTCTAGACCTGAAACAGCCCCTCACTCTATGGGCCTCTTCCCTGCTCAGCACTTCTGGTCCCTCTTCTGCAAACAGACCCCTGCCCTTTCTCCACCGCAGGCTGCTGTGAGGGGCCAAGGAAATGGCAGAGGGGCCTTCGGATGGAAAACTCTGGCTGCTCTCGGGGGGCTGGCTCCTGTCTCAAGGAGGGCTCAAGAGACCAGACAAGGTGGGCTCGAGGCTGCAGGATGGATAGGGGACCACTGCTCACCTTCCACTCCCTGCCCCCAGGCCCGTGGAATCAGGGCTATCCATCACCCACAGCAGATCCTCCGTATTTCACCAGCTGGAGAGAAAGGAGCGAGGGAGGGAGGGGAAGATGGAGCCAAAGGAACCTGGTCATTGGCTGAGGCAGTTCCTTCACATCCACCAGCTCCCCCAACACAGGCTCAATCAGCAGGCTCTGGTCACACGCCAGGAACCCTTACTGAGGGCTCTGTGGTGTGGGTCAGGCAGACGAGGGGCAAGAGAAAAAATGGTGACAGATGGTGATGATGGTGATGATGATGATGATAGTGATGGTGATGATGGTGATGATGGTGATGATGATGGTGATGGTGATGATGGTGATTGTTGCAGAAATGTTGAGATTTAGAGCTGATGGCCAAGGAAGAATTCTTGAGATATTCTCGGTGGGAAAAGGTGGTGTTATTAAAAACACAGGGACAGCACCAGTGGGCACAAAGAGCTGCAATGGAATCACGAAGAATGGCTGACTATATACTTTCAAGTTGGGAGGGGGTTAGGAACAGCACAAACCTCCAAGGTATTTTAGAAATAAGTTTCCAGGAGCTTAAGGGGCTAGCTCTTGTTAGGAAATGTTCATTTTTTACTGTTTAGTTCAACTTCAGTCATGAGACCCTTCAGATGTACATCAGAGGGCCATATGCTTGGAGGCTGATTGCCAACATACATCTTGAGGGGTAGAGATAAAGGAAGTTTCCAAAAGAATTTCTATATGTTTAAAGTAGACTCTCAGGATCTTGAGGGGTGTGACCAGGCTAAGATTGCCTTTTGCCTGTAGCAAAGGGTCAGCATTGAGGCAGCTGAGCTCCCAGAGAAAGGTCACCCTGCCTGTTTCAAGAACTTGCCAGTGGGTTGTAAGTTATAAGTAAAAAATTTAATTTTTTCCTTTTGCCTTTATTCCCCATATCAGTGATGATAGTGATGATGGTGATGATGATGATGGTGGTGGTGATGATGATGGTGATGGTGGTGATGGTGATGGTGGTGATGATGGTGGTGATGATGATGGTGATGATGGTAGTGGTGATGGTGGTAACGGTGGTGATGATGGTGGGGATGATGGTGATGGTGTTGATGGTGGTGATGGTGATGGTGGTGATGATGGTGGTGGTGATGATGTAGTGATGATGTGGTGATGATGGTGATGGCGGTGATGATGTAGTGATGATGGTGGCAATGATGATGATAATGGCAGTGATGATTTGTTATCACCCTGAAGCCCTTGCGTGGTGCCAGGCACCGTATAAGCACTTTATGTGCACTGCATTGGCTCTGTCATGACCCCCACTTCAGAGATGAGGAACCTGGGGTCCAGAGTGGTAGGACGCCTGCCTGAGGCTCAGCTGAGACATGGCCAAGATGAGTCCGACTCTCAGTCACCTGGGCTCCGGCCCTCTCATTCTGATTCTAACCTTTATGCTCACCTGTGAGGGTTCAGAATCAGCAGACATGGACTCAAATCCTGGGTCCACCACTTACTGGCTGAGCACCTTGTTCTATAACTTCACCCTCTAAGCCTCGGTGTCCTCATCTACAAACAAGCTGCCTCTCGGGGCTGCTGTGAGCTTTGGATAAATTACTGCAGCTCACAGCCCAGAAAAGTCCTTCAAGTCTTTGCTTAACTGTCGCCTTCTCAGCAAGGCCTGGCCTGACCACCCAGTTTACAACTGCATTCCTCCTGCCCTGTGCTCACTGTCCTATCTTCTGTGTCACACGTCACTGTCGGGTCGATTCCATTTACTGTCTGTCTCTGCCGCTGGCACGCAAGCACCGGCAGACAGAGTTCTCTGTGTACTTGTGTTCCAGAGCAGTACCAGAGCGAGCAGGTAGCATGTGCTTCCTGGGGGGAATGAGCACACAGGCCAGTGTTCTCTCCTCCTTCCTCAGGGGCTCCTTGGAGACAGGAGGACCCAGGGGATGAGGTTTAGCCGGCAGAGCTGGGGTGGGCCGGAGAGGCTGGGAGGAAGGGGTTCCCAGGGGGTGAAAGAAAACACGTGGGATTCTGGGTCAGGAGTCGGGCAGGGGGCAAAGGGGCACAGGGAAGGATGGGCCTCTCCAGGGTCGGGGGTTTGTCAGATTTGTCTGCTGGTCACCCGCTTGGCTACGGTGGTCCCTTAGCCAGAACTGGCTGGTCCAAATGCCCAGTCCCTTCCTCTCTCAGGGGTCCTGAGGCCATGCAGACAGGGCCCTCCCCACCCCAGACCCTGGCCTTCCCTGAGCTCACGCTCTGCCCACCCGGAGCCAGCACCCACGTGTTCCTCAGTAACAGTGCTGATTTAAGAAAGGTCATTCCAACCCCGAGTCATAAATGTTAGAACTTTGTGGACTTTTGGAGATTCCGATCCTTTGAGGAGGGAACAATGAGCTCAGAAAGGAAGTTATTGCTCAGGTCAAACAGTGAAGTGCGCAAATCCCGTGTCCCCGACTGAGTGGCTGAGAAGTCCTGTGTGCCATCATACCGCACCCCTGCGCCCGCCCCAGGCCCCATCTTCTGTAAGCGTCACCCGGCCTTCAAGCCTCTACCAGGGCCAGGCACCCCCACCCCCACCCTGATCCCCTGCCCTTGCCCCATCCCTGCCCCAGGAGTGCTCCCCATCTGAGGAGTGCCCCCTGCCCCAGGAGTGCTCCCCATCTGAGGAGTGCCCCCTGCCCCAGGAGTGCTCCCCATCTGAGGAGTGCCCCCTGCCCCAGGAGTGCTCCCCATCTGAGGAGTGC
>NC_043709.1:11627812-11632725 GCF_006229205.1 Suricata suricatta | reverse complement strand
GCCCCAGGAATGCCTCCTGTCCCAGCAGTGCTCCCTGCCTCAGCGGTCCTCCCTGCCTCAGCTCTATGCTCTGTTCCGGGTGTGCTGTGCTCCAACCACAGCTCAGGAGCTCACTTTGCCCCTGGGCCTTTGCACATGTGAATTATCTGCCTGGAATGCCTCTTCTGCTTCAGCCAGTTGTCACCCCATTCTTAGGATCCAGAATGAGTCCCCACTTCCTTCAAGAGGCCTTTTGTATCTGCTCTGTGGCTGAGCCCGCCAGCTTTGCTTTCTAGGACACCACATCTTGTGTGTGAGCTTTAAGGGATTAGGAGGGGATGTAGAAGGAGACGAGGCAGTAGATGGGCCTATATCTTTCTGTTCCTCCGAAGCCCTGTGACCTTGGATCAGCTATCTAACTCCTCTGAGCCTCATTTTGCCCTCGTGTAGAAGGTGAGTCTAGTGAAGAACCCCGTCCCTAGCTAACTCACGGGCCCTGTGGAAGGCTGGGCACGTAATGAGGGACGGTGCCCATGTGACTCAGTGCACATGCACTATCCTCATTCTCGAGGGGCAGGAGCTGCCGTGGGCCCCAGTGAGCTTCCATCAAGAAGACAACCCCCTTGTTTGGATCTCCTGTTTTTCATAATCTCTCCTTTGGCCCTGGCCCTGTGCTGAGCACCTAGGAGGACTCAGCGTGTATAGGAACCCTGAGCTCATGGTCTTGGGGTCATCCCTAGAATCTGTCCCCCACAGCCTGCACCCTCTTCAAGGGACCACATCTTCTTGGCCTCCTCTCCTCGGTGCCCGGCATGGGGCTTGCATGGAGTAGGTGCTGTGTTTCTGACCTTAGAACTAAAAAGCAGATGTACTTGACTCCGGGGACGTGCTCCAAATCAGGACCAGCCCTTAGAGATCATCTCGCCACACGCCAGCATTGTGCAGATGGGAAACTGAGGCCCAGAGAGGGGAGGGACACTCTGAGCTCGGGTAGTGGTGCCTACTTTGGAAACAGATGGATCTGGGTCTGGATCAGTGCTTTAACTTGCTGGGAGGGGGGGCCCTGGGCAAGTTACAAGTCTCTCTGAGCTGCAGTTTTCCCATCTGGAAATGGAGCTAATAGTGAGGGAGACATGGGGGTAGAGTGGAAATGCGTCTCTGAAAGTGTGCGCAGGGTGCCTCATATGTGTTAGGTCTCCGGTAAGGAGCCCTACACGTTAAAGCAGATCTGGCAGTGGGGGTGGATAGAGCCAGGTCACCTGCTCCCCCCTCAGCTTACTTTCCACCCACTTTGATGAGGGGAAGCTGGCGGGTTTCCCTCTCTGCCCCAGCCCAGGCAGCCAATACCTGATTCCACCCCATGCACCTTATCTATGGAAAGAAGCTACTGGATCTTCCCAGGAGGTTCTAATCAATGCAGCGACAGGCGTGTCCTGCCAAGGTCTAGATCCGGTTTCCACACCTTCTCCATTACATTGGCACCAGAACCACCTCTCAAGTCCCTTCCAGCACAGAAACTCTGCTTCTTGAAGATCAGGTCACCTCCCCGCTCAGGACAACTGGGTCCCTTCTTCCCTCCTTCCCAGAGAGGCCCTCTTCCCTACATTCCAGGGACCACGACTGGACCAGCCAATCCTAGATGACAGTACCTTGCAGTGGATGCCGCCTTCCACGGGAGCGGCATTGTGATGGAGGAACAGACGCTGTGCAGACAGACCTGGGTTCGAACCCCAGCTCTGCCCCTCACCCACTGCAGACCCCATGGCCAGTCACTCTGCCTGTCCCTCAATGGAGACCAGAATCTCTTCTCTGTACTTTAGTAGAAAGTGCCCATTGAGCACCTTCTTTACTTGTGGCTGCTCCTGTTTGGCATGTGGTAGACCTCCTTCAAGCAAGCCCCATCCTCTGGCCCCCGTTTTCTCTGGCTGCCCCAGGGCCGACTCCCCCTGCCTTTCCCATCCTGTGGTAGAGACCGCCCAGGGTTGTGTGCTCCTCAGGGTGCCCTATCAACGCCCTCAATTCTCATGGCAACTGTGGGAGGGCGGTGTTATTACCATCATCCCCATTTTACAGACGCAAAACCTGTGGTGTGGAGAGGTTAAATCACTTGCCCACAGTCACACAATTAGTAGGAGGCAGAGCTGGGGTTCAAATCAAAGCACACCGTGGTTCCTACTTGCTCCCACTTTCCCGGCTTCCCATCATTCATCTCTCTCATTGCCTAGTTGTGTTCCCCTCCTTCCGTTGAGCTGTGGATCTGTCTACCCACCCAGGCCTCAGCTACCCACCCGCCTCCATGCATCCCTTGCTGACCACTACACTTCCACCAGATGTTTGTACTGACCACTGGCTACAGTGGTGGCCACAGTCCTGCTTTCCATGCACATCAGTCTGGTTGGGAAGACCGAGGGGTATTTCAGGTGATGACAACTCATTACAAGAAGTGTTCTGAAGGGCCTTGGGCTCTACAGGAGCACAGAGGAGGCACCTGACCCAAGCTGGGCATCCAGAGAAGGGGACCCTTGGCTTGAGTCCTGAGGCGAGGAGTGCAGAGACAGGAAAAGTGTCCCTGAGCAAGTGCAAAGTCCGGACACTTTAGATCTCCCCAAGGGTTTAAGTGGGGGAAATGATGCGGCCGTAGGGCATCGATGGGTCCCCGAGCATTCTGGCCACTGCATGGAAAAGATATTGAGGGTAAGAGGCAGAAGGAGATGAGAGCAGGCTGTTGTGGTGGCCTAGTACCTAATATATGAGCACTGGACCAAGATGGCGGCCAACGAGGAGGAGAGAAGTGGGTAGATTAGAGGCACGTTTAAGACATAGCCTCAATGGACATAAGTGAGGGACTGGGTGTGGGGGCAGGGGGTCACCTCTTTAGAGATGACCCTCACCTCTGCTGGGCCTTCCTCAGTGGCCATCCATTGGTTTTCATATCCCCAGACTCTTGCAGAGGCCACTAGTCCTGCCCGGAAGGACCCAACTCCAAAGGGCAAGCGAAAAATTTTAAGGCAACCGGGAGCCACTGCCGGCTCACAGGCGGGAGAGCAGCAGGGTCAGGTGCGGGTGTTAGGAACACTCTGGCTCCAGGGAAGGCTCAGGGGTGGGGAGGGAGGGATGTGGGGCTATGGGTGTTGGATCTCAACAGAGCCGTCCCTTCTTCAGAGCAGCCTCCTTGACCCACTCTCCTCACATGAAGCCAGGTCTTTCTCTTGGAACCTATTTGCCCTCTCTGGGCTTTCCCCCAATTTGCAGTTTTATATTTACATGCACGGTTACTTAATCGATGTATATATTTTTGCTCCCCAGCTTTAGCCTAGTTCTTGGCACATACTAGGTGCTCCATAAACGCTAAGCGAATAATGAACAAAAGATCTGTCGGAGTTGGATCAGCACCTTGGATCAGTGGATACAAGGCTAGAAGGAAGGGGCTGCCAGTTTATGGAGTCCGGAGGCCAAGCTTAGCTGTGTAGGTCAGGACCCCAACTTCTCAACACCAGCTGTGAGGAATATCCACAACAGGATTATTTTTAGGAATTCTAAAATACTAAATGGGCTGAAAAAGGCATCCCAGAGGGAAGCTGGCAGGGCTCAGGGGCTGCCCGATTTTTGGAATTACTCATCCGGCATCAGCTCTTCATCGGCACAGAGAATTGAGCCACCGTCCTGGCTGTTTTGTGCAGGGGGCCTGGATCTGAACCATGTACTAAATAAAGGCTGGAACAAAATGTACCACATTTTCAACCCGGAACGCATCTCTGAGTTGACAATAATACATTTGTTTTTTTAATTTTTTTTACATTTTTACCAAACTACAAAGGGTACGTGGTTTTCTCTTGAACACCCAGTAAAGCAGCTGAAAGTCAAAGCCAGATGTCCAGAGCTAGGCTTGCTGGGATGTCCAGTTCCCTGCGGCTGGCTTCGTGACCTCTAGTCGCTTCCTTCTAGGAACCTCCGTTTTCTTCACGGGAAAATAAGGTGCGTGCGCATCCTCACCCCCTTCAACTCACAAGCGTGATTAGGGGCTGTTGGATGTGAAAATGATTTGAATGGTATTGGCTAAACAGGAGGTGTGGCTTAATTAGCCGAACAGATGTACCTTTCAAAAGCTAGGAAATGGAAGCATCCACGTGTTCTTAGTGGGGCATGAGAAAACGTTCCTATTTCCATTCACTGAGAAACTGATGGCCTGGCTTGTCTTTTCGCACCTTGCCAAAGGGCTGGTTGCTTTTGTGTGGGTGCCCGCCCCTCCAATCAGCTGCGGCGGAGGGCTCACGTGACACGTAGTTTGCCATCTGTGCTATAGTCCTAGGGAGGAGCTATTATTCCCATTTTACAGGTGAGGAGTCTAAGGCACCGAGAGGTGACTTAACCAATGACAAAGCTACTCAAAGGCAGAAACGTGATTCGAACACTGAGCTTTAAACCATTCAACCCCGTCGTCCTGTTCATCTCTGTCTCTTCGGGGCTTAGCAGAGTGCCTGGCACGTAATAAGCATCCTGTATATTTGCCAAGTGAGACTTTTAGCAATAATAACATTGATTCTTATTATGAAATTAAGACAGTTGGTATCAGGGAAGGCTTTTGGCACAGATCTTGGGATGGAGTGGTGGCGAATAAATATTGGTTTAATTCATTCACGGATCATTCATTCTTCTTCCCTTGAGGGCTGGGGCCGTTGCTCCTGGCAAACGTAGGAGGAAGGAAAACTTCGCCTTTCCTCCGTTCGCCTAGGGTTCCGCAGACCGCCTGGACGTCACCGACCTGGTGCTTTCTCTCCCTCTTTCCCCTTTGCCCATCACCAGTATCTGCAAAACCTATCTGCGAGGGGAGATCACGGTGGAGGTAAAGCCCTCTCTGACCAGCCTCCCCGGGGCGGCCTCCCTCCTCTCCCAGGGGACCCTCCCCGCCCTTCCCAACCCTCGCCCCCCCCCCC
>NC_043709.1:11618840-11627712 GCF_006229205.1 Suricata suricatta | reverse complement strand
ACCTCTCTGAAGTCACTTGGCACCGGGGGTGAGGTGGGGTTATGATTTGTCCTAAAAAGTGCATGGCTGCTGGGGTGGCAGGTGCGGATGGGCGGGTCCTCACCGGCTGTGTGGTGTTGGGCGAGTCAAGTCTCCTCCCCGCCCTACGTTTCCCACACTTTAGGTGGTGAATAAGCACCACTTCTCATTTAATGTGAAGGTGACATTAAATGATTAAATTAGAACAAATAATAATTATTAGTTTCCTTCTGCGTATTGTGTAGAATGTCAGGCCTGAAAGGGACTTTAAAGGAATGTCGGATCCAGGGCTTTTCAACCTTCTGTTTGGCTAAATGGAAGCACTGTTTCCCAAAAGTTAAGCGGAAGCCCAGGGTATAGAAACATCAACCGACGCTGCTCTGGGGAATGCGGGGCCTAGGGCCACGCCCACTGGGCACCGCCCCCACTCCCACCCCCGGAGGTCCCAAAGGACCTCCTGCTGGAGCTTCCGGGGCGGGGCTTTCAGTGCTGTGAGGAGGCCTCTTTAAGTCCAATAATCGCCCTCACGGTCAAGAACTAGGACATTTCTATTCCCTTAAAAATTCTCTCAGGCCCCTTTACAGTCAGTCCTTCTTCCTACCGCCAACCTCTGGAAACTACCAATTTGAATGAAAGGTTTGATTTTTGTCCATATAGTTTTGTCTCTTGCAGAATGTCACAGGCAGGTAATCACATGGTGATCAGCCTTTCACTTAAGCTGTCGTGTTTGACAGTCAACCATGTGCCATGCCTATCCCTATTTGTTCCTGTAGATTGCTGAGTAATAGTCCACTGCGAGGCTAGCTCACACACTGGAATGTATTGATCCGTTCACCACTGGATGGATGGCTGGGTTGTTTTCAGTGTTCAGTTGTTATGAAAAGGCTTCCATGAACATGTATATAAAAGCCTTTGTGATATTTTTCCTGCACAAACGCCTGAGTGTGTGATTGTTGGGTCAGACGGTTGGCCTATGTTTAACTTCATAACAAACCACCAAATTGGAATTGCCTTTGGGTTAGTGAACTGTGTGCCTTTGTCTGTGATCATGTGACTCACAGCACTCTGAGGGGTGCATTGTCCTCTTGTTGAGTGATTACAGCTTCCTATGTGGCCTCTCTAAAGGACGGTCGCATTTTACCCAGAAGTCCACTGTCCCATTCAACAAACCCTCCCCCCAAACTGATTGGTTTCTTCCTCCATGAGGAAAGGTTTTCCGTGAGCCAGCAGGTAGGATGTGCTCACCCTAGGCAAGCGGGGTGGGAGGGATGCCAGGTGGGGTGCCAGGGAACCATGTTTGCCCAGAACTATGGGCAGATGGATCCCCTATGTATCTGATTCCAGAATGCTGCAAAGGAGGGTGACCAGTGGAGAGAAAGTGCCAGAGAGAAGGGGGACTGCTGGAATGATCCTCCACTCCTAACACTGATCATTGCTTAAAAAAATTTTTTTAATGTTTATTTACTTTTGAGAGAGAGAGAGAGACAGAGTGTGGGTGGGGGGGGGCAGAGAGAAAGGGAGACATGGAATCTGAAGCAGGCTCCAGGCTCTGAGCTGTCAGCACAGAGCCTGACATGGGGCTCAGACCTACAAGCCATGAGATCATGACCTGAGCGAAAGTCGAGCGCTTAACCCACTGAGTGAGCCACCCAGACACCCCCCACCCCACCCCAGCCCTTGCTTTTTATGCTCAGGTGCCAGAGTTTTCCCACTCAGACTCCACTCAGACTTTGTTGTCTCTCAGACTCCACATCAGGCACAAAGCAACCGACTTTTAGACAAACAGTGAGGGAGGGGCTCTCCAGGGGACCATCTCCCGTTCCAGAGTCTCCTGTGAAGACACTGACAGAATGAGGGCAGGAGAGGCTGTACAAGGAATTCAGTTTTGCTCTGTGCCTGTCTCTTGACTCCATCCCCATCCCTGCACCTGCACAATCCTGTTCCCTGCTCCCAGACGATGACTCACGGACCTGCTGACGTCTCCTCCTGGCCCATCGGCCTGTTTTCCGCAGCCTCCAGGGCAGCTGCTTTATGGGAAGTTTTGCTCTATCTCTCGACAGACCTTTACATCTACATCAAGAAACGCAGGGTTCAAAATGTGAAAGGGACAAGATGATGTGTGGAGAGAAACGTCTCCTTCCCACCTCTTCCCCAGCCACCCGGCTTCCCTCTCGGGAGACAGCTCAAGTACTCGTTTCCTAAGAACTCTTCCAGAGTGTTCGGTGTGTCTGTGACTATGTAGATGTGTACATATTTGTTCTCTTCCTGCTCTGTTTCACACAGGTGGCCGCCTGTGATAAACACTGTTGAACCATGGAAGGCTTCCCAGAGGAAGCAGTTTTCAGACCAAGAGCTGAAGGATGGAGGGGCTAACCAGGAGAAGTGGGGGAACATTCTAGGCAGGGCCAGCAGCACGTGTACAAATCGAGAGGTGGATTGGCGTGCAGAGAGATTGCAGGAAGGCCCGGGGGTCTGCAGCTCTGCATGGGAAGAACAGGTTCCCAAAGGGGTCACGGGGCAGACCAGCCCTGAGCCTGAGGCCACGTTCACGTAGTATTTTGTCCTTAAGAGAATTGGAAAGCTACTCAATGGCTATCTGCAGGCAAATACAATGATCGCTGTTTTGTCTTAAGAAGAAATATCTTCAAAGATTGGAGCCAACCTGAATATCCATCAATGAGGGACCGAGTAAGCAAATTACGGTACATCCATTCAATGGATAACTTGCAGCCATTTCTTAAAAGTGTATTTATTTATTTTGCAGGGCATGGGGAGAGAGAGGGAGAGAGAGAATCCCAAGCAGGTTCTGTACTGTCAGCACAGAGCTGGACTTGGGGCTCGATCCCAAGAACCTTGAGATCATAACTTGAGCCAAAACGAAGAGTCAGAGACTTAACACACTGAGCCACCCAGGCACCCCCTTACAGCTATTTTTAAAGTGCGGGGGTGGGGTGACACTTTTGTAAAACCTCTTGTTACGCCCCCCTTGAGCACCAGCCCCCACAGCCAGGCTGCAGGTGCAGCCCACGAAGGAAGCCACATCTCCACTCCCCCGTGCCCCCCATCTTTCCAGTCCTTTGAATTATCCTCATCTTCTTGTCAGCTTTGAGGTTTCTGTGTGATTCTGGGAGTTCCCTCCATGGATTTATTCTGCCAAAGAAGCTTTGTCTGTGTTAAGTACAAATGTCTCTTAGCAACATCTTGTAGCTCATCTCTTGATCGAAGGTATTTCTCTAATGATCAAAGTGTATTTTTATAGACTTTCTCCTTCTCAGGATTGCAAGAATAATGTTCCTGTCTCATATCAGTGTCTGCACTCACTGTAACTCTGTGTGGCAGCTGTGAAATAGTCCCATTTTACAGACGTGGAACTTCAGAGAGAACCCTTGCAGTGTGGCGACCCTCAGGGGTGAATCCTGATTGGTCTAAACCCAGCCCTTTGCTAGTGATTGGTGTAGGGATGCCCAGGGACTTGGCTCTGGCCAATGAGATGTAAGGAAAGGGTTTTCCTCCCTTAGAAGGGAGGTCATAGAGGAGGTACTCTTTTTTTTTTTAATTTGTTTTCATTTACTTTTTATTAAAAAAAATTTTTTAGAGGCACCTGGGTGACTCAGTCAGTTAAGTATCTGACTTTGGCTCAGGTCATGATCTCACAGTCTGTGAGTTCGAGCCCTGTGTTGGGCTCTGTGCTCACAGCACAGAGCCTGGAGCCTGCTTATGATTCTGTGTCTCCTCTCTCTCTGCTCCTCCCCTGCTTGTGCTCTGTCTCTCTCTCAAAAACAATCAAACATTAAACAAATATTAAAAATAAATAAATAAACCTAAAAATAAAATTAATTTTTTAAGTTCTAAATGTTATTCCAGGGTAGTTAACAGACCGTGTTTTATTAGTTTCAGGTGTATCATATGGTGATGCAACCTTTCCACACATCATCAGGTGCTCATTACAAGTGTAGGCTTGGGACGCCCGGGCAGCTCAGTCGGTTAATCATCGGACTTCGGCTCAGGTCATGAACTCTCGGTCCCTGAGTTCGAGCCCCACGTCGTGCTCTGTGCTGGCAGCTCGGAGCCTGCTTCTGTTCTGTATCTCCCTCTATCTCTGCCCCTCTCCTGCTTGCACTCTGTCTCTCTCTCTCTCAAAAATAAATAAACATTAAAATTTTTTTTAAAAGTACAGGCTTAATCCCCATCATTTATTTAACCCATCACCCCCACCATCTCCCCTCTGTAACCATCAGTTTGTTCTCTACGGTTAAGAATCCGTTTTCTGGTTTGCCCTTCTCTTTTTTTCCCTTTGTTCATTTGTTTTGTATCTTAAATTCCACTTGATTGTGAATGAAATCAGACAGCATTTGTCTTTCTCTGACTTATTTCACTTAGCATAATACACTCTAGTTCCATCCATTGTGCTGCAAATAACAAGGTTTTGTTCTTTTTTATGGCTGAGTGGTATTCCACTGTATGTATAAGTATGTATGTGTGTATATGTGTGTATATATACCACCTTTGTCTATTCATCTATTGATGGACACTTGGGCTACTTCCACGGTTTGGTTATTGTAAATAATGCTGCAATAAACATAGGGCGCCTGTGTCCTTTTGAATTAGTGTTTTTGTGACAGCCTTTTTAAATTTATTTTTTTATTTTGAATTTTTATTGGTTGCTCCTTTTGGCTCTGGATACTATTTCCGAGGATTTCATATCCTGAGCGGTGGCAACCATTTTGTGGTGTGAGGCAATACGCTGGAGAATGAAGTCAAATGCTCAGAATGGTGGAGGTGAGAGAGCCTGGGTCTTTATCGCTGATGTTGAGTCAGTGGCCGCCCCCTTAACTTGACTTACTCCTTAAGTAAACACCAATGTCCTTACAGCTGAGCGGCCATTGACCTTGGATTTTTGAAACTTGACACCAAAAGCATTCTTTACTGATTACAGTGAAGATGGCCTCACTGACCTCTCTGAAATGCCTCTGCCTTAGGATGCGCCTCAGGAATCGAAGACAGGCGGAGGGAAGCAAAAAGACCTGACCTGGCAGCCAGAGGAGCCAAGCGTGGGCCCAGGCCCTGCTCCAACGCTAATTAGTGGTGTGGTTCAGCGCAAAGTCACTCGCTTCTGGCTCTCCTGTTCTCTGTGACCTCAAGGGCATCTCCTAACAACGACTCACAAGCCCTCTGAGCCTCACCAGATTGCTTGAGCTCCCCCCGCCGCTGACGCGGACGAGTGGAGGGGTCCAGGCTCAGCTCGGTGGCGGCGAGTGTTTGGCGGTGACTCTGAGGACTCAGACAGCCTCAGATGCTTTACTTGTCCCCCTTCCTCGTTTGTCAGCAATCCTTCATCGTGCCCCAGTTTCTGGGTGTATTTTTAGTAGAAATAAACTCACACAGCTCGGGATGACACAATTTGTTCATGGGGTTTGGCATCATCTGCGGATGGCGCCCAGGCTGGGGAGCAAGACGCCTGGAGGTGGCCGAGGCCACGCCCACGGACCCAGCGGGTCAGGCCTGTGGGCTAATTAGGGAAATTATCGAATTTTGCAATAAAAACAAAAGCCTCCCGGGGCTGCAAGCCTGGGTGAAGGGAGTGTATTCGGCCTGGAAGCGAGCCTCAAGCCTGCAAGGTCTTTACCGTGTAGCCAGGGAAGTAGAATGGCTATTTGAAACCCTGTTTGCTTCTAAATTCAGGGCTGGGATCTGGGATCCTGCACGTGTTTTGCTGAGCACGTTGATACGTTTGGAAAAAACATGTTAGGAAGTGGGCAGCTGAAGGGGGGGTGGGGGTTAAATCCTCTGCCTAAATAAGGGAGGAAAATTTAGTTTCTAAAGCCTAGAAGGCCCTCGAGGGCAGGGTGTCACGGCCCCTGTTGGTGACCTGTCCAGACCCCTTTGCAGGACTGGCTAACCCAGGTCTCTCCTGCTGCGGATGCTGACTGTACCCTTCAACCAGGAACTGCCTCCCACCCACAGAAGCCTGGGAGCCCCGCCCCCACCTGCCCTCAGCCAATGAGTGACCAAGGCAGGAGTCGAAAAGCCCCACCCTGCCCCCTGGTTCAGGGTGGGATAAATCTCAGCCTAGTCTCTTCTCCCCAGTTCTGCTTCCCTCACTCCCTTACAGGGTCTTCCCGGGGGTCTTCAACGGACCATTTGCACAAGATTCCTTGTCTCAGATGCTACTTCTACGAAAGCAGACCTATGATCCTAGAAATGACGACAGGGGCTGGACAGAGTCCCTTCCAATGGGGCAGAACAGCCGAAGTCTTTTCAGCACATGAATCTTTAATGTGCGATTGGAACTGCTACTTATTAGATAGGCAGACATGGGAAAGTTTGGTTCCTTTTACCTCTCTTGCTGGGGTGTACCCTCTTAGTCCATCCCCTTCAATCTCAAGTACAGTCTGTTGCACACCGAAATGCCTTGCCAAGTGTGATGTGTGTGCGTGCCCTTGCACGCACGCACGCACGCACAAAACATAAGGTAACATGAGCTCCCCAGTTGGAGCGACCCAAGATAGAGAAAGAACAGACAGCACAACACAATTCAGAAACAGAATTAACGCAGCAGAAACTGGAGGTAGAGGCAGTCATGAGAATGTAAATCTGCTGGGAATTTGCATAACTGTTGGGGAGGCCTTGGGACTTCCTTGGGGGGAAAAGAATAGGGATTCAGAATCATCCTTACCTAGATCTTAAGTAGCAGAAAGACTCCAGCTGGGGTGGAGGACAGGGCCAGCCGTGTACACAACATTCAGTCTCTCTTCCTTCCTTGGTAACAGAGCATTGGTTCCCTCTGGACAAGGATGCGCCCAGTTAAAGGAACACATCTTCCCAGAAGAGGGCTGTCATGCCAGCCCCTTTTGGTATAAGGTGCTGAGGCCAGAACTCCAGTACTCATGGCTGCACCTCGCTCTCCTGCGGCAGAGTCTTTGCCAGACACTCCCTTTCCTCAGAATTATCATTGTTGGTTTCCATATTTTCCATGGAAGCGACTTTGGGAAGCAGCCTAGTGAAGGAGGAAGAAGACGGAGTGTGCAGTGGGGGTTGGATGTCAGGCCTCCTGCTTCCCACCTGCATGCCTTTGTGACAATGACAAGTCAGTCTCCTTGACTGTCATTCCTTCTGTTAAATGGGTGTCATAAAATTTCCATATGTCCCAGATTCCTGTTCATTGGATGGAACTGCGGTTTGCTGTAGGGATCACAGTGGATCCCATACGTATATAAGGCACCCATTTTATGGTCTGGCACATAGTAGGTGCTCAAAAATCTTAGATACCTTGACCCGATGGGTCCTTCCATCTGTCTGCCTTGATGGAGTCCGAGTGGAACAGACCGAGAATCCTGGATGGCAACAGTGTTTAGACCATGGGCTTGGGGTCGGGAGTTGGGTTGAGCGGGGTTGTTTTTAACACCCTTTTGGCTCTCACTTGGTGAGCACCTGAGCTGAGGGGACGGAGGGGGGGAGAGAAGGTGGGACCGATTTTCCTCCTTTCGTGACTTAAATATGGCTCCCCGGGTTACCTGTTCAGCGGCTGATGTTAAAGAAGCCACAATAATTGGAGAATTCTCCTTCATTTTCTGTATGGCCAGGGCACCAACATACACCCCTCAGCGGGCAGTGCCCAGAGGGTGCCTATGTCAAGTGGGGGGCTTCGCTTCTCTAAGGGTTATAGCCACCCCTTTTCGGTTTAGTCTGGGTCAGCCCGGGTTCAAGTGGTCTTCACATGTCCTACACTCTTGAATTAGTAACAGCAGGGCGGGACCATGTCAAATCCTTATACTGTGATAACAGCAAGACTTCTACAGTGCCAGACACACATGATGCTTTCTAAGTATTAATTCATTGGGGCGCCTGGGTGGCTCAGTGGGTTAAGCATCTGACTTCAGCTCAGGTCATGATCTCACAGTCTGTGAGTCCGAGCCCCGGGTCAGACTCTGTGCTGACAGCTCGGAGCCTGGAGCCTGCTTCAGATTCTGTGTCTCCCCTCCCCCACTCACGCTCTGTCTCTTTCAAAAATAAATAAACATTAAAACAATTTTTAAATCCAAAAACAAAACAAAAAGTCTCCTGACAGTTCGGGAGGAAACAAACTAACATCCTAATGGAAGAGAATGGCAAGTCAGACAACCAATTAGAAACTTAACAAAGTAGGGGCGCCTGGGCGGTGCAGTTGATAGGGTATCCTGCTTCAGCTCAGGTCCTGATCTTACGGTTCGTTAGTTCAAGTCCCACATCAGGTTTGCTGCTGTCAGCTCAGACGGAGCCATCTTCAGATCTGCTGACCCCCTCTCTCTGCCCTTACCCTGCTTGCACTCTCTCTCTTTCTCTCAAAAACAAATATTAAAAATAAAAAAAGAAGAAACATAACAAAGTGAGAGTGATAAGCATTTATTTTGTTTTGTTTTTTAATTTTATTTAATTTTATTTTTTTACTTTTTTTTTTTTAGAATATAACACTATTTTTTTCACATATGCAATTATTTTCCATCATTTACAATACAGTAGTTACAATGACACTCCAAATGGATAAGCAAAGTAAAAAATCAGAACCCCAACTTCTATTTCATGTAATTAGACTTATACAGAAATTAGAAGGTTAAGTAACAACTAGTTAATCACGTAATTTCACAGCCAAGCATTTATTTTTTGATGCCATAGTGGGAATGGCCAATAAAGCGCTTCTGAAAGAGGTGACATTTGAAGATGCTCAAACGAAAAGAGTGTGAGCCCTGCAGGAATCCAGGGAAAAAACAGTCCAGGCAGAGGGGACAGCAAGTGCCCAGGCCTGGGGGGAGGGAAGCAGGGGCCTGGGGGAGGGAAGCAGGGGCCTGGGGGAGGGAAGCAGGGCCTGGGGGAGGGA
>NC_043709.1:11597731-11618740 GCF_006229205.1 Suricata suricatta | reverse complement strand
AGGGAAGCAGGGACCTGGGGGGAGGGAAGCAGGGGCCTGGGGGGAGGGAAGCAGGGGCCTGGGGGAGGGAAGCAGGGGCCTGGGGGGAGGGAAGCAGGGGCCTGGGGGAGGGAAGCAGGGACCTGGGGGGAGGGAAGCAGGGGCCTGGGGGAGGGAAGCAGGGGCCTTGGGGAGGGAAGCAGGGGCCTGGGGGGAGGGAAGGACCTATTTGGTGTGTTCAGGGACCGGTGGGGACAGCTACAGGGTTGGAAGAAAGGAGCAAGCTGGGAGGGGCAAGAGGGGGAAAGGAGGGCAGAAAGATGGGCAGGGCCAGCCCACAGAGGGGCTGCTGGGCCCGGTAGAGACTTGAGGTTTTAGTTGCTGGAAAAAGGGAGCCTCTGGAGAGTGTGACACAATCTGATTTCTGTGGGTTTTCTTTTATATATTTTTAAAATGTTTATTCATTTTGAGATACACAGAGACAGAGCACAAGCAGGGGAGATGCAGAGAGAGAGGGAGACACAGGCAGGCTCCAGGCTCTGAGCTGTTAGCACAGAGCCCGACGTGGGACTCGAACTCACAAACTGTGGGATCATGACCTGAGCCGAAGTTGGAAGTTTAACCAACTGAGCCCCCCTGGTGCCCCTGATGTCTGTTTTAAAAGGAGCTCTCTGGTTGCAGTGTGGGGGCTAGAATGCAGAGGGCCAAGAGGGGTGATAGGGAGACAGATGGGGGGGCTGCTACTGTCCCCCAGACAAGAAGTGCCGGTGGCTAGTTAGGGCAGGAGGTGGCTAGGCAATGGAGGTGATGACAAGTGGACAGATTTGGGGAGGATTTAGGTGGACAGAGCCAGTGGGGTTTGCTGACAACCTGGACGTGTAGAGAGAAGGCCAGATTGGAGGCCGGGGCCGCCCGTCCACTTTTAGCTTGGGCAGTCAGGTGAGTGGTGGTTATTGACCGTTAATGGTGGTTACGGGCTGGGGCCCGTTCCTGGCAGGGCCACCAGGGAGAGAGACCACGGAGACGTCGCTATGTCACATCTAATAAAATACTCAATAAACACTGAGGGTCTGGGTAAGGGGATTCCCCAGATCAGTGATTTCCCCGGTTCCATCTGGGCCACCTTTTGTCAGTGTATCTGATTAGATAGCCCCCTTTCTGGGCTCTCTGACGGAACAGGTGTCTTAGGGGTGGCTGACTGGCGGTCCCCGTAGGTCAGCCAGCTCTGGCTTTATACATAAACTTGCTAGAGTTGGAAAGAACCAAAGAAATTAGTTGAGGAGAATCCAAACAGCATTCCAGATGAAGTCTATATAGGTTTCCTAAAATAACTCCACATCCATAGGGCTGATTATAGTCCTTGTGCCTTGGGTCTGCTATAACAGATTAGCAGTCTGCCGGCCACAGGCAGCTAGAGGTGGTGTTTTAGTCTCCGTTTTTCACCGGGGGCCAGCTGGGAAGAAGCAGGATGGGGACCTCAGATTTCCTTGGCGTTTGTTCCCAGCAGTCAGTCATTCCTGTGTAATTCAGCTGTCAGGTGGAGCCTTCCTTCCCCCGGAGGGCTTTGAAATGTATCGGTCTGAGCTCCCCAGGTCCCTGCCCTGTGGAAGTCTAGACTTCCGCAAACTTGGGGGAGAGGCAGAGACTCCCCTTATCGAAGTCACGGTTCTCCCCGGGCTGTTGCAGCCCCTAGCATTGTTTTTGTCTCACACCAAACTGATGAGACGTGAAGCTCATTTCCTTCCTTCTTTTCTACTGTAACCTGATCATAAGCAAGGGCCCCATGTTGACCCGTCTTTGTGTTTATCCGGAATGCCCAGTCCAGCCAACAAAGGTACTTAATAAAAAACTATCAGTGGAATGCCCCTATGACCCAGCAATAGCCCTGCTAGGAATTTACCCAAGGGACACAGTAGTGCTGATGCATAGGAGCACGTGTACCCCAATGTTCACAGCAGCACGTTCAACAATAGACAAATCATGGAAAGAGCCTACATGTCCATCACCTGATGAATGGATCAAGATGATGTGGTTTATATATATAATGGAGTATTACATGGCAATGAGGAAGAATGAAATCTGGCCATTTGTAGCAATGTGGATGGACCTCGAGGGTGTCATGCTAAGCGAAATAAGTCAGGCAGAGAAGGACAGATACCATATTTTGTCACTCATAGGTCTAACAGGAGAAACCTAATAGGAGACCATGGGAAGGGGAAAGTGGGGGGGAAGAGTTGGGGAGAGGAAGTGAGGCAAATCATGAGAGACTTTTGAATGCTGAGAACAAACTGAGGGCTGAAGAGGGAGGAGGAAAGGAGATGGGAGGTTGATGGTCATAGAAAGGGGCACTGGGTGTTACATGGAAACCAACTTGGTAATAAACTATTAATAAAAAAATAAAAAATAAAAAAATAAAAATAAGAAATAAACAACTCCAGGGGCGCCTGGGTGGCTCAGTCAGTTGAGCGTCAACTTCAGCTTAGGTCATGATCTCAGGGTTCCCGAGTTCGAGCCCCTCATCAGACTCATTGCGATGAGCTCAGAGCCGGCTTTGGATCTTCTGTCCCCTTCTCTCACTGTCCCTCCCCTGCTTGTGCTCTCCTTCTCAAAGATAAATAAACCTTAAAAAAAAAAAAAGTAATTCTGAAGTCTATTTTCCTCTTTCCAATCAAACTGAAGAGATTTCATTCAGAGGTCATAGTCTCATTGCTCAAGGCTCTCTTTTGCCTGGCCAGTTCTCACACTCCTTCCCGTGTGTTCTAATGCTTTTCACCTGCCAAACATTTCCACCTTTCCCCCACATCTTCCCCCCACTGCCCTTTGGCTTCCAGAGTCGCTGTTTCTTTATTTCTGACCATTCTTCAAATTAAGTCTGTAAAATGGGATGCAGGAGACGGAACAAACTTGCATTAGAGGGTGTGTGCCTGCCTGCATACGTGTGTGTGTGTGTGTGTGTGTGTGTGTGTGTGTGTGTGTGGTTTAGGCAAACTTTGTTAATGGTTTTTCTACCCACCCCGTCTTCCCCAATCTGCCTACTAAAGCACTAAAGATGCTTTTCTTTGTGCACTTAACCTCTCCCCTCTCCTGCTGCACTCACACAAAGCAGTCATTCGTGTGGAACACTTCCCTGGAGACTGGGTGGGAGAAAGGAACAAGCAGAAAGCGAGGTTTTCCGTCGCAGAAACGCAAATAACTTTAAAATCACATTAGGCATCTGTGCTCTTAAAAGACCTTGCAGCCACCTGTCACCGGAGGTGTGCCCTATATTAGCCCGTCTCGACCCACTTGGATGGGTCACCCGTCTATACTGACCTCCAATGTCTCTTCTCCCAGGAACAAGACCACAAATTCCATTCCTTGTCTTTTGCAAAATAGTTCAGCCGGTTTGCAAAAGAGTTGAAAGCCTGGGCACGGGACTCAGTCTGTCCGGGTCTCAGTCTCGCCTCTGATTATTAGCTGGGTCACCTTGGAAGAGCTTCATAACAGGTCCCCCCTTAGTTTCTTCATCTGCAAAATGGAACCAATGCTCTTACGTCCCTCAGGGTTGTTGGGACGATCAACTTGAGTAATTGACTTAAAGTTCTTACAAAACCACTGGGTGCATAACAGGCACCCATGAAGCACCAGGTCTTATGACTGTTTTCTGGGCTCTTGGGCTCATGCGTCACCGTTTTTAAAAAAGTGTTTATTTTTATTTTTAAGAGGGGGAGAGAGAAAGAGAAGGTACAAATGGGGGAGGGACAGAGAAAAACACACAGAATGTAAAGCAGCCTCCAGGCTCTGAGCCATCAGCACAGAGCCCAATGCGGGGCTTGAACCCACGAACCCTGAGAGCATGACCTGAGTCGAAGTCGGATGCTTAACCAACTGAGCCACCCAGGCGCCCCTCATGTGTCACCTTTTATTTATTTATTTTTCATTTTTATTTTTTAAATCTTTTTTAATGTTTATTTATATTTTGAGAGTGAGAGTGAGAGAGAGCATGAGCAGGGGAGGGGCAGAGAGAGAGGGAGACACAGAACTGGAAGCAGGCTCCAGGCTCTGAGCTGTCAGCACAGAGCCTGATGTGGGGCCTGAACCCATGAACCATGAAATCATGACCTGAGCCAAAATCAGGACGCTCAACTGACTGAGCCACTCAGGCGTCCCTCATGCATCACCTTTTAATGGAGAGACTTGTCAAAGTCTTTTCCCAAAAAAGGCCATTTTTCCCCAGGAAAGATTTTTGGTGTGATGTGTCAAAGCTGTTCCACCTTGTTGCTTCAGGAAAAGGCTTTGGGTTCAAGTCCTGACTTCCAGTTTCTAGCTCTGATTTTAAGCAGATCCTTCGACCTCCGTGAGTTTCTGTTTCCTCACCTTTAAAATGGGGATAACAGCGGTACCTATTTGCTGTGATCATTGGGATTAAGGGAGACTGTGTGTGAAACTTCTGTGATAAGAATGGTATACGGAGTGTCAGCTGGGGACTGAGCGCTTTTCTGTGTATTAATTCCGAGGACATGGTCCTCAAGCGTTAGCCCCGAAGAGCTGTGGACCAGAAGGCTCCTTAGAAGGACAGGTGCCCCAGGTAACATGGTGAGAGCTGGGAGCAAGGACCAAGGTGAGCTCGGGGAGGGTGAGATCCTGGGAGGCTGGGAAGGCTTCCTAGGGATGGAGTCTTCGAGTTGGGCCGGGTGACCAGAGAGGATGTGAGAGAAAGGAAGGGGAGCGGGGAGAGGACAAGCTCTCACGCACACCCCCTTCCTGGGAGAGGACTATCAGCAAAGATTGACCCCTGTCGCCACACAGGGGTGCGTCAGAGCCGAGAGCAGGGCAGAGGCTGTGGAGGGTGCAGTGCTGGACTTCGGCATCCACTGCACGCTGAGACACTAAGCTCTGTGTCCCGGGACTGGCCGCTCTTCTTTCTCCCGCTTTCTAGATGAAAGAACTCAAGCTCAGAGAGCAGAGGCCATACTTGGAATCAGCACCAGGGAGGGGAGTGACACTCGGCTCCCTCCGGACCCCCAGGCAAGACTGGAGGCTGCATCATCTCAGCCCTCCCCTCCCCAGCCTGTGTTGTGACAGGGGCCAGTCTTTGCTGATAGTCCTCTTGCAGGAAGGGGGGTGTGCGTGAGGGCTTGTTCTCTTTCCCCCTCCCCTTCCTTTCTCTCCCCGGCTCCCTCTGCACATCCTCAGGCCACCTCAACCTCTGGCGGGTCTGTCATCCACGGGGTGGAGTTTAATGGCCTCTGTGGGTCCAAGTGTCCCAGGGTCCCTCCCCGCTACTTTCTGGGTGGGACCAAGTGAGGTGAAGACTGGCAGTGGAGGAGGGAGAAGGAAGAGAGAAGCTTCTCAGTGAGGGAGGAAAGCACACCTCTCCAACCCTGGGTTGGCATTTTGTGTGCTGGGAATGAGAAACCCAGCGTTGCTATGGAAACTGCCATCCCCTGCTCCCTCTGCCACTCTCTGTGGGAAGTTCCCTCGTGTGAGGGGTGGGGGAGGGGTGAGGGGGGTACTCCTGCAGCACAGGATGCTGGAATGCAGGAGGGTCGCTCCAGGGGCAAGGCACGCACAGGAGGAGGGCCTCGGGACGGGGTCCCTGAGTTTCTGACTTGAGGGCGAGGGGCGGCCCTGGAGCTCCGGGTGCTTCTCTGGAACTATCCTAGTGATGGTCTTTCACACTTGAAAGGCAAGGAACAGTTTGCAAAGTCCCATCAGGTGGGCTATGGAGAGAGCTTGGGACCTACGGCCACTGAGACTCAGGCTTGAGCACCCATATGGCTGGCCTCCGCACGCCTCAGTTTCTCCACATCTCCCAGATGTGTGGAGACACGGCGACCTCAGAGAGGGCTCACGGGGGGCCCTGACTCCACGCACCTGTCCTCTGCCTGGTGTCTGTGCCAGAGGCAGCATCTACTTGTATGTGGGGACCCTTCTCCATCCCCTTCTCACCTGGCCTCATTCCGGCTGGTGGTGAGCCCCACTTTATTTTATTTTTACCTTTTTCATTATTTATTTATTTTGAGAGAGAATAAGAGAGAGAGAGAGTAAAAGAGAGAGTGAGAGAGAGAGAGAGAATCACAAGGAGGCTTCTCGCTGTCAGTGTGCAGCTCCACTTGGGGCTCGATCCCACGAACTGCTAGATCACGACCTGAGCTGAAATTAAGAATCTGACGCTCAATGGACTGAGCCACCTGGGTTTCCCGAGCCCTGTTTTACAGAGGAGGAGATCGAGGCCCAACCGAGGGAAGGAAAGGGCTCACAGTCCACAGGGAGTCTGGGCAGGACCCCTTCCTGGCAGCCTCTCGCCCTTGGCGGCTACCTGCAGCTGGCCTTGATCTCTAGGCGTGTGACCTGCAGGATTTCCTCTCACTGAGCCACGTGCTGAGCCCCAATGCCTCCCCCTGGTCATCAGATGGACCAGCCCTGTGGCAGAAACAACTCTCTTTTGGGTTTTAATATTAAAATAGAATAAAGTGTTTCACTTTCTCTGTGGAAATAAAGATGGGGGTGGGGAGTAAAATAACCCTCCAGATTCCCACCCCCTCCGCCCCCCAGCGCCCCTCTCAGCTCCCAGAAAGGAAAGAGTTCCTTCCAGGTGATTTGCTAGCTCTTTCTGGGGCAGAAGAAGGTGGAAAACTAATTTTAACTTCTCAGGGATTTGTTTTTTTTAGCTTTATGTTTTTTTCAGACCAGGGGTAGGACATCAGGTGTCCCCTGAGTCCACAGAATGAGGGGAAGAATTGAAGCAGATGGTGATTTTGCCTCCACCGGCAGGTCCTGCAGATCCCAGTGGGTAGGGATGTAAGAAGGTCAGAGTCCTGTGGTGCTCACCTTCTCCCTCTCCCCAGAAAATCTCCCCCAATCCAAGGAAAGTGTCACCCAGAGAATTCGGAGGCTGAAGCCAGATGTGTGAATTTGTGAAACCCAGATTTGCTGTGTGGCCTTGGGCAAGTCACTTCCCCTCCCTGGGCCTCTCAGTTACCTCGTCTGTGGCAAGGACACGGTAACGGCTGTCTTGCCCACTTCCCAGGATAGCTGTGGGGGCTCAAAGCAGTGCTGGGCTGATTTCTTGGCCCCAGCGTTAAGAAGGAAATAGCAAAACTGGAGAAATTCCCACAATGATTGGAATGGGGCAGGGCCCCCCAGGCCACCCACTGGAAGAGGAGGACCAAGAGACAGGGCTTCACACATGGAGGGTCTTTAATGCACATTCATGAATGATAATCAATGAGGGTTCCCACTGGGGACGGTGACACACATGAGCCTGGAGAAGAGATTCATGGGGAATCGGCTAATTGATCTCCAAACGGCAGAAGGGCTGTGATGGGCGTGGGGAAGAGAGGGTTAGAGACATTCCCTGGGGACAAACGCCTAAGTGCTGTAAGGGACAGATTTCAATTCCCGACAAGGGCCACGGGGCGGCTAGGAGTGGAGCAAAGGAGCGCCCATTAAGTATCTGCAATGTGTCCGGGAATTAAAGAGAGGCCGCTGAGTTTTACTGAGCCGCAGCCAGGAGGCTGCAAAGGTTCTCTGGAAATCCTTCGAGCCCTGGCCCTGGGCCCCCCTCAGCAGGCAGGGCTCCCCACCAGGTGAGCTGGACCTGTCTCCCGCCACCAGCACTGCCACCACCCCACCAGGTGAGCTGGAGGGGTCTGCTCCCTCTGGGCTGGCCCGTGTTTCCCCGCCTTCCCTCCACCCCCCGCCCCTGCACCCCTGGTCATCCGAAGAGACGGGCATGTGTACCCAGAACGAGGTCTGGAGAGCACCCAAGGCCAGTGCTGCCCAGCCACAGGTGTCTGTTCCTGCTGAATAAATCATCATCGGCCCGTCAAGCATCTTCCCCCAGAGGAGCGCTCTCTGCCTCCCAGATGCTATCTTCCCCCTCTAGGAAGCCAGGTGGCACTTATGTGCCCCTCCTTCAACAGATGGCAAGCAGGGGCGAGCCTTCCACCTGGTCAGGCTTACGTTTCCCAAGCTGGAGCCAGCCCTCATGGCCATGCGGGTGACTGTCCCCGGCTCAGAAGCCCCCTGAGGCTCCCCAGCACCTGCACCAGGTGGATCCCGCGTCCTCACGACCCCACGCACCCGCTGCTCCCCGAAACAGGTCTCTGCTAGGGTCACCCCGGCATTCTTATGCACTCGTACTGCCCCGCTCCGTGGCTTTGCTCACACCGCCCCTTCCTGCGGTGGTCTCCCATCCCTGGGTCACCCCAGCTCTGGGCCATTTTGAAGACATCCCCGCAGGGTTGGCTTTTGTCAGCTGAACTCCATGGGCTGGTGCTCACACTGACTCTGAGCCTCTCGAGGACAGTGCCCGGGTATTTCACCCAGTGGGAGCACACGGGCCTCTCCGCATGCCCGTCCTCACTGCCTGTTCACCTGTCTTGTCCTCCCCTGGACCCAAAAGTTCCAGAAGGATGGGGACGTGTCCCCACGGCCCACCCATGTCTATTTCTATCTCCTTTGTTTTCCCAGGGCCTGCAACAGGGTCCCTCCTCGCTCCCGAAAGCAAGCAAGCAAGCAAGAAAGAATAGATACGTTATTTGTCTTGGAAGCTGGATCTCTCCAGACGCCTCCAATTCACCGGCTCTGTATTTTAGAAAGCCTTGAGCTAGCACATCTTCCCATTATTATCTCATTGCACCTTTATATCGGGATCCTTGTCTAAAACGCCTTGGGAGCAGTTTTAACTCCGTTCCAGACAAGATGGTTTATGACTGACACAGACAAGTAAATAACCCTTCGATGATCTACTTCTGCCCCGTTTCACATTGACTCAGCAGCTGCACTCCCATGGACGGTGCACGGCTCCAGGAATCCCTTTTAAAAGATGATCTTTTTTTTAATGCTTTATTTATTTTTGATATAGAGAGAGACAGAGCATGAGAGGGGGAGGGGCAGAGAGAGAGACACACAGAATTGGAAGCAGGCTCCAGGCTCCAAGCTGTCAGCACAGAGCCTGACATGGGGCTTGAACCCACGAACGTGAGATCATGACCTGAGCTGAAGTCGGAGGCCTAACCGACTGAGCCACCCAGGCGCCCCAAAAGACGTCCTTTGGAGGCTACACGTTTTCATGCAGAGAAATTCAGTTCGAGTTTGCAACTGACTCTGGCTATCACATGTCTTTGGATATTCTTCAGCCAAAAGTAACAAAATCTGAGGGGACCAGGTAAGAAAGATGGAGGATTCGTTACTCGTCTGGTTGAGCACGGCTGGCGGGATGAGCACGGTTCGTTCTCCGGAGAGGGAGGGAAGGAAGATGGGAGACAGGCAGAGGGAGACGGGACAGACACGCAGGTGGAGACAGAGGGACGCCAGGTGTCAGAGGAGTAGGGAGGAGAGAAGTGATCTGGACGGTGCATCGCGTGGGACTCCCTGCCCTCCCCCCACCCCCCTGCAGGAGCCTGGCTTTCTCGGGGAGGAGGGGTGCAGCTGGCCGTGACTGCAAGAGAAACTTGGCTGGGCTTGCTCACCTCTCCCACATGTGTGCCACATGTTCGCCTTCTCTAGACCTTCCGGGTCCATCTTATCCAGTCACCCAGCCTCAGGGTGCAACAGGGCAGAAGGGTCACCCTTGGGCCGTCTCGGATCTCTGGACATCCTCCAGGAGGGTCCATGCCATCTGTGCTGGCCCAGGGCCAGCCCACGAGGCAGCCCGTCCAGAGGCTGTGTGTGGCGGAAAGCAAGCCTGCGGGCTTGGGAGCCAAATCTGAGTTCTGCCTCTAGACCCTGAGAGGCTGGTGGGTCTGAGTCCCACGGCTGCTCTGGCTGGGCCTCTGCCCGCGGGGCCGGGAAATGGGGTCTGGGGATGCGTTTCTCAGGCAGATGACGGAGCACAGGCTTCTCAGTCGGCAGAGCTGAACTCAAGTTCTGGCAGTCACTGCCATTTTCAAGATGGGTGACCTTGGGCATATGGCACGAGCCTCAGTTTCCCCATCTGGATAAAAGGGGTAAGAACAGCACTCCTCATAGGATCAATGTGAAGATTAAGGTGCTTGGGACCAAGGGACAATAATGATAGGGGCCAGCAATCACCCAGCACTTCACTGAATGCTTAGTGTTTGCCAGGCTCTGTTCCAGGCAGATGTGTGTATGTCTGAGTGGGCACACACCGTGACCCTTACAGCTACTCCTGAGTTAAGTGCCATTATTATCTCTGGTTTCCAGATGAGGACACTGAGACACAGAGATGGGAGGTAACTCCCCTAGGGTCACACAGCTGGCTAGTGGCAGGGTCAAGCTTTGAAGGCAGCCTGTGTGGCTCCAGATACTGGGTCCTCACCCTAAGCTTTGCAGCCTCTCCGCAGGGTGGGTGAGGTCGTGACCTGGTAATCCCAGGCGGAACCGCCTCCCCCAATGCCGTGCAGACCCTTCTCCTGTTGCATTTATGTGCTCATGCGCGTGCGTACGTGTGCATCCCGTGTGCTCGCACGCTGGAACTCTGCCATGTTTTCCTCAACCCAAACCGGTGTTATGTTAACCGTGACTAATAGAAATCATCACCGATAAAACAGCCGGCGTTGGCATGCCGCGTTCTACTTTTCCAGAGCCTGCTCCCATCCATAAAAATATGGACTGTTGTTGGTCTTATCATAATTCCGGGTGCTAGAGAGGACAGGTGGTAAGTGCTTCCAAGAAGGGTCACCCATCCAGCTAACGACAGACGGAGGGGAAGCCAAATCCCTTAGAGCCCTTGTTCATAGCTTGAGGAGACAAAGGTCTCTCATTATCTGTTCTCCAAACCATCCCAGCAAGTTTTTAAAATATTTATTTATTTTTGAGAGAGAGAGAGAGAGAGAGAGAGAGAGAGAGAGAGAGAGAGAAACAGAATCCAAAACAGGCTCCAGGCTCCGAGCTGTCAGCACAGAGCCCGATGCGGGGCTTGCACCCACGAACTGTGAGATCATGACCGGAGCTGAAGCCGGATCTTAACCGACTGAGCCCCCCAGGAGCCCCGATCCCAGCAAACTTTAACACTTCTAATTTAGTAATAATTTTGTTTTTAAAATTGTTTTTATTTGATTTAATGATTTGCTAGGAACCTGGGAACTCGGTAGCCAGTTAGGGTTAAGATAAGCCTACCTAGCATTGTGAGTCAAAGTTTGAGTTTCCACCATGCACAGCAAAACCTAACACTGCTTCCGTCGTATGTCCCACCTTCTTTGGATGTGTGGCCATGAGCCGAGGCTGGCCACCGCCAGGCACCTCCCCAGCCCAGCCCAGCCACTCACTAATGATGATAGCCTTTCTTTTTTTTAAGGTTTATTTATCTTTGAGGGAAAGAGACAGAGCGCAAGCAGGGGAGGGGCAGAGAGAGAAAGAGAGAGAGACAGAATTGGAAGCAGGTTCCAGACTCTTAGCTGACAGTTCAGACATGGGGTTTGAACTCATGAATGTGAGATCATGACCTGAGCTGAAGTCAGATGCTTAACCACCTGAGCCACCCAGGTGCCACCTCCTTCTCTCTTTTTTTTTTTAAAGCTAAGCACTTTGAAGGTGAATTGTAACAATAAACCTATTACGTGGGTGTTAGTATCGTTCCCATTTTGCAGTTGAGGAAACTGAGGTTCGGAGAGGCTCAGCAACAATGTACAAAGACAGGAAGTTGTGGCGCTGAGATCCACACCCAGGCTGGCTGTCCCCAGTGCCTGGGGAGTCACTGTCAGGCTGTGTGGTCCCCCTGTACCCCAGCTTCTTCTCTGCCAGCGGGGCTCCTCCCTCATTGCCCCCAGGAGCTGGGTAGGGGGGAGTGGAGCTGGGAAGTGGAGGGGGAGGGAGGGGGAGCCCTGGCTCACAGCAGCGGCCACCCAAGGCCAGGGCAATCGGCAGTTAACCTGCATTAGGCTCCCCATCACGCTGCTCCCTCCAGCTCCTCATTAGAATCCTTAATTATGGACCAACAGCGTCCCGAGGGGAAGGGTGACAGAGCCAGCATCCAGATGGCCCTTCTGGTGAGCGTGGGCTTCATCTGGTCTTTATGTAAGAGTCGCTCTGCTTCCCAGATTGAGGCAGACGTTTAAATACTTGTTTTGTGTTTATGATCCAGAGGAAGAAATTAAAAGGCCCCGGGGGAGGGGGGAAGAGGAGAAAGAAAAAAAACCAACAACAACCAGGAGTGATTCTGGGGGCTTGTCAGGCAAGATGGAGAGAGAGAAGGGCGAGCAGGTGGCTTCCCTGGGCGTGGGAGGGGAGATTCAGGATTCTGGGATCGTGAACAGGGAGGAGGGCGAGCACCCTTCTGGTGACAAAACGGCAAGAAATGGCCAATGACTGAGGGCCTGATGTGGGCTAAACCCTGTGGTAGACTTTACGTATTCTCTCTAATTCTCTCAGTGTCCCTGCTTTATAGATGCGGAAACCGAGGTTCAGGGAGGTCCAGTGACTTGGCCAGCATTAGAGAGCCTAAGAGTTCTAGAAGTTTACCCCCTGGAACACCTTCCCCCATTCGGTCCCTCCTCCTGCAGGAAGCCTCCCGGGAAACCCAGCCCAAACTTCCCATCCTCACAGCTTCCCCACTGGATCTCCAACCACATCTGAGCTTCTGCTGTTCTGGAACTCGGGCTCCCTGAATCTGCTGGAAGAGGCTTCGGCCTTCACTCCGGCCACCACTGGGTTTTGAGATTCTGCCCAAGGCACCTTGACCTCTGCTTGAACATTTGTACCCACCGGCAGAGAGGGTGGTCTGGCCATCCTCCGTTCTAGAGTTTCCTGACACTACCAAGGCGTTTCTTTTCTTGTCTACACCTTCGGCGGGAGATCGCAAGGGTATGCAATCACTGTCTCTTTGTGGGGCAAGGACACTAAGACCCCGGATGCTGGGAGGTTGCTCAAGGTCATACAGTGAGCTGGGGACTGAGTAGGAACTGGAACTCAGGCCCAGCTGCTGGCCTGGTGCTCTTCCCTCTGTCTGCCGAGCCTCAGTGATGGGCTAGGATCTCGGGAGCCAGTGGGGTTCGAAAGATCACAGGACCTGTTGAGGGTGGGGTGAGTAGGGGGGGATGGGGATGGAGGTAGAGGGAGGGGGACCGGTGAGAAAAATAAGGACTCGCTGCAATTTGATAAGCCGGTTTTCTTTCTGGTATTTTATGGGCCATGGTCACAGACACTATGGTCAAAATTGAGGGTTACAAGACAGAAACAAAGCAAATGGATCTATTTCTGTTGTTTTTTTGTTATATAACAAACCATCCCCAAACTCGGTGGCTTAAAATAACAATGGTTTTATGATTTCTTATGTTTCTCTGGTAGGTGGGGTGATAGCTGGACATGCATGCAAGCCATCCGGCTGGTGGCTGGAAGGTTCTAAAGGGCCGCATCAGTCCCCCCCTTTGTGGTCTTTTTTCCCACGTGGTCTCTCCTTCCTGTAGGACGGCTTGGATTTCCTGACTGCATGGTGGCTGGATTTGGGGAGAGTGAAACTGGAAGCTTCCGGGGCCATGTGGGGCCCAGGCTGAACCTGGCCCAGGGTATCTTCCAGTTGCGTTCTGTTGGTCAAAGCAAATCACAGTGGATCCCAGACTCCAGTGGGGAGGAAATAAACTCCTCTGTCTTGATGGGAGGAAACGTGGGTGGCCATATTTGCAGACAGACTTCCACCAGAAGTTGATAGGGATCAGAGGACGTGGAAGGAAAATAAGACAGAATTTACACAAATGTGACTTCTGCACAGACACACATTTGGTGTGTAAAGTGAGGCTCGCCATCTGTCTGTGGGGGGCTGGAGCAGGGGGTGGGGTTCGGTGCAGCTGTCTCTGTGTCTTTTCTACTACCCTGATTTCCTCGTCTTCAAACAACTCCGCAGGCAGGAGACCACTGACGGGAAAGAGAGATACACCAAGGCCACAGTCATTAGCATTCCGGAACATTGGAATCTATTTCTGGCAGATCTGAGGTAGTTGGCAAACCTCTCCCCCCTGCCTCCCCGGCTCAGCACTCTGAGGTAATGAGCCCACTGTATTATGTGGCATTAGCAGAAGTGCCAGGTGCCGACCAAGAGAGGAAATAGGCTCCCTGCGCTCCACGCCCGTCCACACGCACCTGGCGCTTGGGGTTCTGCTCTGGGCTCTGTGACAGTCAACTCCCCTCGACTGAGTGCCCACCATGTGCCAAGTGCTGCTAGACATGCCTGGCCCCTGCTTTTCTCTTAAGCATCATCTTGTACTCTCTTCCCTTTTCCTGCTTGCCTGCCAATCTGGGCGTATTTTAGGGCTTCAAATGGGCCGCTCTTTCTCTTCCTACCCTTTGCGTGTTGTTTCTTCTGCCTGAAACACCCTTGCCTTGGTTAACTCCAATGCATTCCTCAAATTGGGATCCATGCCTTCTCTGCTAGATTGTAGGCTCCCAGGTCAGTGTTCTCTAAGTGTTTGTTGAATGACTGAATGATGGAATGAATGAGTCTTCACTATAGCCAACTTTGAGAGATGAGTCAATGGAGGGTCAGAGAGAACTAACTTGTCCCCGGGGCCAGAATGAGGTGAGAGGCAGAGACAGATTATTTGGTGGCCAAGCTTGTATCCTTTCTACCACCCCTGGCTCATCAGAGCAAATGCAGATGTGGCCAGTGGTGATGAAGAGGGGTGGAGGGGGCTGGCGGAGCAAGTGAGAGCACATGTACTTCTCTGCCCTGTTGCTCACAGAGAGTCATTCCAGGGAAGGGGGGTGGACCCTGGGGCCAAGATGCTGAGCTGCACAGTGTTTGGCTGAGTCTCTGTGGGTCTGGCCTCCCTCAATCTCTCCCGAATTGAGAGTTTTATAGGGACCTTCTCTGTAGAGGAGACAACGCAGTTGGCTGTCAGAATCTGGAAAGCTGTGCCTAAGGTCTTCGCCGTCCTCTGGGGAAAGGGGCCCAGGGCAGATTCCAGGTCAGAATCAGGAGGTGTTTTTCCCAGAGAGGCAGTCAGAATGCGGCATCAGAGATGCCTTCCTACTGTGGAGAGAGTGCACTGGTTTCAGAGTCCCACCAGATTCAGGATTCCAGCTCTACCAATTAGAGCTGAGTGACCTTGGCTCAGTGACTTAACCTCTCTGAGCCTCAATTTCCTTGTCCAGAAAATAGGGATAATAAGATACTCCTCATAGGGTCACTGAGCAAGTTAAATGAGTTAATTGTGCAGCATGCTTAGAATAGGGCCAACCCCTACCTTGAGTCTAGCATAAAGGAAGCAGCTGAGTATTAGGCTATAAGACCTCTTGTTCTCCCAGTGCCATTGAGCCTCTCCTGCCTCAGCTTCTCTTCCATGTAATTTTCTGCTCTGCATGCTTCCTGGGGCTCTGAGAAGATTCAATGCAATGGAAGATGAAGAAGGTGCCTATAGAGCCCTGTCCAAAGGGCAAAGCTAAAGGAAGCTGTGTTGCTTTTGTGTCTCCATCTGGACCACACCAAGGACCTGATAAACATCCAGAGAAAAGAAGAAATTTCATGGGCTTGGGAAATGGTGATGGTGATGGAGGTGTTGGCGATAGAGGTGGTGGTAGAGATTATGACAGTGATAAAGATGATGATGAGGGAGATGGAGATGATAATGATGGAGATGGAGATGATGATGGTGATAAAGATGACGATGAGGGAGATGGAGATGATGATGATGATGATGGAGATGATAATGATGGAGATGGAGATGATGATGGTGATGAAGATGATCATGGTGGAGGTGGATATGATGATAACAGAAATGATGATGATGATGATGATGATAGAGGAGGTGACAGAGATGGAGATAATGATGGCGGTGGTGGCGATGAAGATGATAGTGGAGATGATGATGTTGATGAAGACAGATGATAGAAATGGAGATGAGGATGATGGTGGGGGGTATGATGGTGGAGATATTGATGGTGAGGAAGATGATGATTATAGAGATGGAGATGATGATTATGGAAGAGGAGATGATGATGATAGAGGAGATGACAGATGGAGATGATGATGTTACAGATGATGACGATGGTGGTGATGATGACAATGACGTTGGATAGGTAGACAGGTGGGTGGGCGGGCCTACTACAGCATGTTCAGGCCACGCCTTAAGAAGACAGCAAAATGTCATAAAAAGATCAAAGGGCTACTTGTTCAAAGATGCATATGTTTTTCAGTGCAGGCTCTGCCTCTTACTAGTCCAGTGATTTTTGCACAATCACTGCACATCTCTGAGCTTCGGCTCCATCACCTACAAAATGGGAACAAAACCCCTTCCCCGCTTACTTCGTAGGGAGCGCCCACGGAGATCACACCATCATCCTTTCCATACACACAGCAGCCGGGGTCATCGCTGTTGTATCTGCGAGCAAACCCCACCCACAGGCAGCCATTGCCTGTGAATTGACTCCACCACCAGCTCTGTCGCCTCCTTGCCCAGGGGTCTTTAAGCCAGTTAGGTCCCTCCCAGGGTCCTCATTTGCAAATGAGGGTCATAGTGCCACCCCCACATGAGGTTATGGCCTGGCTAAAATGGGTTCTTGTAGTTGGGACCAACCCAGTACCTGAGAGAAGTGGAGGCTTCCAGAATGATCCTTATGATTAAAAGTCTGGTTCATTCTGGCTATTTCTTTCCTGGTCACACCCTTAGCTTGGCCTGACCTGGTATAATAACCACACTCTCTTGGTCATCACTGCTCTCTGCAAAACTCTCTTATGGTATATTCTATTTCTTAATTTTTAATGTTTATTTATTTTTGAGAGAAGAGAGAGAGAGAGAGCGCGCACCAATGGAGGAGGGGCAGAGCGAGAGGGAGACAGAGAATCCCAAGCAGGCTCCCCACTGTCAGCACAGAGCCCAACGTGGGCCTTGAAGCCACAAACCGTGAGATCATGACCTGAGCCAAAATCAAGAGTTGGACACTTAACCGTCTGAGCCATGCCATCTTGCGGATTTCTTCAAGGACTAGATGAGGTCACAAAAGGCTGCCCGGTATGGTTGTGCAGGTTGCTTACTAGCTCAAGGGCACTCAGCTAAGGAAATGCAGCTTGTGCTCCTCGACTTGCACAGCCTGCCAGAGCTGTGAGCCTCAGAGAAGGTCTGCCTCTGCCTGGAGGAGGCATCTTTTCTACTTTGTATAAAAACTAGAGCCACCTGAGCCCACCTGAGCCCCTACAGTGGAATTCATTTGACTGAGTAATGTGGAATCAGATGGGGCTCTCAGAGAGGATCGGACCCAACATTCTTGTTGCAAAGAAGAAACTAAACACCATTCATTCATTCATTCATTCATTCCTTGATTGGGCTTTTATTGAATATCAGCGATGTGACAAATACCATCTCTTTGCTCGGCAGGAGGCAGAAGTGGACCGATGAGGAGAAGGGCACGAGGTGTGGTGGGTTTGGCTGTGCCCCTGCTGCCCCTGTCCTTACTGCTCGACCTCGGGGGAGGTTCGATGAGGCCCCGTAATGCCAGGCACGGTGCCAGTCTCCTCCAGCTAGCTGTTCTCCGCACTGACTTGCGCCCAACCGCATGCTAGGCTTGTGCAGCTCGCGGCCCGATGGCCTGTGCTAACGGGCTGGAGGCGGGTTCAGGTGCCCTGGGCTCTGGGTCTAGCCTGCCAGTCACACGCGGAGAACTCAGTCAAGCCCCCAACCATCCCTTTGTGTTCAAAACAGAAAGATCCTGCCACTTGACCTCTATGCTCAGTGGTTCTCAAACGTGGGCATGCGTTGGAACTGCTGGGAGGGCGAGTTAAAACCAGATTCCATGGCTCTGGGGGCCTGTATTTCTAACAAGTTCTAGATAGCGCTAATGGTGCTGGTCCAGGCACCATACTTTGAGAACCATTGCTCTACTGCTGAGCAACTCTGGCCGCAGATTAGAATCACTTGGGAGAGCTTTAAACTGTGTCTATCAAGCCCCACGCCGCAGCCATTAAATCAGCACCTCTGAGCGGGAGGTGTTAACATGTAAGCCTCCCCCAGGGTGATTTATGCTCCACTGGGGATAGGCACCTCTGTTCTAGAAAAGCATCCAGGGATGTGACAGGACATGGATTGGGCAGACACATTATTTCCCTTTGGAGAAATGTCGTTCAGATCCTGGCTCAGCTTCCCACTGGCTGCCTGGCTTTGAACAGCCTCCCCGAGCCTCAGTTTCCCCTTCCGTTAGCGGGGCTCTTAGGAGGACTAAATGAGACTGCCTTCCTGCGTCTGCCCTCCCCTCGCTCTCGTTTCCAAGGAGAGCTTGTGCACCGCTTCTGCTCTGAGGCTGCTGAGCTGAGCACAATTCAATAAGCATTTATTAAAAACTCACAAGGTGTAAGACGCTGCCCTTAATGATGTGGGAATACAAAGATGAATCAGGCTCCGTCCCCACTCCAAGGAGCTCACGTGCTAATGGGGATGATGAGGCATGTGTCCAAAATGTAAGGCAGGGTGTGACACTGGCCAAGAAGGAAGCAATCACGATGAAGGCTACCGTATGCATTGTTTGCGAGGCACTTTACATACATTTTAATCCTCCCAACAACCCATAAGGTAGAAACCATAACACCCACTTTACAGGTAAAGAAACTGAGGCTTAAAGGAATGGTCGGTTACCTACTGTGCAAGAGCTGGCTTCTTCCCCCTACAGGATCCCGGAAGGGATGACCTTCACGTGGTTAGAAAGGCTAAGAGCCTCTTGTGGAGCGTGCTCGAAGGTAGTGCTTTGAAGGATGTGTAGAAGGTTCCTGGGTAAAGACAGAGAGAAAGTTACCCCCGACAGAGGGATCGACATACACAAAGGCCTGGAGGACGGAAGTCCCAGCTTCTTGAGGGACCTGGACGTGGTTTGATTTGGCCACAACGCAGGCTTACAGTGGCACCCGACGGGAACTAGATCCTGGTCGGAGGCTTCGTAGGCTGGACTAAAGAGTTTAGATTTTGTGTCTCTAGTCATGGGGAGCCATTGACAATTCTTGAGCAGGGGGTGGCAGTTTCTGGAAAAAGATTAAAGGGGTCGTGGGGTATGGGGGGGCGGCAGCAGGGAGCCCAGGAAGGAGGGAGATGTCTATAGCAAATGGTCCATGCGAGATGGTGAGGGAAGTGGACGGACGCGGGAGGAGGGTAGGCAAGCGGATACACGGGGAAGTGTGCTGTTGCCACATGAGGCGTCTTTGAGCATCCATCCCCTGTGTGCACCTGCTTACTGACTGGGCCGTTCTGTGCTTGAGGAGGGGCAGGGGGGCAGGAGCAGGTGGGTCTCCGGGGGCTCCATGTGCAGCAACCCTCAAGTTATGGTCCATGGAGCGTGACCCGCTCAGAGTGGAGGACTGGGCTGAAGCTGGGGTAATGGCTCTTGGGCTGGCTCCGAGCTAGCCACTTGCTACCTTTCCTGCGCTGGAGTGGGAGAATCGGCCCCATGGCCCGAGTGCTTCGGACCCCAGCCTTCCAGGTGATGCATGACACCCTGCCCTCCTCCCGCTGTCAAGCTCACAGCCAGCTCAAGGCTCACAGCCTCTGTGTCGAGCTGAGCAGAAACTTTCCTGGGCGGAAGCCAGTTCCTAGAAGCAAAGCCTGGATGGGAATGAACGCTGGGCGTGGATCCTGCCCCTTGCTGACTGGGTGACCTTGGCCACATCCCTTAGCCCCAGCCCACATTTCACATCCTCTGCTTAAACACGACCAAGTGAAGCATGATTACTCCTTCACCTGCCCCGTCTTCTCTAATTGATGTCCCTAGAGATTCTCCAGACCACACAGGGACAAGCAAGCAGAGCAAGCCACTTTCAATAATCAAAGTTCAAGATGATTTTAGTATTTTTGTCACTCAGTGGACCTAGCATACCATACCCATTTTATAGGTGACACAACCAAGGCTCAGGGGAAAGCACAAGCTGAATTTCTTTAGCTGAGTACCCCTGAGCCAGTAAGCAACCTGCATAACGACACAGTGCAGCCCTTTGTGACCCCAAGGAGTCCTTGAAGAATGACTAGTCATGGAAACATGGCTGGCTGGGGACCAAATATTTGAGGGCCTGCAGAGGCAGGACTTCAACTCCGACCCAGACCTATCTTCTCCCCTCACAGTGGAGGGAAGATTGGCAGACATCCTCCAGGCCCAAGGTTCACAAGTGATGGACAGTTCTCTGGCTGACAACAAAAAATGTTTTGATAGACAGCACTGTGTCCCTTCAATGTGTCAGCATCATGCAGTGAGAACATCCTCTTTTCAGCCTCCTGAAAGCATGAAGGAAGAAGCTTCCGTGGGGTGTTAATAGGTCTTTAACACGTCTCCAAACGTTGCCAATCTTTCTTTTCCACGGAGGGCACATCTCAAGCCTTGGTATGCCAGTTTCCAACTAGAATTTAATAACCTTGGTTTGTTTTCATTCTGTTTATTTTTATTCTTACCTTCTATTTTTGGCAAGTGATACTGGCTTCCCATTTAAGGCAGTGATAACAACGATTCTCTAAAACATGTGTTGGGGGAGAGAGTGGGTCTTGGATTTAAGAAAATACTAAGTAATAAGTGGTGCATAGATATGGCACGAGAATGATTGACGGCTGCCCTAGTTCAAGGCCGGGAGAACCGAGGTGAGGAACGCACTGCCCAAGGCACCCGGCTCATCCTCGCAGGGCTCTCTATACAGTGCTCTCCCAGATCTGCAACGAGCGCAGACCTCTGCTCCTGCGCGCAAGGCCAAGGTGACTCCGCGGCTCCTCCGGGCGGCACGTGCGGCTCCACGAGCCATCCCGCAGGGTCCCGCGGGGCCTGAGATCTCGGGCGTGAGGTGGCGGCGGCTCAGGGCGGGCGGGATGGGCACCCTGCAGGGCACCTGGGCATTTCCACGATGGGGGAAGGCGCGGGAGTTCTGGAGGGTGGGGCTAGGGACCCGGGGCGGCTGGCAGCGGGACCCTCGCGGGTCACCTGCGGTCGGCGCGGTGTGCGTGTGAGTGCGCGCGCAGACATCAGCCTCGGAGGCAGATGCCGCCTTCCGGTCACGGTGCGCGTCCCCGGTTGCCCCACGAGCAGCCCCGGCCCCACGCGCCCGGGCACGCGGAGCGCCAGACTGCGGCGGGCGGACGGGCGGCCGCGGGCGGGGCCCGGCCGCGGGACCCGCTGCCCATTGGCCGAGCGCAGTGC
>NC_043709.1:11572037-11597631 GCF_006229205.1 Suricata suricatta | reverse complement strand
GCTGCGACCGCTTTCTGGGGGGGAGGCATTGACTCGCCCTGCGGGAGAGAGGGGCGTTCGCCTCCCGGAGAGGGAGGGAGGAGCTAGGGCCCGCAGAAAGTTCGCCTCCTCTAGGGGGGCCAGAGGAGGTGAAGTGGGTGGAGGAGCGGGTTTAAGACTAACTCAGAGCTACGTGCAAAAACCTTGGGGCGGCGTTCAAGGCCCCCTCCCACACGCGCGCGGAGCTGAGCGCCCTGCTCCTCCTCCAGCTGCTGGCGTAGACTCGCCGGTAGAAAGGAGCCGTTCCTCTGGCGCGGGGAGAGCTGCAGAGCTGCAGGCAGAGGAGGAGGCCGCGACGACACGGGCAGCACCCCCGACCCGAGCGCACCCCTTTGGCGCGCGGGCGGAAAACGTGGCATAGGCGGCCAGCACAGGTTCGCCCACTCGGGACGCACACACACGCACGCACCCACAGGCGCCGCCAGAGGACCCTCCAGGAGTCTCTAAGGACCCTCTTTAAGCCCCGGAGTCGCCCCTGCCGCCCTCCCCCAGCTCCGAAGACCTAGGCGGGGACCCGGGGATCGGACGTCCCCGCGCCTCCGGGCACCTGGCTCAGCAGGAGTCACCCGGGTCGGGGCAGGGCGGGGCCGGCGGCGGCGAGCCCGAGCCCGCCCGGCGCCCAGACCCCTCGGAGCCCTCAGAACCCATCCATGGGGTACCGGCTCCCCTCGTCTCCTCGCCCGGCCGCGCCCAGCTCGGCGCCCCGAGCCGCGCAGAGGAGGAGCCCGGCGCAGTGACCCGGGAGCCGCTGCAGACTCCGGAAGCCTCGGCGGCGGTGGCGGCAGCGGCCGGAGAGGCAGGCGGTTCCCCCCACCTCCGGGCGCTTCCAGGCAGCCCTCCAAGCTGTGCCAGAGGCCCGGCCGGCCGTTCTCAGGTAGGAGAGAGACCCCAACAGGACTGGGGAGCTGGCTGACGTGGGGGGAAGCCAGGAAAAAAGGGCCGAGGCTTGTGGGGGGAGGACTAGAGAAAGCTTTACATGATTAGGGAAAGTTAAACTGATTGAGCACCTACTGTGTGCCGGGATCATAGTCGACTTTACGAGTCTAGAGAAAAGGATACTAGTTGAGCACTTGCTCTGTGTCAGCCTGAGTGCTAGGCCCTTAGTTATCCCTGGTTGGAAAGACTTACTAAGCATCTACTATGTGCTAGATGTGTTGCTGGGAGCCTTCCGTTTAAGGGACCTAGAGCAATAGCCACTTAAATATGAGGACACTGAGGCTCTGGGAGGAAGAGGCACTTACTTACCTTCCCCAAACACTCCCACCCCCTTCCGGTACCTGGATGGAGCTGGTTGATGGCCACCCCCAGCCCTGGTGAGGACTTCCTTTGAGGAGGGAAGATCAAGGAACACCTTCCTTGTTCAGCATTTCTTGCGCTTTTTGGGGGGGTGTGTGCGCAAGGAGTGAGTTTCCTGAGTGATTCTTTTCCCTGGAAATGTGTCCCCCGTTCAGCTGGCCGGAGGGCCTCCAGGTACCTCTGAGGGGATCTCTCTGCCTTCTCCCTTGGTTCCCCTTCCTTGGAGGATGACAGAGGGTGCTCTGGATTCCTGGCAGGTAGGAAGCCGGGCTGGGAAGGGGCAGCCAGCTCAGGAGTCCATGATTCAGGCTTACCCTGGTGTCGCAGCGACAAGGTGGGGTCCCCAAGACCTCTGCCTGCGGTCCCGTCTTACCCTGCCAGCTGTTCCCGGTGGCCCCTGGGGTGCCTAGAGGAGGTGCGTCAAAGGAACCCACTTGTCAGAAGCTGTTTTAGCCTCTAGGCTTCTCACTCAACGATCTGGGCCACGCTACAGGTTTGTTTCTACGATACCAGCTGATAGGTGACCAGTCCCACCGGCCCAAACCATCTGAGCTGCTGAGAGGCAGGACTGGTCTGCGAGAAGATGATGTCTGCCTGTCTCCTGTCACCCCGAGCTGCCAAGGGGGCTGGGGCTGGCTTTGCCAAGCCCCCAGGACACCCCTCAGTGTGGGGATGGGAGCCAGTGGATGATGGGTATGGCCAGAGAGGCTGGCATGTCTGCTAATGGAGGAGGCTGGAGGTGTGTGGGGAAGGGAGGGGGGGGGGGGGCACTCGTTCTGGGACCAAGCTCTGGGGTACCCACAGGGAGAAGGAAGGACATGTCCAGACTCCTGTCCTGATGTCCTTCTCCATCTGATCCCCTCCATCTTCCAGGAGGCCCCGAGGGAGGGGTTTGAGGGAGAGGAAGGGGGCGAACCCACAGATGCATTTGCCAGGAGCTGGCTGGGCAGGGTTTGGGGGTGAGTCCTGGGCAGGATGCCTGTCCCCCCAGCTGTCTGTAGGGAGAGAGAGGGAATGAGAGTATCATAGGCCTCGGGTCATTTCCCCGCCCGACGCCAGCTGAGGCATCCCTGAGTCAGGCACTGTTTGAGAAAGACTGGTTTTGGCCAGGGGGTAGGTTTTTATGGAAGTAAGAGCCCAGGTTTAGGAGTGCATCAGCCTAATTCTAATCCGGCTTGGCCGATAATCTGTGTGGACTGGGGCAAGTGACTGAGCAGTGCCCCCCCCTCCCCCCGTGTGCCCATCAGTTAGTGGACTGATGCTGGCCTGCTCTTCATGGGACCCTTGTGAAGTCATTGGAAGAAGGAACACAAAGTAGCTAGCATGATGGCAGCCTGCCTGGCTGTCCCCCTCCCACCCCAGGATGGCATCACCCCATCCCTGGTCCCGACTCTCTGCCTCTTTGGGTGCCCTTCCATTTGCCTCGGCCTGGAGTCAGCTGAGACACCCGGAACTCAGTGCATTTGGGTTCTTGTGCTGCTAGTGGCCCCATTAACCAGTCTCTGAGCCTCCAGGGGTGGGCTCTAAATTCTTGAAGGGCCCTTTGCTCTCTGATGCCCACCTGCTCCTCACTGTGTGGGGTCGGCCTGGCTGAGGATGCAGGGAGAGAGCAGGCAGCTGAGGAGAGGAGCCATGCCCACAGCTGCCGACAGTGCCTCCTGGGGGGGGAGGGGAGGGAGGGAAGATGCGGGGGCAGGAGATGTCGCTGTCACCTGGCGTCCAGGTGTCTGGGCACCTCACACAGCCCCACGTGGCTGAGGCCATGTGAAGCCTTCTCCCTGAGAAGAAAGTGCGTTTCCCTCTCTGCCTCTTTCTGACGCCCTGTCTCCTCTCTGCCTCTCTGCCTCTCTGCTTCTTGTCTCTGACTCCAGGCCCATCCAGGCACTGATATTAGCACCTCTGTACCAGGAGCACCCCCCGCCCCAGGCTGGGTAGGCGGTGATGGAGACAACACTGTCCCTGGGAGCTGCTGGCCTCCCTCCCTGTCTAGACAGATGTGATCACCAGCAGAGCCGAGCTCCCCGCAGAGGGGCTGGGGAGGGGGCTGTCGTGGTGCGGGGCCTCTTTCCCCCCATCTCTGCTGAAGGCTCAGGCTGCCTTGCCCGGGCTCCCGAGACCCTCCTCAGCACAGCACCGGGGCCGGCCAGGTGGGAGGAGGAAGAGGAGGCCTCAGAAGGAGGCTTCGGGTGAGCTGCAGAGGCAGACCCACTTGCTTCGTTCATTCAGTGCTCAGTTATTGAGCACTTGCTGTGTACAGGGGACCGACCCCCAGTGGGATAAATGGAAGGAGGGCCGCAGGCATGAATTAGGGGAAGGGGGGTGGATCTTAGCCTCGGAGTCACTGTCCTGGCTACCTTATGAAAGACAGAGGTCAGTCGTGTAGACTCTGAAGTGTCAGGGTCCTTCTGGGTGAAATGGACAGATGAGGTCCTCCCCATGGGGTGGTGGTGAGGAGACCCCTGAGCGCGGGGTGCACTGCCTGGGGCCCGATCCCTCCTTTGCTGGTTACTGGCTGTGTGACCCTGAGCAAGTTAACTAAACTTCTCAGAGCCTCAGTAACTTCCTCTGCCAACTGGGGTGACACCACCTACCTTCTGGGGTTCCTGAGGGATGGAGCGACTTATTACACGCTCAGCGCTTAGCACAGCACTGCTGTGGCCCTTGTTGACTGCATGGCAAATGTCAGCTACCCTCGTGTTCTATACTTAGCAGGTACTTGGCACACGGCAGGGGCTCGGTTAATGGTGATTGTTATGGCTCTGGGCTCAGGGTCAGCGGTGTGTGGGCTCATTGTGTGCGTCTCTTTGCAATTCATTCATCGAGACCTCTTCGTGGCTTGGAATTGGCCGTGGTGGGAATGTGTGTACCCTAGAGATTGACAAATACTGCCAATAAGGGTGTTTTAAGAAGATATTTTTGAGAGCTGGGTTACCGCACAGCGGCTCTCAGTGGGGCAGCCCGAGCAGAGGCAGACGCCCGAGTGTCCTGAACAGGACGTTCTCCAGGGGGTCTCTCCACCTCCAGATGATGTTGGAGAGAGCCTTGGGGTGAGTGGATGCGGCATTCTATGCTACCGAGCTGGGGCTGCCAGCGGTGGGGACCATGGGTAGCCAGCATGTACAGCTCCCCTGCGCACATGGGGAAAAAAAAGGGGCCTTCTCTGGGCAGATGAACCCCACAAAGACAGCCCCCATTCTCCCGCCCAGCGAGGTGCCTGGTGCAGTGCCCAGCCTGCACAACCGTGTGTGGCGGCGGCTGAGGGCAGAAGGGATCGATATTCCAGCAGGCCCGGATCCGTTTCTAGTTCCTAGAGAGGGGAGGGATTCCCGCTGCGGCGGGGCCGGGAGCCAGAAGCCTTCTGAGAGGAGGCGGTGTTTGAGCCAGACCCTGCGACGCAAAGAGAAGGGGGCGTTCTGGCAGAGGGGCTAGCATGCGCTTGGAAGTGGAGGCAGATCTCTGCAGAGCGCGGACAGAGTGATGGGCTCGGGGATTCTGGTGGGTGCTGACACAGGCAAGGAGGGTGGTGGGGGCTGGGGTGGGCCTTTGGCGTGGCCTGGTGGGGGGTTATTTATCTTCCATTTGGGCTTTGGAGCTGCGGTCCAGTTCAGCCTCTTCCACAAGGCCAAGAAGCTCCCACAGAAAGTTCTGGGTAGCCCTTGGAGCTCTGAGGGACTTGAGTTGTTCTTAGGTCATTTCTCTGGCCCACATCTCGTCCAGATCTCTGGGCCTCCTGGCAGTAAGCAAATTCCCAGGACCTGGGGGCGAAGTCGCTGGGCCCTGGGTGGGTGGAGAGGATGTGGTCTGGACATGGCCTTCCCAACCTCCCCCCATCTGAAAGGCCACAGCCCGAGGTGCCAAAGAGATGCTCTCTAGCGCCTCCTCTAGGTCGCGAGCCCCCAGGACGGAAGGAGCAGGGAGAGATCGGGTCTAGCAGGCGTTGGTTAACATTTTGCGACCTCAACATAATGCAACAGCCCTGTGAGTGAGAAAAAGTAACTCCCAGAGAACTTAGCTACTTGTGTAAAGCGAGGAGTCAGGCCCCAGATGTCCTGGGGGAGGAATCAACAAGGGGTGAATGGGTGCTGGGGCGAACGAGTGAGGGGGGTGCACGCGTGGGGGGGGGGGTGACTGAGGAGGAAGGGGGCCACGGGGGGTCCGAATGGACGAGCAGGCAGAGTTGCGAGGCCCCTTAGGGGCGCCCTAGTCTAACGCGCCCCCCTCTTACAGGCAGAGAACGGACGGCCAGACAGGAGCCACGCGGAGGAGGCCAAGGCCGCCAGCAAGAGGCTGCAGGGCCGGGTGCAGGGCCTGCTAACGCCCGCCCCCCGCTCGGTGCTGCAGTCCCGAGCCATGATGAAGACCCTGTCCAGCGGGAACTGCACGCTCAGCGTGCCCGCCAAGAACTCGTACCGCATGGTGGTGCTGGGCGCCTCGCGGGTGGGCAAGAGCTCCATCGTCTCCCGCTTCCTCAACGGCCGCTTCGACGACCAGTACACGCCCACCATCGAGGACTTCCACCGGAAGGTCTACAACATCCGAGGCGACATGTACCAGCTGGACATCCTGGACACGTCCGGCAACCACCCCTTCCCTGCCATGCGCAGGCTGTCCATCCTCACAGGTGGGGGCCTGGGGCGGGCGGGCACGCCCGGCTCCGGGCAGGGTGCACACAGGGCGCTTTGTGTGCCCGTCGTCTGAACTCAGGCTCACGGCAAGCCCCCTTGCGAGGCTGGGAGGGTCCAAGAGGTGTTGCTGGGCAAGTGATCGCCCTGGGGCCCAGAGTCCTCTGTGGCTCTTCGTGGATAGAGTACTGGTGACCATGGGGCCACCTTCCGGGTCGAGAGCGGACACAGGCAGGCACTGGGGGAGTTCTTCTGCAGGGACCAGAGGGGCTACTGCCTTCCTCCTGCCGGAGGTGGCCCAGCAGAGCTCCGGGGGCCATGGTCGGTCTGCTGGGCTCAGGTCTCTTGACGCCCCAGGCCTTTGCTGCCTCTCAGAGCGGTAAGGGTAGGATCCGGGCGCTGGTCAGTCAGCGTGATGCCAGGAGCTCAGGAATAGTCCCAGGAGCGGGGGAGGCAGGAGCTAACACCTACCGAGACCTGTGTGCCCGGGCCTGTCCTTCGAGCGTAGCATGGATGTATTTAATCCTCACCGCTAACCTAGGAGATGGCTCTTTTGGACCTCACAAGTGGGGAAAACTGGGGCCCAGAGAGGGCAGGCTCCTCCGGGTGGTAACCCAGGTGGTGCGTGGCGGCCTGCTGCTTATTCTCTACGTGAAACCGCCCTGTAGTCTGCCGGCCCTGCTGGGAACGCTGGGATGGGATGGGATGAAGGGGAGCAGGTGGAGAGGTGGGACCCGGCCAGCGCTTGCGTGACTAAGGCGCTTTCGCAAGGAGGCCAAGAGGGCAGGCCGGAACCCAGTGTGCCTGGGGCAGCCATCTCCTGGTTTTATACCTCTGGGCAAGCAACTTTCTCTCTTTGTGCCTCTGTTTTCTCTCTGTAAGAGCATCACATCAGCACCCACCCACAGGCCACTGTGGGAATTAAGTGAGTTAATACGGCAAACGTGCTTGGTGAACGGATAGTAAGTGCTCAATAAACAATGATCGAAGAAACCCAGCATTTAGAGAGTGCCTGCTACGGGCTAAGCAGTCATTTCCTTTTCTTTTAAAAATTGTTTAATGTTTATTTTTGAGAGAGAGAGTGAGAGACAGAATCCGAAGCAGGCTCCAGGCTCTGAGCTGACAGCACAGAGCCCGACGTGGGCCCTGAACTCATGAACTTCGAGATCATGACTCAAGCCGAAGCGAGATCGTGACTTGAGCCGAAGCTGGACGCTCAACAGACTGAGCCACCCCAGGTGTCCCTGTGCAGCCATTTCCTAAGCATCCTTCTCCCATTGCTGGGCCGTGATGAAGGGAAGGAATAACCAAGCACCCCTCTAGCCATCAGTAAAATAGCCCCCCAAATCGAGTTGCTTTTGCACCAAGAAACTCAATGCCTCAAGCACTCCTCCCCTACACCCTGGCCATGCCCTTTCCTTGAGCCCAGGGAGGATGACTTCTTTTGGGCTGTCCTTGCGGACCCTCTGACCCAGAATGCACTTCACCCCCACCCCATGTATGGAGAGGCAGTGTGTGGATGGAGGGAGCCCTGGGTTGACCTGGGTTCCAGTCCTCGCCCCACCACGGCTTCCATGTGTGACCCGGGCTCTGATTCTCCGTCTCCCTGGCTGCACAGCGGACATAAGCCTGCTTCCTCTCCGCCCGCCCCCCCTGGGGGGGGGCTGTGAGGACTGAAGGAGGGCACTGGGGACACCTCTAGCGTGTGGTGGGTATTACACAGAGGTCAGCTCTCCTTGCCTTGGGGAGGAGACTGGGTGCCCACTAATGTCACTAAGGCAAACATCAGAGGGAGGGAGAGGCGTGTGAGGCAGGACCACATGCATATTTCCAAAATTAACTTTTTGTTACAAATAATATGCAAACGCACCCTCCTATCAACCCAAATAAGGCTTTAAAAGTGCTCTTGACCTGTGTCCCCAACTCCAGGTTCCTGTCCCCTCCCTGGAAGCAGGCCACCCCCTCAGTCTGGTGGGGTCTCTTCTGGACCCCCGTGAACACACTGATCTTTACGTTTGCATTGTCTTTGTGACGGGGTATTTTTGCCCGTCTCTCTTTAACGCGCACTTATCATTCGGAACACATCTGTCTGCTTCTTGCTTTTTCACTCACCAGCTCGTGCCTCATTTTCCAACCTGGTGCTGGTGCAGAAGGAAACTCTGAAAGCCGTTAATTCTGCCGCCAGCTCTGTTTCCAGCTGCCAGCCAGGCTGTCTCTGAAGCTTGGCATCGCGGTCTTGCATTTGAATACGTCAAGGCTGCAGAATCCTCAGGGGCCCAGGATTAGCCTAATGGGACGGGGTTGGCAGCCCAGGCAGAAGCGATTGCCAGGCTCGGGGCTGCCTTGTGCAAGCACCTCCCTAGAGAGCCCATCACCCCCATTCCTTCCACGCAGTCCCACCCGTTGACCCAGTGTGCGGGGCCCTGGGGAAGGAGGATGCAGGTGACGCTGTCTCCTTCTGCTCCAGAGCTCATGGTGAAGGCCGGAGCATGGTCCCGAATGTGGCATGCGCTATCATGTGGGGACAGATGCCGTGCTCTGGGGGTCCACAGGAAGGAGGCAGCTTCCAGAAGGAAGAGGGGTTGGATTCAGACCCCGGGCCAGTCACCGACACCCCTAAGCCTCGGTTTACTCATCTGGGAAACGGGGATTTTGGCATCTCCCCACAGGTTCTTATGAGTTGAGGCCAAAGTTCAGAGAAGGTGCTTTGGGTGTGAGCTTGTGATCCCTGTAGTAAGTTCTGGAAGTTGGGATGTGGGCACTGCCCGTGATCTCTCTCTGCCACCCCGGCCACCTCCAAGTTGCCCGTTTCAGACGCAGGTACCCGTCTTGAGTGATGCAGTGAGTGGAAGTAGGGACAGCGTGGGTCTTGGAGGCTAGCGCTCATTTGTGATTTATTCAAGAAGTGGGGAGCACCTGCGTATGCCAGGCACTGGCTGGGTGAGGACAGAAGTGGGTCCAAATCATGGCCTGGCCACATTCGTGCTGTGCGATCTTGGGCCTGTTCTGAGCCTCTCTTCGCTTACCTACACCCACAACAGGAAGGTAACGAAATCCCCCTCACAGAGTTCTTGTGAGAAGTTGGGGGGGGGGGAGGGGGACTGACAGTTGGCGTATCCTCTCTGTCATCTCCGTATCTAAGACCTCCAGTCATTATCCTGTGAAAAACCCTCACGGGGAGGCTGTGTTTCCTCCACGTGGGACAGATGGGGAAATGAAGGTTCGGAGAGGCCGAGGGGCCCGCTCAGGGCTGCGGGGGGCAGGGTGTGAACCCAGGCCTGCCTGGTGCCTGTGCTCTGAGTTCCTAAGATGTGTCAGGCGCTATCCAGGCCCTGGGGATATGCACTGAACAAGGAGGGCAAGACCTCTACTGTCATGGAAATCGTATTTAGTATCATTACTCGGACACGGTCTGCCTGAACTCACAAGTCACTCCCCATCGCCAGCTCTGCAGGGACCTGTAGGGGGAGTTAACAGCGGCGTTTGAGCCGGGCTGTGCCACCCATTAGCTATGTGCCCTTGAACAAGGGCTTTAACCCTCTGGGCCTCAGCCTTCTGCTCTGGAAAATGGGGAGAAGAGTGACTCCCCCACAGACTCACTGGGAAGGCGGGGTCAGTGAGGGGAGGTGGGGTCGGGGTGGGGTGGGCCTGGGGTGAGGGAAGGCCTCACCTCCCCGGGCCCCTCTCCCGCCAGGTGACGTCTTCATCCTGGTGTTCAGCCTGGATAACCGGGAGTCCTTCGACGAGGTCAAGCGCCTCCAGAAGCAGATCCTGGAGGTCAAGTCCTGCCTGAAGAACAAGACCAAGGAGGCGGCCGAGCTGCCCATGGTCATCTGCGGCAACAAGAACGACCACGGCGAGCTGTGCCGCCAGGTGCCCGCCACCGAGGCCGAGCTGCTGGTGTCCGGGGACGAGAACTGTGCCTACTTCGAGGTGTCGGCCAAGAAGAACACCAACGTGGACGAGATGTTCTACGTGCTCTTCAGCATGGCCAAGCTGCCGCACGAGATGAGCCCCGCCCTGCACCGCAAGATCTCGGTGCAGTACGGCGACGCCTTCCATCCCAGGCCCTTCTGCATGCGCCGCGTCAAGGACATGGACGCCTACGGCATGGTCTCGCCCTTTGCCCGCCGCCCCAGCGTCAACAGTGACCTCAAGTACATCAAGGCCAAGGTCCTTCGGGAGGGCCAGGCCCGCGAGCGGGATAAATGCACCATCCAGTGAGCGGGAGGGACGCCGGGGTGGGGGCCTGGGCGGCGCCTTACGGGAGGTGGCCCCACGTGCCCACTGCCCATGTCCCCTGCTCTCCCCCTGCCCCCAGTCTCTAGTGGCAGCCACGTTCGAAGGCCTCTGGCCCCAGACCGGGGCACCCCAGCCTCTGACCTCTGTCTTCTGCCTTCTCGCCACTTCCCTCCGATTCTGCTTTTCCGAGGTGCCCCACCCCCACCCCCGGCGCTTTTAGCTCCTCCTCGAGGAGAGAGGTCACTGCAGGGCTGGGAACAAGGGTGGGAGACATCCGGACTTGTGCTGGTCCCCAAGTCAGGGCCCTCCTGCCCTGGGGGTCAGAGGAGACACTGATGCCAGAGGGGCCAGAAACCCTACTTGGATGGGGCCTCCTGGAACAGACGCGGGTGCAAACGACTCCCGGGGTCTCCCCTGGGCTAGCCGAGACCCCAGACCCTCGCCCTCTCTGCCTCAGCTCTTTGGGCCCCCGCCCCCCAACATGTCCCCAGTCGCAGAGCGGTGGCGGCTGTGTGTTTGAAGAGGGGTGTGGCCATGTCTGTCGGACCACGGCCGCCACGTGGACTCCTCTGCCGTCGGTATCGCGGCTCCCTTGTCCGGGTCGCGGATCCCCTGTCTGCTGGTGTGTGTTGTCGCTGCCGCTGTCCTGTTGTGTGTAGCTGCAGAAACGGAAATCAGTGTACTGTAAAAGCTACTGGCGCCTCGCTGGCCAGACCCCCCCCCCCAACGTTAGACCCACGGCCCCCGCTGGGGACACCTTCCTCCCCCTTCCCAGACGGGGTTCCCTTGGCCTGCTGGCTGCTGGACACTGCCCTCGGTAATGAGCTTCACAGTTTACACTCGCACGGGGCGGGGGTGGGGCAGGCTGGGGCTGCTTCTCCTCCTGCCCCCACTGCGTGGTCCAGGCAGCTGAGTCTCCGGCGGAGGTGACACCTCCCAGCCCCTCTATGCCCTCCTCTTCACCTCGTTCAGGGCGAGGCTCTGCCTAGAACCACTCCGTCTTCTACTGTGCTCGTTCCTCAAGCATTTATTGAGCACCTGCTGGGTGCCGGGTCCACTGTGTGCTAGGAAACAAAGATGGTGAGCAGTGCACTTTATGACCCCCAGGCCAGGCCCTTCCCCAGCCTCGGCCTGTTCCCCTTCACCCGCATGGCCTGCACCCGTCCCTGCCGCCCCTCTGTCTCGTGCCCCTGGAGCTTTGGGTGGGCTGCAGGTGCGGCTGGGAGCCAGAGCAGAGCCCGGAGAGGCAGGTGGGGAAGTCCCTCGTGTCTGGCGTGGACTGCTGTGGACTGGGAGTGACGGGAGTTGGGCCTTCTGACCAAAAGCCTTGTGGTCAGCTCTTAACAAACACGTTTCATATCTTAATCTCCTTTAAAATATTGAGATTTAGGGCTATGTGGAACCTTAATGATCATCTAGTGAATCTTTCTGAGGCCCAGAGAGGGTGAGTAACTCACCCCAGCTCACACAGCAAGTCTGTGAGTGCCAGAAGCAGGGCTGAGTCTGGCGGTTTGGCACACGCCCTGAGGTGCCCTCTGTCCCGATGGTTCCTGGGCCCCTGGGGCCTTCAGAAAATGGAGGTGTCTTCCTCCACCCTCTCTCAAGATCAGTCCTTGAGGGCGTCTGTGGATTCTGTGTATGCCATGCCCACGTTTGTCCACGTACATGCACGTGAACACGAAGATGTACGTGTGCCCGGCTCCAGTTCTGCACACCTGCCACCTCCACCCCGGCACCTGCCGCTCCAGCCGGCGGCCCTGACCCTGCTTCTGTGCCCTCGCCCGGTCCTGGCCTGAACCCTCCAAGCGGACTGGGTACTGTGGCCAGGACAGGTGTGTGACCTGGTCCCACCCAGCGACGCCCCTGCTGCCCCACATCTCTGTGACCAATACCAATTAAAGTGGGTTTGTTTCTAAGTGGTGTCATTGACCTTGTATATTTGCTGTGTTTCTGAGAGACGTGTCTCTTCCTCCAACCAAAGCTGGTTCTTTCCTCCCTCCAGTGCACCTGTCCACTGCCCTTGCCTGGGCGGCAGCACTGAGTCAGTCCTCAAGTTGAAATATGTAGGGGAGGGGACCTCCCCCAAGACAGGAGGTTATGCACATCTCTTGGCCCTGCCCTTCTGGGTCTTCTGTGGGGGGTGTATGCTGAGCTGTCGGTGTCCCTCTAGAGGGGTGGCCGGTCAGACAAATGACACCCCCTGCCCCCATGGTTCGTCAGCCCTTGGGGGCCACCCTATGTCTGGATTCTGTGTGGCTCCTCTCAAGCAGTGATTTTGCTTGCCAGGGAACATATGGCATTATCTGGAGACATTTCTTTTAAGTGCATTTATTTATTTTGAGAGAGAGAGAGAGAGAGAGCGAGCACAGGAAGGGCAGAAACAGGAAGAGAGAGCGCATCCGAGCAGGCTCTGCACGGCCAGGGTAGAGCCTGACACGTGGCGCAGACTCATAAACCATGAGATCATGACCTGAGCAGAACTCAGAGGTTGGACTCTTCACCAACTGAGCCACCCAGGCGCCCCGGAAACATTTTTGAATCACCAAGACTTGGGGGGGCCACTCCCAGCTTCCAGTGGGGAGAGCCCAGGGTCGCTGCCTAACACCCTCGTGTCTAGGTCAGCCCTCTCCTCCCATAATAAAGACTTCCCTGGCCCCAAATGTCGGTATTGGGCAGCCTCAGTTGGGACGGTTGGTCCCGGAGGCCAGGGGACAGCCCTGGTCTGTATGGTTGATTTGATGTCCCACTTTCGGGACAGTATTTAATAGACACCAGGCAAGCAAAGCGGGCCCTCGTGTGAGATGAGGCAGGTTGTGGGTGGGGAAGGGGGTTGAGGGAGGGGGACAAGGTCTGGTCCCTATGCCACCCTGAACCTGCCACCTCAGACCATGATTTTCCCTGGGTAGAGGAGGAGGGGACCAGCCCTGCACCTGTCGCATCTCATGCCACTCTCACACCTTCCAGTGAGAAACGTCTCCTGTTCACCCTGTTGTCCCCATCTTGTCCGAGACGGCCCCGCTGGTGCTCTGGCAGGTGGGAGATTCGAAACCAGAGGCCGTCTTAGCTTGGTGAGGGTGAGGCACAGACTTTGCACCTGGGAGATGGAGGTAGTCTGTGCTTCTGATCTACCAGGAGAAGATCGCACCAAGCATGTAGGTGATGGGGCTCATGGGTCAGAGGGAGAGAGCTCTGTGCTGACATTCAGAAAGCAAGGTGACCCTGGCTATGATGGAAGCAAAACCAGGGGTGCCTGGGGTATGGAGGAGCAGGAAGGGAGTCCCCCCTCTGCCTACCTGGGAGCCCAGCCCCCCACTCTGTCTACCTGGGAGCCCAGCCTTCCCCTCTGCCCAGCCCCTCACTCTCCCTACCTGGGATCCCAGGTCCCCCCTCTGCCTAGCTGGGAGCCCAACCCCCCTCCTATCCTGTAGAGAGGGTTGTTGTGGGACACAAATCACTTTGCCACTTTCCCAGTCGTCTCTTTGTAGATAAGACCTAGAGGCCAACACTGTCTCCTGCATCACAGGCCAGGAGCTTGTGGGGAGGCAGCTGGGCGCAGCAAGGCAAGCCTTCCCCGGGGTGGCCTGGACCACCTTTCCTACTCTCTCCCTCCACTGGGGACTGCAAAGAAGTCCCGTCCTTTCCCAGCTTCGGTTTCCTCATCTCTAAATGGGAGGTGGGGTCAGGACAGTTGGACAAGACAACACACGAACAGCCCCTTGCAACCCTATGTTCCCTGCAAGCAGGAATTAATATTTCTCTTACGTAATCATTGCTCATTGCTAAGCAGAACACACTTGCTCCAGCCCTGGGCCCAGCCCACTCCCTGCAGCCCCCAGGCTGGCCCTGGGATGGGGTTAATGAGCACCAGGCTGACCGAGCCAGAGAAGAAGACTTGCCAGATATGAGAGAGAGGTTGAGGATTGTAGGAATGTTCTCGAACAGTGAGACCATTTACAGACAAGCACAGGACAGCCAGCTTAGCTCCCGACCTCATGAAAAGAGCCCTGGGAATCTGATTTCAGAGAATTCCACGCTGCAAAAATCTAAGTACTTAGCCTGTTCTGCCTCCCTGAACCTGTCACTTACTCGTAAGGAAAACTTCAGGCTGGGTCATGGCTTGGTGGGGCTGCCAGAAAGCCAGCTGGGAGCGGGGGTAGGAAAAGAGGGCTGGCCTTTGCTGAAGACCTACTGTGCGCTGAGCACCGTGCTGAGTTTGTTACCTGCCTCCTCTTCCTGGATCTTCATGGCAAAGCTATGTGGAAGGATTATGATGCCTTTTTTACATAGCAGGGCACTGAGGCTCAGAGAGGCGAGACCACTTGCCTGAGGTTGCACAGCTGTAAGCAGAGCTGAACCAGAATCCCCGTCTGATTGCAAAGCAAGTTTTCTCCCCAGAGTTTTCATCACTGAGTTGGCTCTCTGGAGAGAGAGGGGCTGGAGGGTAGGGGTCTGACGTCTGGACACAGGTCAGCAGCCTTGAGCAGATGTCATTCACGAGGCGTAAGATGCTCGGAGGTCCATTGCAAAAGCCACTGTAACAGAAGCGCTTGACTTCCGTTTCATGGAAAAGTCCACCAGCGCCAGAGGGTGCCTCTGCTCCTCGTGGGCATCCAGGCTTCAGGCAGCCCCTTCTCTAAGACGTTGTCAGCATCCGCAGGGTCAAAGCTACCGCCACGTTCAGGTTCAGCCAGAGCAGTAGGGGAAGAGACCACAGAGGATGCACGTCAGCGGCTTTCGGGGCCTTGGACACCCCCTCCTCTCCCTTCCGCTGGCACCAGCGAGAAGGGCTTCCTCGCCATGGGGCCCCACGTCCGGTAGCGACTCCTCTTGGAGACACGGGAGATGCAACCCGTCCGGCCAGCTAACGGCCCTCCACCCCCAGCACCCTCACGCATCGGGGTCCAGGCCTTGGGACACCACGTGCGACCCCACGTCACTTGGGAAGCAGCTCTCTCTCCCCTGCTTCCTTAAAGCCGACCTGGGCTTTACTCCCCTCTGTCCCTCGAGGAAAACTTGGGGCTTTCCCATGATGCTTCTCACCTATACCAAAGGCACTTCCGATGGCAAATACAGCCTCGGTCAAAAATCCTTGGTCCCCTGGGGGCACCTGGGTGGCTTTGTCAGTTAAACGTCCGACTTCAGCTCAGGTCATGATCTCATAGTTCGTGGGTTCGAGCCCCGCGTTGGGCTCTGTGCTGACAGCTAGCTCAGAACCTGGAGCCTGCTTCAGACTCTGTGTCTCCCTCTCTCTCTGATCCTCCCCTGCTCGCGTTGTCTCTCTCTCTCTCTCAAAAATCAATAAAACATTAAAAACAATTTTTAAAAAATCCCTGGTCCCCGTGATGATGGACATTTCAGTCTCTGGTCAAAGGAAAGACCCTCTCTCCAGCCCCCAGTGACGGTCTGCTCACACCTGAAGGTAGGAATTGAAGAAGACAAGGCTGGGCATGTTCTCCTGTGCTCACTCTCTGGCTTTCCTTATAGCCAATTCCGGTTCTCTTCCTCCTCGGTCCTTGGGAAGTGGGTCTGGTAGGGGTGGGGCGGGAAGGTCAGAGCAGCAGGGAGACTCTTACTCGCCTGGCAGTGTGGTGTCTCAGCAAGACAACGTCATGCTCGGAGCAGGTGAGATGTTTGTGACACTAAAATCGCAGGTGTAATTTCGTAGATTTCCCCGAGACCATCCCACCCTCCCTGGCAATGGCTCACCTGTAGGCATCTTTATTTGGATTGCTTGCTAGGTCCTTCCACAGCCTCTAGAAATGTTTTTTTCTTTTCTTAAGGTTACTTATTCATTTGGAGACAGAGCGGGTGCAAGTGGGGGAGGGGCAGAGAGAGGAAGACAGAGAGTCCCAAGCAGGCTCCGCACCGTCAGCAGCATGGAGCCTGATTTGGGTCTCCAACCCACAGACCCACAAACCACGAGATCGACCTGAGCCGAAGTCGGACGCTTAACCCACTGAGCCACCTGGGCGCCCCGCCTCTAGGAATGTTCTAATACCTGTCGGTTTCTGCGCTGAGGCCTCCCGCCTCCAGGGTCCTCTCTTGGTCTGGACTTTCTCTTGTGGTTTTCCTGCATCTGGTCCCTATGAAACGCACATCCTTTGTCCCAATCTGTGTGAAGCATATAAGCGGATCGGAGTTCAGTACGGATCTTTGGCATCGGACCCAGATGGTCTACCACCCCTCCGATTTACCAGGCAGAGGCCACACCGTGGTCCGCAGAGCCCTCAGCTTCAGGGACATGCGTCAAGCACTCTAGGCTGGAAATGAGGGACAGACGCTCCCATAGCACACCATAGCCCGCTCCCCAAAGTCCCCTTCTCAAAAAACCTTCTCACAATAAACTCTTTCATATCTTTGACATCGGTAAGAAGTATGAGAGTCAAGGTGCTGGCTCTTGGCCATATATGTGGAAACTTTTTCCTTTTGTTTGGCACCTGGCTTTGGAATCTGGGATCAGTCTTGGGTCTCAGCAAAAATGTGAGCTCCCTGTGCACCCAGGTGGTGGAAGGGAGGGTCAGTTTTATAAGGGCACGAATCCCAGTCACGTGGGCTCCCCTCATGACCCAATCACCTCCCCAAAGGCCCCACCTCCAAACACTGTCACATTGGGGGTTAGGTTTCAACGAACGGATTTTGGGGGGACACGTTAATCTATAGCAGTGGATTTCCCCCATTACTTTTTGTTTTAATTTTACATGAAAATATTATTTAGCTTGATTTGGAGGGTTTTTTTTGGCACCTCTCTAAATTTTGCCGTAGCGGGATTTGCCACACTCAGCTCACCCTGGCCTTGGCCCTGGCCCCTGGCTCCTGGTTGGGTTCCAGTCTGTTCCACCTGTCCATTTCGGGGTCCCCAGGCTCGAGAACCCGCAGCTGCCCAAGGTATGCACTTCTCATGAGGGGTTATCGGACCACAAAAGGGCGGGTGGGAACATGAGCGCTCCCCCCAGAGCTGACACTCTGTCGCTTCTGCCATGTTTCACCGGCCAAGGTGACTTCTCATGCCTTCTGACTTCACACACCTCGCACCGTCCGTGGGGCGGGGAAATGCACCCCGCTGCTCCACTGGAGTCACAGGCAGAGGGCTTACACGTGTTCTCACACAGACAAGGCACGAAGGACGGTGAACGTGGCTTAATCTATCACTCGTGGCCTCTCTGTGACTCGGTTTCCTCTTTCCTGCGAGAGAGGTAATCACACCGCCGTCTCACCGGATTGTAATGAGTTAATGAGTTAATACTCCTGAAATGCTTAAGGTGCTGTCTGGCATGTGATTAAGTGCCAGCCGTAATGGCTTCCGTGCCAGGATGCTCTCTGCCGGGCGCACCTGACGGGGAGGGGGCACACTCCCCACGGGGCCCTTGCCCCGCAAGCACTAGCAGCTCTGGCCACGTGCTTCCTGGGACCCAGCCCTGGACACATCGCTTCTCTGCACCTCTTGCTTCTCCATCCCTGAATCTCAGTGAGGACCACAGGAGAGGTACACAAAAGCACTTAGCAATTTATAATATGGGGGTGTAAACATCTACGCGTGTCCGCTGTCTGACTCCCAACTTCCAGGAAGGACCCATCTCCCCCCGTAAGGAGGGGTCTATGGCCCTTCTCCTTGCTCTGGACGACTTTCTGGCTGCTTCCACCAACAGAGTGTGCCGGGGTGACGCTATGTGACTTCTAAGGCCAGCTCAGAAAAGGCCAGGTGCTCCTACCTGGTTTTCCTGGAACATAGTCCGGTCCTCAGGAGCTGGGTGTCAGAACCTGGAGGCGGAGGCGCTGGGAGAGCCCCGCCCACGGCCCACGTGAGGACTACCCACGTGAGGATGCTGTTGCGGGGAGGTGCTCCTGGCACAGCTCTAGCTGGAGCCCAGCCTGGAGGCCAGCCACGCGAGAGCGCAAGCCTCCAGGTGGCTCTGGCCCCAGACATTGGAATCTTCTGGACGTTCCTGCTGTGCTGTGTCCAAATTCCTGATCGCAGGATCCGACAGCAGCATAAAGCGGTGGTTGTTTTGTGCCTCTAAGTTTGGAGTGGTGGGTTAGGCAGCAATACAAATTTAAAACGTTCGCTCAACCCACATCACTTCCGGGTCTCAGGGTGGAATCGGAAGCTGTCCCTGCTCCACCAAGAACAAATAGCCAATGAGCAACAATGACAATGAGTTTGTCACATGCGATGGTAGGGGCTGTGGAACTGCACTGACCTGTCTGGGGGAGACGATGCTGGAGTTGAGTCTAACAAATTAAAAGTTAACCAGGAGGATGAGGGAGTAGGTTGGTACTCAAAGTGTACAATGGACTAGAGCTCAAAGTAGACGGAGCATAGAGGGAAGAGCTTATTAAATACCCAGTTGCCACAGGGCCTTTGCACCGGCCATTATCTCTGCCTGGAATGTGCTTCCTTTACAGACCCCACTGGCTCACTTGACCACTCCATTCACAAATATCACCTTCTCAAGAAGCTCCTCCTGATGTCTCTACCTAAGATTCCCCCTAGTCCATCCCTCTCTAGTCTCTTTCCTGCTGTATCTTTCCGAATAAGCTTATTACACTTAACTCTATAATGTGTGGCCATAGCACGTCTCTTCCACTGGGATGTGAACTGCACAGGATTAAGGCGCATGTCCAGCATAGCGTGGTGCCTGGTACACAGTAGGTTTTCAATAAACACATCAGGAGCGGGTGGGTGAGCGAGAGAGGCGTGATCAGCTACCCCTTCTGGGAGCCCACTCTGGCTGCAGGGGTGAGCTGAGAGGCAAGAAAGGTGGCAAGGGGGGACATATGAGGTAGCTACCGTGGTCCATGGGATCTGCTGGCATGGAGGAAAGAGCCCTTCTAGAGACATGCTGTGGGGAGAGTGGGGGCAGGGCGGATCTGAGGGGGCAGACCTGGGGTCCAACAGCTGCTGGGTGTTGCATTGGGTGGAGAGTCGGGATTGGCATTGGGGCAGCTGGGGGGTGCCAATCTCCAGAATGGGAGCTCCAGGAGGAAAGGGTGCAGGTTGGAAGGGAAAGACAAATTGAGTCTGAGAATGTGGAGTCTGAGGCCCCAAGGGACCTCCAAGAGGAATTGCCCAGCAGGATTGCCCAGCAGGAGCCTGGCTACGAGGGTCCTGAGCCTGGGGGAGAAGCCCACCCACCTCGACAGATCTGAGCTCCTGTCACTGTGGGGGGAGCATTGAAGAGGCAGAGCAAGCAGGCAGAAGGGGACCTGGGGGAACACTATGGTTTAGGAGAGGACAGAGAGCCGGAGGAAGGAGGTGTGGGTGGAAAACCATGGCGTGAGGCCGAGGAGGTGGAGAGTCAGGAAGGTGTGAGAAGGCACAGATGGGCTCACCTGCCAAAAGTGGCCAAGAAATGGGCCGCAGGGGGTCAGCAGACACTGGAGGAAGCTCACCTAAGGGATGGACCGTGTGGTTCGGGAGAGCGCGGTGTGCACGTAGCAAGGGCGCTGTTCCCCTCTTTCTAAACGATCATGGCTGTGCTGTGGAAGGGAAACGAGGTGCAAAAAAGAGAGATGGGTGGCTCCAGGGGGCCTGTTGTTAGCTTCATCATCATTTTCTAAGAGGCTTGCGCTGGCTGAAATGCTTGGGAAAGATCCAGAAGAGATGGAGGACAGTGGCAGGAGAGGAGGGCAGGGGTCTGGGGCGCAGGCACGGCTCTGAGGACATCCAAGGAGAGGGCCTGGAGGGGGCAGAGCCGGGACTGAGCCAAACTGAGCTGCAAGGAAGGCTTTGTCCTGCCTTCCCGGGGAAATGGCGTCCTGGTGTGCTGCCCGCTGGGGACGGAGGCCGGTCCCCCAGAGACTGATCTCAGCTCTCCAGTGTTTTCGCAAGAAATTAAACACAAAGGAGAAAAGCCTGCACCATTTTCATCCAAAATGAGAAAGAGCAGCAGTGCTGGCCGCTGTCCAGGGGGTGGGGAGTGGATTCTCCAGAGACGGCTGGAGGAAGAAGCCCTTGTGACATTTACTGTCCACCCCACAAACCGGAGGTCCCTCTGTGCCCCAACCCGTGCTGGGACTGGGGACCGACGGACGAGACCTTCAAAGGATCTTGGGGTGGGGGGGATGCGTAGAGGGGGAGAGACAGGTCCCAGCGATTCCATAATCACTGACATGGATGGGAGATGTTCTTCAGAGGAGGTAACAATTTTCGCTGCCTCTGAGGGATTTGCAGAATTTTATCGGATGAACTTCCTGGATGTGGGAAATCATATTATTCTACTTAATATGATTATACTTAATATAAAAGCTCTCAGCTTAGCGCCTGCCATACTGTCAGCTCTCGATATAGATGAGCCATTAAAATATTACCACTAATAATTTCCATGCATTTATAAGTTTGACTCCACCCTCCACCCCCCACCCCCTCCGCAGTGCTTTTGACATTCACAAGAAGTAAGATAAGATCTCTGACAATCCCAGCCCAGGGAAGTAGGCTAAAGCACCGAGAGTCCTTCTGAGAAGGAGCCAGGCCTAACTAAAATGCGAGGCTGCTGTTAGTGACTTGTAGTCAAAACCCAAAGCCAGGTCCGTAGTTTTGAGTGTGGCTCCTGCCACTCACAGCCCTGCCCCGGGCGTCCTCCGTGCAGAGTGGCCGGAGAATCACTTTTCCTGGTGTTGGCTGACAGGGGCCACATGGTGGGCTGTCTGGGGCCCGGATCCAAACTGGGGCCAGATCCGGCTCTCCGCCCCTTAATCCCCTCCCCGCTTCGCTTCTTCAGACGAAAAGCCAGTAATGTTTCAGACATCTTCATCTTTCCTTCCACGATTAGCTCTAGCAGCTGGCTTTCTTTTGAGCCCATTTTCCTAAAAGAAGCCGCGTTTACCACTGGCTGGGCAGCTAGAGGCTCGTTCGCCGGCCTAGTTCCATGCTGACGTTTCTGACTCATCAAAAATATAAAGATTTCAAGCCACAGGCCTGTGGGGCACTTGAAATGAACCCAAACTGTACGCTAGACCCTTGGATGTCACGGGCTTTGGGGGGCTTTCCAATCCCCCTTCCCTTTCCCTGAATGCAGCCTTTAAGTCACTGAGTGTTACATCCTTCCTGACACACGCATGCACATGCACACATAATGTACACTAGGCATGTGCATTTGCCCATGGATGTACGAGTACACACATGCACACACACATGGACACATAGTGTACACTAGGCATATGCATTTGCCCATGGACGTATGAGCACGCACATGCACACATGCACATCAGTAAGGCATGAGCAGCACACGCATGCACACGTAGGTTCAGAAGCATACTTGCACACATAGATGGGCACACATTCATGCATGTACACATCTACCACCGCACATGCACGCACACACACAAATGAACAGCACCATATATGCACAAGAGCACACATGTGTGTGCACCCATCATGCACACACAGACACACACCTGCTGGCACACACAGGCACACACAGTGTGCATGCACGGAGACACACACTCATGTGCACACGCACCATGCATGTATGCAAGGCACCCTTTGCACACCCATGCACGTGCATGCACGCAGCACACACATTACAGGCACTCTTGCACACAGAGCCCTCAGGCACTCTCAGCGCTCTGCTGAGAACACGTGAGGAGGAGGAAGAGGAGGAATGTAGACTCATCATTCTTTTTCCTTCATTCAAATGACTTCTCTTCCTGGCACCAACTTTTGTTTTGATATCTTTTGTTATTTTATTAGATCACAAAGACATGGGACGGGAACCAAATCCCAGGGTTTTACAGATGGGAGAAGAGATTTCTAGCAATGAATCCGCTGGAACAAAATGACATAGGGGAAGAAGAACGTGGAGGCCTCTCGGAGTGTCTGGACAGCCCGGTCCCCCCCTACCACGCTCCCTGCAAGGAGGGGACAGCGGAGGAAAAGACGCTGTGCCCCGAAGCCTTGCTCTTGCTTTGAGCAGAGCTCCTCTCGCTGTGCGCACCTGAGCAGCCTGCACCCCGTCTCTGGTCCTTCCAGCTGCGACATTTGCAGGTCCAGGGATCCTTCTGTAGACAGAGAAACTGTGGGGCTTGTGGGAGCTTCCACCCCAGGGCCCATCACTCCAGGGCTTCCCAAATCTGAATATGCACATGGGGCTCCTGGGGAACTTGTTAAAATGCGGACTCTGAGTCAGGAGGTCTGGGATGGCCTTGAGATTGTTTCTAACAAGCTCCCAGGTGACCACACCTGTACTGCAAAGGCCTTCGGCGCTTCCATGGTTAAAAAAAATATTTTTAAATATTTATTTATTTTTGAAAGAGAGAGAGACAGAGTGTGAGCCTGGGAGGGGCAGAGAGAGAGGGAGACACAGAATCCAAAGTAGACTCCAGGCTCCGAGCTGTCAGCACAGAGCCTGATGCAGGGCTCAAACCCACAGACTGTGAGTTCATGACCTGAGCCAAAGTCAGATGCTTAACTGACTGGGCCACCCAGGTGTTCCCTCCCCTGCCATGGTTTTTTTTTTTTTTTAAGGGAGGCTGAGGCTGAGATTTGGCTCCCCGACACTGCACCCCAAGTTCCTGGCTGGGATAGGAATGATGGTACTTTCTCTCAGAGTTCCCACCTTCCTCCTTGGCTCTGGACCCCCCTCCGTGTCACCTACCTCCCTTTTCTGAGCCAGCTCCTCACCCCTCCCCCACCTTTGCAGCTGTGAGGTGCACTGCACCTGCCTCAGAGCTCCTGTCGACCCGGGAGGCCTGGGGAGGGCCCTTCACCTCTTGGAGCCTCAGTTTCCCCAACTGTATGAAGAGGGGGTTGGGCTTGCTCTCAGCCCTGGCTGCACTTCAGCGACGGCAGAGCGTTTGCCAAGCACCCTGGCCCCGGGTGCCACTCTCAAAGATTTCTCTATAACTGGACCCAGGGGAGGCTCAGACGTGAGTGTTCTCAGTCGACCGCCCAGGGGATTCCAACGGAGCGCAGGGCGGAGGCCCCCAAGCCTGGCGCTCATCAAGGGTCAGCGCCCAGAACCTCAGCTGGCTCTGCACGCCGACCCCACGCCGTCAAGGGCGGCGCTCCGGGACAGAAGAGCGAAGCCTCAGAAGGATTTGGGCCGGCTCTTGGACAGGGTCCCACTCCTGGCCGCGGGAAAGAAGCCTTGAAAGGATGCTCACGCTAATAACCCGCGCCCTTCGAGTTGAACTTTCTTCTCTTCTGACGGGCGCATGAGGCCTGTTTTAATTAGCGACTCACCCCCACACGTCAATCACCCGCAGACCTCCCCCACCGACGCACCTCCCACGGGAGGGCTGGCAAGGGCGTCTCCGTGTGCACGGCGGGAGGAGGGCCCCTCCCAGGCTGCCGCAGGCCCAGGGCTCACCTGACATCCTGGCCACGCGGGAGGCTCCGGGCGCCAGAGTCCCCGTGGCCGCCTCACAGCAGAGGCTCAAATGGAACCGTGAAAAGTTTCCTGGGAGCCAGCCGGTGGGTGGCTGTGCGGTCCCCCGGTGACCCCGGCGACTTGTCTCTTCCCGAGGCTGACAGTGGGTTCTTCTGCATTGGAGAAGCCCGGCCCTGAATGGGCCAGCTGTGCCTGGTTAACCTCGGCTCCATGAGGCATACTGGTGGCTCAGGGCACAGCCTTTCAGCAAGGGACTGAGATGTCACCCACTCGGCTCCCCAGAGGACGGGAAAGCAATCCTCAGGATAAAGACAGTGGGTACCCCTCAACACTCACTAGCCAGGATGGGGGGGCGGTCCTGGCCCTGGACGCTAGACCCAGACTGCCCAGGGTTCAGACCGTGCTTCTGCCCCCTAGTGGCTGGGTAACCGTGTGCCGTTACTTCACAGCTCCGGCCTCCGTCTTTCCATCTGTGAAATGGGAAAGTACGTACAGCAGCGTCCGGCACATCATAGCTTCTGGCTTTTCTGTCATTATTTCCAGCCTCACAGTCCTCCACAGTGAGAGAGCCTCCTGCTCCTGGGAGCAGTGTTCTACCAGGGTCCCAGGCTTGGCCTGGGAGACTTGGCATTCTCCTGATGTCCCGTGCACCTCACATCGATACTGGAATCTCAGGGAGAGAGACTCAGGCATCAGCTCTTTTGAAAAGTCTACAGAGTATGCGAATGATCAACGAATGTTAAGAAGCACTGGAAATCAGGAAGCATTTGCCTCCTGCGTCCCTGGGCACTCCTGAGGTCAGGGGGAGTGGATGGAAATGAAGATTTGCGCCGTATGGACCGCTCTCTGCTCACGCTCTCACTGCACACAGCCGGGCATGAGGCAGGCACGGCCCCGCGGGGCTCACTCCCTTGTGAGGGGACACACGTGTCCACTTATCGCATAAAGGCACCTGTTGGCGAGGGCCGTGAGGTGCAAACTAAGTGGTCAGGGAAGGCTTCCCGTGCAAGTGGAGACCTGGTGGGTACGGAGAAGTTAGCCAGCCAAAGGGGAAGTGTATTCCAGCTGCAGACATGCCACAGCCAGACTGAACAGGACACTTTCAGGGAAGCAGAGCACGGGGGCTGTGGTTAAATCTGGGAGAGGGCGGGTGGGGGAGGGGGAGAGAGACAGGGCAGGCTGGGCAGGGCCGGGCTCCGGTGGCGATGGAGCGTGGAGCCGGCCAGCTGGGGTTTTAAGTGAGGGATGACAGGAATGGATTTGCAATTTAAAAAGATCCTTCTGGCTACTGTTGGGGGACCAGACCGTCAACCTCACAATGGTGGTGTCAGCCAAGCAGCGACCTGAGGCCCAGGAGACTGAGTCACCTGTCAGGGTCGTGCTGCTAGGAAGCAGCAGAGAGGCTGGATTCCAGTAGTCTTCCAACCCAAATCTGGGTCCTTCCCACTCCCCTGCCTGGGCTGTGTTCACCCTGTCCTTCTCACTGTCCCCTCTTTGTCCTGCACAGCACCACCTCCCCTCCCCCCCAGCACCACTACCTCATTATAAATTCCAAACACCCCATGAGACCAGCTGCTAATCCACATTGATTGACATCCTTTCCCAAAGCCACTGAGAGGACAGATCTTCATGCTTTGGATACTGATCTGATTTGGGGACACATTCAAAGTCAGGCGGCAGCCACCCTTGGCTAGATGAGGCGGGTGATTGTATCGGTCATCTATTGCTGTGTAACAAATCATCTCCAAACGCAGTGGCTAACACAGTAATGCACACTCATGATCTCACACAGTTTCGGTGGGTCAGGGGTCTGGGGGCTGCTTAGCTGTGGGGTCCTGGTTCCTGGCTGTCACGAGGTTGCAGTCAGAGGTCAGCCAGGGCTGCCCCCATCCGAAGGCTAGCCTGGGACTGGAGGACCCTCCTCCAAGGTGGCTCCCTCACACGGTGGCCTGTTGACTCTCTGGCCCCTGGCTTCAGACCCCAGCTTGTCATGTGGGCCTCTCTGTCCTTACCACACAGTAGCTGGCTTCTCCCAGAAGGATGGCTCACAGTCCCAGAGAGAGCAAG
>NC_043709.1:11570104-11571937 GCF_006229205.1 Suricata suricatta | reverse complement strand
GGCTCTGCTGCTCACCGATCAGCGTCCTACCTGTGTCCTTTTGAGGTCTCAGTCTCCCTCTGTGTCACATGTGGAACTTGGATTAGACCAAAGCCTTTAAAAAAAAAATGTCTTATTTGGGGGGGGCGTGTCACCTGAGCAGTTCAGTTGGTTGTGTCTGACATTTGATTTCAGCTCAGGTCATGATCTCACGGTTTGTGAGTTTGAGGCTCACGTGCTAACAGCATGGGCCCTGCTGGGATTCTCTCTCTCCTTCTCTCTGCCTCTCCCCTACTTGTGTTCTCTTTTTCAAAATAAATGAATAACCTTTTTAAATGTCTTATTTAAAAACAATTTTTTATGTTTATTTATTATTGAGACAGAGAGAAACAGAGCATGGGCGGGGGAGGGGCAGAGAGAGAGGGAGACACAGAGTCCGAAGCAGGCTCCAGGCTCTGAGCTGTCAGCACAGAACCTGATGCGAGGCTCGAACCCATGAACCGTGAGATCATGACCTGAGCTGAAGTTGGTCACTTAACTGACTGAGTCAACCAGGTGCCCCATAAATGTCTTATCTTTTTTAAAGCAGCCTTCAAATCAAAAGGTATATGGCAATCTGACAGTGTTGTTGCTGAAGGTGGAAGTCTTGGAACCCTGTCCACTTGTAGCCCCCCAACCCTAGCACCCCCTCTGGAACAAGAGACACGTGGAACAGACCTAACTGAACACAGCCAGCTCCACAATCTCAGCTGCTGGGCCCCTGCCCCTGAATCGCAGCTTGAACAGGAAATTATACTGCTGTTAGAAGCTGAGCTTTGGGGATGCTTATTATGCAGCATAACCTGGTGAGAGCTGACTAATACAGGTCCCTTGTAGCATTGATGTGACTGGATCTTAGCTCTGGAGAGAGGAACCCAGGTCTGGAATTTCTTCTCAATTTTTGGGCTGTTCCCTCACCTCATAATCCACCCCTAAGAATAAGATTTCTCTTCCTTACCATAATGCCCAGAGGTCTCAAACTGGTGGTTCCTGGCTACACATATCTTGAAGACATGCTTTTTTGGACCCAAATTCATTCATTCATTCATTCATTCATTCATTCATTGAATAAGCATACTCTATGCCCATGCACCTACTGTGAATACAGAGGATCACACGATTGTAGATTTCTGAGTGGCCATTCAGGAGATGTTAGTTACTCTCTTCAGTAAATGTCAGTGAGGGACCTACTTTGTCAGGGCCACGGAGATGAAAAGGAATCAGCCTCTGCCTCTTTGAAATTGAGGATATTACACTCAGGGCAGGAAAAGCGTCTGACATGAGTAAGCCACCCTCAGTAGCGCGCACACCAAAAAACCCTCTTCGTCTCAAATTCAAAAACCATCCATCATTTTTAGTTAGTGAAGCTGCATAATTTCTGAAATTGATGGATGTTTATAGCAGATACAAGAAGAGCATTTTTGCAACAACAGAACCTTTTATCCGGCTTTCAGGCAGCTAAAAACATCGCAGCCCATGCTTTTTAGCTATCTTTACTGAGACTAATTTTCGCAAACATCATTCTGAGAGAGGGCTTTAGTGGGCCAAGGCGCCTCAGGGTTCAGGCACACTGCGCGGTCGGGTGTCTCGGGGGGGGGGGGGGCTGTATTTCCTCTTTGAGCCTCAGTTTCTTTATCTGCATTGTGGGCTCATGTGAATGAAGGGGGGGTGGCCCAGATGACCCCTGATTGCTTTAGGGCTCTTAGGCTAAACCCAGAATTTTTAATTTTATTTTATATTTTTACTTTTTATTTATATATATTTTTAAACCCAGAATTTTAAGAGCATGTTCTCATCCATCTGCGAAATGCGCGG
>NC_043709.1:11567488-11570004 GCF_006229205.1 Suricata suricatta | reverse complement strand
GACATCCTAGACCAGTCTCCCTGGGAGAAAACGGGGCTGACTCCTTCTGGAAACTAGAGGGGAGAAGCTTTTTCCTTGTCTTTTCTAGAATGCGTAGCCTTCCCACTCTGATGCTTCCGGCTCCCTCTTAGATGAACCCTTGGGACGGGGCGCCTGGGTGGCTCAGTCAGCTGAGCATCCGACTTCTGCTCGGGTCATGATCTCACGCACCAGTTCGAGCCCCGCATCAGGCTCTGAGCCATCAGCACTGGAGCCTGCTTCAGAGTCTGTGTCTCCCTCTCTCTCTGCGCCTCGCCTGCTCATGCTCTGTCTCTCTCTCAAAATAAATAAACGTTAAAAAAAAAAAAAAAGATGAGTCCTTGGGATTACCTCGGGCCCACCTGGATAATCCTAGATAATCTCCCTGTCTCAAGAGCCTTTCCTTAGTCACACCTGAGAACTTCTGCCACGTAAGGTAACACCAGAGGGGTTCGGGTATTAGGATGCGAAAATTCTTCCACGTCATTTTCCCTTTTACTCCATCTGTCAACACAAATCTGTCGTGGAGCTGTTTCAAATCCCAGCTTGGGACGCTTTGTAGCCATGTGACCCTTTGTAGCCATGTGACCCTGGAGAAGGACCCACCTTCTCTGGACCTGTTTCCTCACCTTTGAAATAGAGATAATGTCTGAGGTGTATAAGAGAGACCGCAGGGAAAGCTGGGAATGCAGACCTTGGCACTGTTGCTGAGTGACTGTATGTAGCAATCACAGTGGTAATAATAGTAATAATGATAATAATATAATAATAATTATTTTACTGAGGACATACTTTGTGCCGGACCCTGAGCTGAGTATTAATGTAGGTGGGCTGCAGAGACACGATCCTGGCCTTCATGGAACTTACAATGCAGCCAAGTAGGCAGACTTAGAACAAATAATCACAAATAATTAGGCAATTATCAGAGAGACCCAGAGAGGCCCAAGGTCACACAGCTGGGAAGAGGAGAAGTGGGCGGGGTTGGCCCCCAAGTCTGGCTCGCAAGTCCTTATTTTTTCCATGACACCCGCATCTCTCAAGGCTGGTTGAGGCCAACGGAGGACCAGAGATGGGAAGGGACTTGCCAAATGCGGACCCAGCTCTCTGGGCATCCTGCCCGGGATTCTTCCCAGGGGAGACTCGGAGACAAGTAAGTAGTAATGACTAGTGACAGACAGGACTCACTGAGGCTTGCTCTGGGTCACGAGGCAGGAGGCAGGAGGGACATCATCCGTGTTTGATGTCATTCGGTCTCCATCCACGGTGCCCCAGGACAAGAGACTTGTTACCATCCCACTCACAGATGGAGAACCGGAAGTGTCCGGTCATGTGACCTGCCCAGGGTAACACCGTGAGTTGACTGCCAAGCAGACCCAGGACACTCACTAAGAGGACGGCCTGCTGTGGAGCCTCCAGGTTCAAGTTTGCCTGACCCTAACACCCAATCCCAGCCCCCACACACCCTGCCTTCGGAGGCTGGCTGGTCTGCCGCAGGACGAATACGTGGCTGTGGTCCCATGACCCCAGGGAAATTCCTCCTGAGGACCGCCTTCAGGGGGGACCCGCGAGCCGCTGGCGCCACCTAGTGGCTCCGAGGAGGGTCTCCGCTCCCCTGGGGGCCTCAGGGACCCACAGAAGTACCAGGAGACTCAGTAAGGCAGAACTTCCAATCATCTTCCATCCCTTGGGATCCTTGCAGTTGAGGAAATCCCATGATTCTTAGAGACAAAGGTAGTCCTTGCTCTCAAGGCACTAAATTCATTCAGCAGTCGCTGAGCACCTGCTCTGACCCTGCCCCCTGAGGGGTGCTGGGGACCTTGAGACCGACCTGGCTCCTGCTCTGCAGGACCCTGAGGCCCAGCAGAGAAGAAAACCAGGTGACAGATCACAAGACCAGAACCAGATGGATCCCTGAGGCTCCGACGGGGAGGGGTAAGGGGGGTACCAGGGGCTCCGAAGCTGGGCAGATCTAGCTGCCGATGCTCTGCTTGCAAAAAGAGTGGCTAGCAATTACTGAGTGCCTACCGTTGGGACTCCATGAATGACAGCCACCAGGGAAATAAGTGCTGTAATGAAGGGATGCTGAACGGGTCCCATACCTCATGCTTATAAGGGGGTTACCTCAGAGTTGGGGAGAGGGTGGGGGAGCGGATTAGGCCCTCTCCTGGAAAGGAGGGTAGTCTGGGTAAGGGCCTTGCTTTCTCCTTTCCCCACCCCTCCTCGGCTCCCCTCCACCCCCTCCACTACCACATCCACTGCCCTGGGTCAGGCCTCACCATCTCCACCCTGGGCCTGGTTTTCCACCCCAACATGCCGCCACTTCCTGTGGCAGACTTGCTGCTCCGTTGGGCCTCAGCCCCTCATCCCTCTGACCACTCTGTTGTGCACCATCATGCCACCCTGCTTATCTTCTTTAAAGAGTGTTTCTTTGCATTTGCTCTCTTGTTTTTTTGCATTTAACACATACACACACACACACACACACACACACACACACA
>NC_043709.1:11513961-11567388 GCF_006229205.1 Suricata suricatta | reverse complement strand
TCCACCCCAACATGCCGCCACTTCCTGTGGCAGACTTGCTGCTCCGTTGGGCCTCAGCCCCTCATCCCTCTGACCACTCTGTTGTGCACCATCATGCCACCCTGCTTATCTTCTTTAAAGAGTGTTTCTTTGCATTTGCTCTCTTGTTTTTTTGCATTTAACACATACACACACACACACACACACACACACACACACACACACACGGACACACTCAGCTGTGCAAGCAGAGCTGTGATTTGGGTAGCTGTTTCATCCGTGAGGCACAGCACCAGACAGACCCCGGAGACCCTCCCCTCCTGCACTCACACCTTTGAGTCATCTCCTCCCACACTGAGCAGGGGGGACGTATGTCACCAATTGTGTGACTGCAGAGTGTGACTTCCAAGGCTGTCATCAGACACGCATCTCCACCTTGCTGTCTTGGGCCACCTGCCTTGGGGATGCCAGCTGTAACAAGGACCCTAAGGCAGCCCCGTGGAGAGGACCACATGGTGAGGAGCTGAGCCCCCTGCCAACAGCCAGCATGAACTTGCCCGCCCTCTGAAGGAGCCATCTTGGATGTGGGTCCTTCCAGCCCCAGTCTGGCCTTCAGATGAGTGCAGCCCCACCAACATCCTTCTGAATGCAGCCTCCTGAGAAACCGCAGAGAGATCCACCCGGCCACGCTGCTCCCAGCTTCCTGACCCACAGAAACCGTGAGATAATAAATAAACAAATGATGATTTTAAGCCCTGGAGTACTTTGTTATGAAGCAATAGGTAATGCATTCAACATTTACTAAATAGTTGTTGCATAAGTATGTGGATATATAACAACAGCTCCCACTCATGAGCCCTTTCTCTGTGCTAGGCACTGTGCTAACAGTTTTACATGTCTGATTCGTAGTAAATCGGCACCAAAACCTTGTAAGATGGCCATTACTCTGTGCCCATTTGATGGATGAGGAACCAGGTATAGTGAGGTTAAATAACTCACCCAGCATCACACCAGCAGAACTTGGACTTGCTCGCTGACAGTAGGCAGCCACAGGATTCCCTGCTACACGCCCGGGTGTCTCTGGTTCTCTCCTGGTACCCCTCCCCCTTCACCCAGTCCCTGGGGGCCAGGTGTCCCTCCTGCAGGCCTCGTGCCTCTGCGGACCCTGGAGCTGGGTAGAACATGGCAGAGCTCATTGCCCATAGCTGCTCCTCCTGTTCAGCCCCTCGGAGCACTGCCCTGTCCACCCCCCACCCCATGGATGCCAGCTGGACTGGACATAGGTGGGGGAGGGCAGCTTCTGTTGAGTCCTCCCCCCCCTCGCCCGCCCATGAAGCCCAGTCGCCGTGGGAGTGGGGCGGGTCAGAGGGCTCAGATTCCAGCCAGCTTGTCATCCGCGCTCCTTAGCCGGGCTGCTAAGGTTACACAGCCCCGGGTGCTGGCTGGGCACTTGTGGGACCTCAGAGGCTCCGTTCTCTGCATCTAGAACAATAAGGTGGGGGCAGGGCTAAAAATAACTCTGGAAAACCACCAGAACCTTCTTGACCTCTAAGAATAGGCATCTCCTGGGAAACACGGAGTGCTTACTCACGGTTCACAAGAGGGGCACAGGGCTGCACAGAGCCGGACCCTCGAGTGCAAGGTGCAAGGTGCCTGGGCACAGGTCGGGGTCTACCAGTCACCTGCACCGTGTGACCTCAGGCAGCTTCATTACCCTCTTTGCAAAATTCATCTGAAAACAATTGGAATGAGGACCAAGAACGAAGGGGCCTGGTGTGAAACAAATGGTCATGTGCACTTGACCAGCCAGCAGTGACCTTTCCAGGGACCTTACAAGATGCCTGTTGTGACAGCCATTTACAGATGAAGAAACCAGCATTCAGTCGCTCTGAGGGGCTACACAGAGCTCATAAGAGGAAAGAGGCTTCAAACCCAAACACGGTCCTTACCTCTGTGTCACTTTGCCCCTCATTATTGTTGAATCCTTGACACCTGCCGCTGTGTGTCACCTGTTAGACATGGCAGTTCTTGTTGTGAAGCAAGTGGACAGAAAGGGTTGCAATGGGTAGTGAGCTCTCCGCCACTCCAGAGGTATGCAAGAACAGGCTGGATGTGGGGAGGGTCCGTAAGCATCAGAGTTGGGATTGAAATCCGTGCCACATGTGGTCCCTTGGTTGTGAGGGTTCATCCTTGTCATTCCCTGGAAGACAAAGAGAACAGAGATGATTAGGCTTGTTTTCTAGTGGGGAAAACTGAGGCCCGGAGCCAGGATTTGCCCAAAGGTCGCTCATTCAGCCCAAGGTGAATCTGTGTTGAGGCCTCCGTCGAGGCAGAAGGTCAGCTGAAGTGAAAATTAAGGACCCAGGACGCTGGGTAAGGAAGAGACAAATCCTAGAGCCAAAGGTGCGTGCTCAAGAGCTGCACAGGGCAGGGAGGAGGCGAAGGCCACCAGAAACAGGGACCTTAAGCTTCTTTTGGTCCGGTTCCCTCTGTGGGCAGGTGAGCAGATGAGGACCCCGAGAAGAGGCACTATCATATCACTGGGGGGAGGACAGTGCATGGCCCGGAGCAGCCTGCTGCTCGAGCCGCGTGGGGGACAGTTCCCACCAGGCAGGAGCAGGACTGGGTTTGGGGCCATCTGCTTGCTCAGTCCTCCCCCTCCCTCCTCCCTCCACCAGCATGAGAATGAGCCCTCGTTTCCCGAGCACCCAGGATGTGTTCTGCCCCGTCCTACCTGTTCTGCACAGATTACTCCATTTATCCCAACAGCAGCCCTGTGAGGTAAGGACGGGGAGTATCACCACCTCCATTTCCTCAGGAGAAACTGCAGCCAGAGAGGTTGAGCAAGCTGCCCAAGGCCGCGCAGCCAGCCTCAGAGCCGCAGAGCTGGGAGGTAAACTGGCTGAGTCCTGGGTCCTTGCCCCATGTCACTCCGGCTCTGGTGGCTTCATCCTGAGCACAGAAGACGGGCCCACCCTGCTTTTCCCCCCAAGGTCACCTCATCTGACCTTCAGCATATCCATCCTCTTGAAAATGACTTGTGCTCTGGCCAAGGCGCCCCCACGCATGCCCAGGACGTGTGACAGCTTAGCGCCCATAGGTGTCAGCCATACCACACCACGGGCATCTCCTTTTTTTTTTTTGGACTTAGAAATCACATTCCATGCCCTTCAGTCACTTAAAGGATACAATTTAGCGGTTTGCATATATTCAGAGTCGCCATCATCCATTTTAGGACATTTTTCATTACCTCAAAATGAAACCCCGCACCCATTCCCTCTCCGCCCCCCCCCCCCCCCCCCCCCCCCCCCCCCCCCCCCCCCCAGCCCTGGGCACCCACTCATCTACCATCTCTCTCTATGGGTTTGCCTCTTCCGGACATGTCTATAAATGGAGTCATGTGACACGTGGTCCTTTGAAAGCACCTGTCTTTGAAGTCTTATCGTCACCTTTTGCAGTAGAGGGCTCTCTTGATTTTATAGGCCAGGGAACCGTGCTCAGAGAGGTCAAGTAACATGACCAAGGTCACCCAGCTCAGAGATGGCGGGTGAATTTGGACTCTGTTTGGTTCTAAAGACCCCGAGCTATTCTCTTAGGTCTGGAGCCCAGAGTGCCTGACAGCTTCAGGGACCCAGGGGGCAGGAGTTGGGGGTCGGAGGAGGGCTGAGGGGGTAGGGGCATTAGTGGGTGTGGAGGGGAGCAGGTAGGAGTGGCAGAGGAGCTGGGGGAGGCCCTGGGTCCCACTGCCAGATAACAGGGGCCCGGGGAGGAAAGGGAAGGGGTGGGGCAGGCAGGGGAAGGGTAGGCACAGACCCCCCAGCTCCCTGCCCTTCCTGCCGATGCGTCCAGGCATGTGTCCGGATGAGTTGCCCACTTCTACCTCCTCTTCCTCTAGAAAGAGCTCTCTCCCCTCTGGCTCCCAGACCCCAGCCCCGGCCCCCAAGGATGACTCAGCCTGAGCCCTGGGGCCCTCCTCCTCCCCTGCACCTGTCCCCTCTGGCAGCTGCCCCCAGGACGCACTTATCACCAGCTCCTGGAAGGCTGTGCCCGGACAGCTTCGGCCGGCATACAAGGGCGGGGCCGCCCTGCCCAGCACGTCCGCAGGGCCACCTCTGCCCTTATGCCCTTTCAGTTGGAACACTGCTCTCGCATCCCTGGCCAGCCCCCTTTGGGTAGACACTGGAACCTCAGGTCCCCTTGTGATCCTCTATTTCTTACACGTTTTCTGTATCCTGCCCCAAAGAAACCCAGTTCTACGTTATGGTCTCTCAGCCATAACTCTATGTTATGGCTGCTCTCAGCCTCAGACCCCTCGCTCCCCGCCAGTCAGATCCACCCCACCAGCCCCTGGAAGGATCATCGAGTCAATGAACTGCTGCCCATCAGTCAGGTTTCCTCTCTCATGGATGGGGAAACTGAGGCTCAGAGAGGAAAAGGGACGCCCCCAAGTCCACTCGGCTGGGAAGGGGCAGGCTTGGAGTGTGACTGCATATCCCAGGCTCCCAGCACCACAGGCCCCTGGAAAAGGAATCTGAGAGGAGTCGTGGGCCCAAGACAGGAGCTCAGCGGCCTTTGGTGGCCCAAATCAAACGATGACAGCTTCCGCCTCCTGTGCTCAAACACCGAACTTTTACTCCCCTGTTCATCCACTACTTCCTTGGGCTGGAATTCCAGCTCCCTCAAACAGTGCTCCGTGACTTTGAGCAAGTCAGTTAACCTCTCTGAGCCTCGGTCTTCTCGTCCATAAAATGGATATGGTAGAAAGAGCACGCCTCACAGGGCTAGAGGGAAGCTTAGATGACCTCATAATCTGGGTAGGGCACTTAGAATGTGCCAGATGACGAGTGTTGAGTGCTTGGTGAATGTGAGCTGTCATTGCTAGGAGTATTCCTGGCGAGGGTATCATGGGGGCGGAGCCCAGTCCCACCCCTGTACCCGCCCCCAGGCCCCAGGAGCTCACAGAGAAGTGCAGGAGCAGTGAAGAGAATGGAGCTCTCATGGTCCATCCATGTGAGGGCTGGGATGCAGGTTGGTGCCGGGCTTGAAGGACCCAGAAACGAGACCTGGCCCGTCACTCCAGAGACCCCAGCGGGCAGGAGTCTGGAGACCGGCCACAGCTCCCTGGGCTATTTTTACCCGGACTGTGGGCAGTCACACCGCTTAGAAGCGGAACCTGGGCAATGCAAGGGAGCCCCAAGGTCACGCAGCGAGCCCTCCGCCTCTCTGAGGCGGGGCCTGCACCCCTCTCTAAGTTCCGACCCCGGGGATGACAGCCTGTCTTCACCCCTGCCTGCTTGCAAACATTTTATTTTTATTGTCAACTGTTTAGAAAACCACAGAGAAGTTACGGGATTGGAGGCAAGGAGGGATAGAGCCTGGCTGGGAGAGGCAGAGACCTAGAGACACCGAGAGGCAGAGACAAGAAAGAGGCAGAGACAAAGGGAGGAATGCACAGAGAGAGATGGAGCCGAACACAAGCAGACAGAGGAGGAAAAAAAAGAAGAAGGTTCGAAGAGAAGGAAGAGAGATACAGGGAAGACGTGGAGAGAAGAGAGAGCAAGATGGAGGAAACAGAGAGGCAGACTGAGGGCAGCGACCCCACCACGCACCCCCACACCCACCCATGTGCACACACAAAGCCCACTGGCAAGAAGGGGTCGGGCGTGGGGGCCAGATCAAGGTGTACCTTCCCTGGGCCTCAGTTTTCTCCTCTGTAAACCAAATCTGAGCAAAGCGATCCTAAGCACTCCCTGAATTCTGATGGGCTGGGGGAGGGGGGGTCCTGCCCGTCTCATAATTCTTTGGAGTTGGATAAGGCTCTAATGTGCAATCCCCCACTGTTGGCTCAGTAATTAGCCCCATGGAGCAGATGGGACACCGGAGCTCAGAGAGGTGCAGACATTTTCCTGAGGCCACTCAGCAGGCTGTGGTGAGACAGGACCTAGGGTTCCCGCCTCCTCGTGCCCGGGGACCCAGATCACAGCCTCCCTGGCTTCAGATCCCCTCTCTGACCTTCAGTGCTCAGCGGACCAGGCCAGAGGGGGACCCATCTGCACCCATCTCTTCCCACGTGGTCTGTGGGCCTCTCGGCAAAGAGCCTGGCGTGGCCGAGCGTTCCTGACCCGGGCTCTTTCTCCACGCTCTCTCCGTGGGAAGCGCAGTCTGGGACCCCTTCACCGAGGACAGACATGAATTCAGGGAAAAGGGGCCCAGCTCCTCTGGCGTCTCCCTGCCAGGCTGCTCCCTTAACTCGCTCATTACTACTGATGGCGAAGAACGAGCAGAAACGCGGGGCGCCGCTCCTGTGACGGATGTGCCATCCTTTGGTCCCCACGAAGGACTCAGGGTCCTAAGAAAATCATTACGTTCATTTCACAGACGAGGAAACTCATCTGCCCCGGATCACACCCTGGGAAGAGGCAGGCGGGTGACAGGTAAGGGCTGGGTAACACTGTCTTCGCTTTCACAGTCCCGCCTCAGCCTGCTCCGGGTGACGCCCGCCCTCGCTGAGCGTCCCCGCGACCCGGCGCCCGGCGGAACGTGGAGCGTTTATCCTCTAGCTCTGTCCTTGTGGCCAACACTGTTGCTTCCGGCCCATTGCCTTCCTCGCCCTGACTCTCCCGTTGGTTTGGATGATGCTCAGGGAGGAAGACCCCAGCCTGAGCCCAGAGGTGGGGTACAGTTGCCCTCGGCCCGCCATGGCGGTCTTCCCTGAGATTGGCTTAGGCACAGGCATATGATTAAGTCCTGGAAAATTCGGGCTGAGAAGCGATATGTCAGAGTGGAGGGAAAGGGCTTCTAGGAATTACTTCTTGTCAGAAGAAGACTTGAGACAAAGACTTGCCTTTTCCTGTCTTCGGCTATTGGGTGAAGATGTGATGTCTGGAGCAGTGGCAGCATTATTGTGAGCTGGAGGAGAAGGTGAATTATAGAGTAGCAGACCCAGAGCTGAGCGAGTGACCCTGAACCCTGTCAACCCCAAGAGCCATGAAAGGCAACAATGAAATATTGAACTGTTGTGTTTTAAATCGTTATATTTTGGAGTGAAATAGGAGTCAGAACAGTAAGTGTTTCATTTGGTGAGTTGAATGTATTGGGTACATGATTGGATCTTTTGTTTTTTTAAGAGAAGCTGCCATGTAAAAGAATCCAAGTTTCCACTGAGTGGCAGTGACCTCAAGTTCCCCTGGAGTGATTTACTTCCGCTCCAGAGAGTTCTTTAGTGACCTCTCATAGACACGTTCACATTAGGTGAGAGGTGAGATACCAGTGACCCGGATCTGGCCAACCCAGTAGCCTCTGGAACATCACCCACAGCTTAGGATTCTCGCCAGCCGAGCCTGTAGACATTTAGCAGGGGATTTGGTCTCTTGGCTTCAACTGGTGGGTTAGCGAGTCTGTCCTGGGGAGTATCATCGAGTGTCATCGGCTCTGCCTCAGGGTGCCTGCAGGATCAGGCCAGGGCTCTGGGACACGGTCTCCAAACAATGAACCATCAGTGCCCCCCTGCCTCCACCAGGAGACAGAGAGAGATCGAGATCACAACCGTGTGGCTAGTGACCGGGGTTGCCCTGAAGGGGGCCGCAGGAGGACTGAGGGGGACCTCCAGGCCGCCTCCCACCCACATTCATAACCGGATGGGCCCTCCCCCCCACCTTGGACTCAGCCCCTGGGTTCTGGGTCTGTTCGGGAAGAAGGAAGGAGGCCTGATGGAACAGTTGGACATCCTGCTGATTTGTAAGTGGAGGCCCCAGCTGGTTTTACTTGGAAAAGTGTAGGAGAGGGAGCCCATCTGTCCCCAGGCTGGTGAGGCATGCTACACTTCTGCTGCCGCCCTGTGCTTTCCGCCAGGCAGGGACCCGCTGGGGCCCCGGCATCGGTCCAGCTCTTCTCCTGGGCTGATGCCCTGAGCCCTGCCTCGGTTTCCCCACCTGGGTGTAGGGAGGGTGGTTGCTACTGCAGTCACGACCAACAAGATGCCTATGGAGAGACGTTTAGTCTAAGGAGTCGGCTCCTGGGAATGTGAGGGCTGGCTGGTCTCGGGGCCTCGACAGCCCATCCCGACCCCATCGCCTCTGCCTACACGCCTCCTCTCACCTGGGACTTCATGTCCTCTCCTCAACACCCGGTGTTTAGGGACACCCGACCCTGCCCCACCCCCGCAGAGTCCCCTCTAACCACCGCTCATTTCTCCTTTGCACCAAACTGTCTCCACAAGGGATTTGCTTCATCCCAACCCCCCCAATGCTGCACACGCTCCCCCCTCCCGCCTCCACCCTGCACGGGAATGATAGAATCCTGCCCGCCCTTCAACACCCAGCTTTCCCTGATGTCCTCTGGGAACTTCAATCCTGTCTCCCCGCTCTGCTTTCCCCTGTACCCTGCGCACACCCCTCCCTCCCTCCCTCTCTCTTCAAACTGCCCAAAGCTAGAGATTTTTGTTCTATTATATTCTTGTTTCTCTTGGTCTCGCTGTGTCTGGCACCAAGGCTTGTGATTAATGTTGCTGATTGAGTGGCACGGTCCCAGCCGGCGGGCATTCAGTCCACTCTTGTTTATGCCTGGTGATGGGGAGCTCACTTCCACTCAGGCAGCCAGCTCCATTTCCAGAGACTCTAACCCACTGGGAGGGTGTGTCGGCAACACACCCCGGCCTGGCGAAGACTATCTTTTGATTATTTGTCTTCCCCCCTCCCGCTTCCTAAAGAGGAAGGCCATTTTCTACTTGCTGGGAGAGACGCTAACTTGATGTATATAATAAAGTCCTGGAGGATGGAGAGGAAGAGGTGGGGGCTGCACTGGCTGGGACTTTGAAGAAGAAAGGTGCTACTGCAGGCTTGAGGCTGGGGGCCATAGATGGGGAAGGACAGCTGGAGGAGATATTGGTGTGGCTTGTGTAGAGAGAGCCTTTTTAATGTCTTTCAAGAAATTCAAGAATGGAATTTCTCCTTAATTACTTTTGATTATTCAGGCGCCTGGGTGGTTCAGCTGGTTGAGTGTCTGACTCCTGATTTCAGCCCAGGTCATGATCCCAGGATTGTGGGATCAAGCCCCGAATTGGGTTTCTCATTGAGCGTGGAGCCTGCTTGAGCCTCCCCCCCCCCACCGGCCTCTTCTTCTGCACTTGCACTCTCTCTAAAACATTAATTAATTCATTAAGTTACTTTTGGTTATTGAACTGTCTTATGTAAACATGACATTGTTAGGGCGCCCGGGTGGCTCAGTCGGTTAAGCGACTGACTTCAGCTCAGGTCATGATCTTACAGTTCGTAAGTCCAAGCCCCCTGTCGGGCTCTGTGCTGACAGCTCAGAGCCTGGAGCCTGCTTCGGATTCTGTGTCTCCCTCTCTCTCTGCCCTTCCCCCACTCATGCTCTGTCTCTCTCTGCCTCAAAAATAAATAAAAAACATTAAAACATTTTAAAAAATTCATTATCATGTCTTAACTATATAGTACGTATAAAGATAAAAAAGAAAGGTTTTTTATAGTAAAATAAAAAGTTCTTCAATATTTCATGTGATGCCCCAGAGGACGGGCGGAGCAGTCAGCGGCTCGCCCCTCCGCACCGACTTGCCGGCAGGCGGCGCTCACCCGCGCAGGGGTGCTGGGCCCGCGGCTGCACCTCCAGACGCGTGGGGCTTGGCCGCCAACAGTCCAGATCACAGCCTCACATGTGTTCTGTGTGGACCCAGCCAGGAAGCAGAGGGTCTGCCTAGACACGCACCCAGACAATACCCCTCTGTGGACAAGAGACATGGGCTTCTGAAACTTCCAGCGGAAGTGCCACACGGCCACGCACACGTGGTTGGCCCACGTGGGTCTGGGGAAATGCCACCCACTATGTGCCCGCAAGGAGAGGACACTCAGGGTCCAAAGCCCCTCAGAGCCCGTGGCGGCACCGCCGTGGGGTGCCGTTGTCGGGATGGTGAACAAGGCTAGGTACAAAAGTCCCCCATGAAAGCTTCCCCCCCCAATAATGCAGCGTATTTTGAAACAAAACAGCTGAAACAGAATGTGTGTATCAGCAACATTTGTAAGGTCTAGGATCTGGTCTAGATCGTGGGAGAGATTCTCCACATCGTTTTCTGCTTGCACCTTCCGGAACACCAGGTTCTCCCCTCCCCCTCCCTCCCGCTAAATGTCAGTATCCTCATCACGGCAACCAAACGCCCCGCAGATACACAAAACGCCCTCACCGGGGACGGCGCAGCCCCACCGAGGGCCCCCAGCGGAGGCTAGTGGGCTGTGGCAAACCTTTTCCAGCAGAAAAGCCCCATCTGGTTTATTTCTAGTGAAATATCAGGCAGAACCCCAATGTATATACTGGCTAGAAGTACCACTGCTCTACCCTAAGTGGGGCCATCGTCCCGCCCCTCCCCACCTGTCAGAAGATCCTGAGTGACCTGTGTTCAAACCCTGAGGCTTCACATAACCCAGTTTCAAGTTTACGGCCTCCAGAATCACCTCTGCTCCCTAAGGTGTGGGACCAGGGGGCCATTCTGCCTTCTGAGAGTTTTGAAGCTGATCAATCTAATTATACCTGTGAAACCTTGTGATGAGGTGATTGAAAGCGACCTTTGCCACTAAGGGGGGAAACATACCAGGGGCTCCGTGCCTCAGACAAGATGCCGGTTTTCCCTGAGGAAGCAACGTCCTTTGCTGAGCAGACAGATTTTCAGCAAAGATCCGTCTAAATGCGTTAACACGGGTTCAATATTGCGTTTCTATTTCCGTGTGAGATGCCAGCAGAATTTGCATGTTTGTCGGTCATCTGTGGTCGGGCATAAAGCAGTGGGATTGAGGCAGGGCAATTGAAGATGAAAGTTTTGTGGCTATTTTAAGATTTAATTTAATTTAATGATTTAAATTAAAAATTTTTTTATTAAAAATGTTTTTTGATGTTCTGTTTACTTTTGAGAGACAGAGCACAAGCAGGGGAGGGGCAGAGAGCGAGGGAGACACAGAATCCGAAGCAGGCTCCAGGCTCCAAGCTGTCAGCACAGAGCCAGACGTGGGGCTCGAACCCACGAACTGAGGGATCACGACCTGAAATGAGACGCACAGTTGGATGCTTAACCGACTGAGCCACCCAGGAGCCCCATCTCTTGATGACTTTATTGCTTCCGCTCTCCCAGACATGGCCCAAGGTTCTAGCTCTCGGGAGGGCTGTGCCTGGAAGGCCAGTCCCAGGCAGAGACGGCAGTGCTGGCTTCTGGGTACACCAGGGGTTCGCCACGACTGTCCTGGGGAGTGTGAGTTCCGGGGATTTCAGAGCGGCAGGAGCTGATTCAGGAGGCACAGGTGGCCTATATGTCTATATATGTGGCCTATAAAATGGTCTATAGTCGGGGCTCCTGGGTGGCTTGGTCAGTTGAACATCTGATTTTGGCTCAGGTCATGATCTCACGGTTCACGAGTTCGAGTCCCATATCAGGCTCTGTGCTGACAGCTCAGAGCCTGGTGCCTGCTTCAGATTCTGTCTCTCTCTCTCTCTCTGCCTCTCCCCTGCTCACATTGTGTGTGTGTCTCTCTCAAAAATAAATAAAAACAGTAAAATAAAGGTCTATAGTTTACAACATGCTTTTATAGCCATGAGAGAGTGCCGTGTAACTTGTGTCTTCGGTGAGCACTTGTTGAGTGGCAGGGAGGCAGGGGGCGGAGGGCCAGGCACCACGTAGGTGAAACCAGTGAGCAAAACAGAGGAGACCCAGGCCCTCTGTGTCCAATATGGGAGAAAGAAAACAAACAAGCAAAACAAAATGACTTTAAAAAATTCACAATTCTAGATTAGGACACAGATTTCCATTTCTGGAAGTATAGCAGACTAGATATGGCAAAATACACCCCACTCCTAATAAATATGGATAAAAAATACTGTAAGAAGTTCAAAAATGTGTGACTCAGTTGGTTGAGCGTCCAACTTCAGCTCAGGTCATGATCTCAAGCCCTATGAGTTCGAGCCCTGCGTTGGCCTCCATGCTGACAGCTTGGAGCCTGGAGCCTGCTTCGGATTCTGTGTCTCCCTCTCTCTCTGCCTTTCCCCTCACTCATGCTCTGTCTCTCTTAAAAATAAATTAACATTAAAAATGTTTTAAATATGTAACTATGCATTTAAGAACATAAGAGAAATCCTTACTCAGTGCAAAATAACAGAAGGTGGACAGGAAGAAACAGTCAGAGGGGCGCCTGGGTGGCTCAGTCGGTTAAGCATCCCACTTTGGCTCAGGTCATGGTCTCACGGTTCACGAGTTCGAGCCCCACATCAGGCTCTGTGCTGACAGCTCAGAACCTGGTGCCTGCATCGGATTCTGTGTCTCCCTCTCTCTCTGCCCTTCTCCTGCTCATGCTCTGTCTCTCAAAAATAAATAAAGATGTTGAAAAAAAATTTTTTAAAAAAAGGAAGAGTGATAGAGTCTGCTCTGAGTCAATCTAAAAATCAAGAATTCTAGAAGGAATAATAAATGTTGGCAAGACAACATTTGAAGGGGTATGTTACATCAATAATTTATGTATTTTGTTATCTATATTTAAAATATCAAGTATCTCATCAAATGTGAAACCTTACAGGTATTTATAAAATATATGTTATATATAAAAATAAATCCTATTGGCCTTGTTTCTCTGCAGAGCCCAGACTGACCCACCACCATCTCTGTGGCTCTGGTCCGCTGTGACACAGCCCCCATCTCCCCACACTCCTCAGGGGTCAGCCTTACCCGCCTCCAGAGGTCCAGAGCCCGTGTTTGCTCCCCAAAGGCAGGGGCCAGGCCTGTCTGTTTCTCCGTGGCCCCCAGAGCTGAGCCCTGTGCCTGGCACAGTGCAAACCTCAAGGACTATTTGATGAATGCATTCATGCACCAACGAGTGAATTTATTCTGAGAGTCTCTCCTAATGCAGTTCCCTGAATCTGACATTCTCTCCCACTTTCTCTGATTTCCGTCCCTCACCCCCCAACCCCCCTGCTACACATATGCTTTCCTGAAGGCGAGAGCAGAGACCATGTTTGCCTCACTCATGGCTGGGCGCCTTGTCCCAATGTCCGGGGAGGGGGCTGGCACATAGCATATGCTCAATAAATATTTGTCAAATCAACCCAGACTAACTGCCGTTGCGGAATTATACTTTAAAAATATTAGCCCATGTTTCCCTCCCAGGATTTCTTTTCTTCTTTGGCTCTTTCCTCTTTAGACAGCAAGGCATTTCTGAGCCCAGGTCTCAGGAAAGGACGTGACAGCTGAAAGCAAGAAAAAAACACGTCCCTTGTGTAGATGTGCGAATTCAAAAGCTCAGGCCCTGAGAGGATTGGAAAGAACACACAGAAAGGGCAAAGACTTGGAGGAAATCATGAGGCGTTCCTGCTTCCCAGGTTGAAAAATAATGTTCTGAACTGTCAAAAAGGAGGAGAGTTGAAAAGGAACCAATCGATTGCGGTTGGCGGTGCATTCCCAGACAAAGGAGTTCTGTCCCTGCCGGAGCCGCTGCCAGCTCCGAGGGCGCCCTTGTGTGAACTAGGAAAAGGCACCCCTGCGGGGCACACAGCTTGGCAACTGGAGCGCAGGCTGGATCCAGCCCTTAATTGGTGCCCTTCCACCAGGTGCACAACCTGTACAACCATACAGGGCAGCCCTGCGCACCCCTGCCAAGCCCCGGAGGAGGCCGGGACAGCTCAGGCAGGCCCGCAGGGTCTAACCACAGGGGAGATTTATGCCTCACGTCTCGGGCGCAGCCCTCACAAGTCAGGGGTGTCCCTGAGAGGAAGTGGCCCAGGCAGAAGGAGACATGGGCAGCCTCGGCTTTTCCTCAAACACCTGATGAGGACAATAACTGAAGACCACGTGGGGCACAGCATCCCTGAGGACCACTGGGGACAGATGACAGCGACAGCTCACCACCCTCCCAACCCGACACGCCGTAACTTGGCCCCTGTAAGCCCAAACCCCGGGGATATTTGGAACGCGGGAGCGCATTCAAGGAGACTGAGACTCAGTACCGGCCACGCAGCCACAGTGGGGATTCCGAAGAAAAATTCAGTTGAGCTAGAGAAGAAAAGAAGTTGCATTTTGTGCACATGACGGTATCAGTGAGATTTTTCTACTGGCTGTGCTTCACAAATATTTGTTGGATGAGTGCTGAGAGAATGAGAAACAGGCTCCCTCTCAGCAACCCTGATTTTATTCTGCCCTGATTTCATTGCCAGAGCACACACCGCCCTGACTAGATTGTCGATTGCTTGAGGGCAGGGGTCTGCCTTCTCAGCTTCAATCCCTGCCCACATATCTATTTAGAAGTGCTCCGTTGCCTGGGCATTCAATTGAATTACTATATAAATGCACAGCAGTTCCCCCAGGCTCCGTGATCAAAAACCTCCCCTCTTCCTGCACTCCCCTCCCCTTCCCTTCCCCCCTCCCAGCAGAATCGCCTAAGCTGGGAGCAGACCCGGGGGTCCTGGATGCAGCAGGATAGCCTGATGAATGAGCCTGTTCAGATTTGAGACACGTCTACCCCGGCAGATGAGCTCTGCTCTGTTCAGCAGCCGTGAACTGTGGTGTGGACTGAGGTCAGGTTCATCCCAGGGGGTGGGGCCCCCAGGACTCAAGGGCAGGGGTAACTAGGTCACTTGTCCTGGGAGTTCCTGGAGATTTATGGGGCCTCCCAGGGTCGGTACCCTGAGTCTTAGGCACTGTTCAAGGCCCTCACGGCCTGGGCACCCGGATGGACTCAGGCCACCTTTTCCGTGGCCCGCGTCCAGGCCCTCCGGTCCAGCCTGCTTGCTGGCTGCCGCCGTCACATGCTAGTGTTTTATTCTGGGTCCTCACGGCCGGATCACACATTCTGTCTGTGTGCTCGGCATTTGTTGATATGATCGTGGCTCCTGGGCCGTGTTTGTAACTTATTCCCCCGGCGTCTGTCCTTTCTCTGTGGCCAGAAGGTCAGTGCCGGCCAGTGGCTGGCCACCTCTTTGTCTCGCCTGTTGAGTCCCTGCTGCCTTCCCAGCTTCGAACCCAGCTTTGCCACTTAAGGAGCTGGTGTCCTTGGCATGTTATTTAAGCTGCTGCATCCACAGTGCCCGCCTCCCCCTGGGTCTGTGTCCCATCCTCTGGGCGCCCTACACTGTGTGCCTCTTGCTGCAAAGGTCTGCTGTCCCCTCTCCTGATCAGACAGGGCTCTCCCAGCTGTCCCCTGTGCCCAGTACTGTCCCTGCCACTGAGGAGTGACCTAAGGAAGGCAGGGGTCCATTCCTGCTCCCTCCCCTCCCTCCCCCCCCCCACCTCCTGCCCCTGGGCTCCCCGCACACACAGTCCCAGGGGCCCTTTCACTTGCTCCAGGAGAGGAAGAGCACCCGGCAGAGACTGTCACGTCACAGGGCCTTTTATTAAAACCAGGTGAGTCACTCCATTAGCTGAGAAGACACACTTAAGTCCCAGACCCCGTCCCCCAGGCCCCCCGACCCCGCCACCTCCTTTGGGATGGGTGTGGCCTCTTTCTCATGGGGGGGGGGAGGGGTCAGAGAATCTTTATGTTGACATCTTGGAGTTGGGATTGAAGGTGCGGGTGACGGTGTGGTTGAGTTTGGAGGTGGGAGGAATTGGGTTGGAGTTCAGGAGAGAGCAGGGGACCCCAAGGCTGCGGGTTGCAGGGAGTAAAGGGCCACACTTCTCCCGGTTCCCAGGGTGATGACCCCCACAAGGAGCCCTGTCCCCAGGCAGAGGAGGCCCCCCTCAGCCTCCCCCTGCCCTCCTCACCTCCCCCACCCGCCTCTCAGAAATAAAGCAGAGACTCTGAAGCAAACTCTAGGGACTACGGGTGACCAGTCCCACCCTCCCTTGGGGCCGGCACCCAGGGGTGGGGGGTGGGGGGTCGTCCCGGGGCTTAGCCCTGGAACCCCAGCTCCTTGTACTTGGCCGCGATGTCATTCCGGAACAGCTCCAGAGCCTTCTTCATGGCCGCCTGGGCATCAGCCCCGAAGTCCCCGGGGTGTTTGCTCTGGAGAACCTGGATGATGGCGTCAGAGATGAACTGCGGGGGGACAGAGGAGAAGGGTGCTGGTCATGGGGGCAGACAGGCCAGGAGTCCCACCTTCTCTCTATTTCGAGGCCATTTATGGAGCGCTTACTGTATACACCAGGCTTGCTTCCGAGCCGTCTCTGCGGATTCATGCCTTTAATCCCTGCAGTCCTGGGAGACAGGTGTAAACGGGGCACCAGGCCCAGTACAGACACAAGGTGGCATGGCCTGGGGGTGGGCTCACCCCCCACCCCCCTCGGCTAGCATTCCGGTCCAGCCGCAGCCGCACAAGGGCCCGGGGCACCGACTCCATGCAGACAGCAGAAGGGAGGGGTAATGCTCTGTCTCTCAAAAATGAATAAATGCTAAAAAAATTTTTTAAGAAAGAAACTATTTCCATCTCTGTATGTTTAATTTTTGCCCTTAATGGCTTACTATGGTTATTGCTTTAAGTAGCCTATTTGGGGTGGGTGGGTCACTGAGCGTCCTATTTTCTGTGCCACGCACAGAACCCATACTGTCAGGCTCGCCATCACCATCCTGTTTGCTCAGGCGCCCACTATGTCATTACCAGGAACGTGCACGACATGGCTGCTTTAGCGACGGAAAGATCTCATGGTGTAAATTGCTACTGGGCTCTTTTGACAATTAATCAAGGTTTGACACCAACCACAGCCCTGGCCGGTGGACCAAGTGGTGTCACTTTACAGGGGACAGGATGGGAAAGTAGCCCGACTGAGGTCACATTGCAAGAGGTCTTTGCACCCAGGAGGTCTCGGGCGAAGTGCTGCCAGAGCCAGGGATGGAGGCAGTGACTGTGCCTTCACTGGGCTTTCCCCCTTTCTGGGGGCGCCCTGAGTGCACGTGACCACAGGCAGAGGGTGGAGGGCTCAGCCGTCGGAGGCCAACCCCCAGTAAACACAGTTCCATTCGGAAACAGGGACAGGTCCACAAACACCTGCCTTTGGGCATCGATTTGGACATATGTGTGAGTTCACCTTTAATGTCATAAATGTAACAAAACAAAGTGGGGGCTCGGGCTGCCATGGAGTAAGCCCCTCCCCTGGAGAACACAGGACCCCCAACTTCCTGGCTCATCTCCGCCTTGAGCCTTGAGTGTGACTTCACCGCAAAACGGGGGCTCTGATGCCCCCATCAGTCCCCTCGCTCAGCCTTTCCTGATCCTGTGTCAAAACCACTAGGATCTAGGAAAGTGTGGAAACTGAGGAAAGTTGGCCTTCGCTACCCAGCCCCCTCATTGGCCCCCTTGCTCACAGGTGGGAGCAGCAGCTTTTATGAAGAGCAGGGAAGGGGAGGAACAGACTTGGGCTCTGTCTTAGATTTAGCAGAGATCAATGCAGTAAATGGAACCCTTTTAAGTGGACCTGGTTTCTAGCCCACTTGCTGCCAGTGCTACCTTCTCTCTCTCTGAGCCTGTTTCCTTGTCCCCCCAGAAGGCATGTGTCATCCAGTTGTACTGTGAGCCCACCCCGTGCCGCTGAAGCTCAGAAACAGGAGAGCCTGGGTCTGCCCTTGGGGAGCTCCTGTCCCGGCCAGGAGACAGCTGGGTAAAGAGATGAATTACAGGACAGCCGGGCGGGCGCCGTGGCAGGGATGGGGATAAAGCGTCTTTGCAGGGGGGCCGGTGGGGGGGCCGCTGGGTAGAGCAGCTGACAGCCGCGTGCAGAGGAGGTGGCTTCTAAGCTGGGCCCAGGGGGATATACAGGGATTTGCCGCCTAGAGAAGGCAGGAGGGCAGGGGCCGCAGCAGGCATGGAATCTCAAAGGCAGGACAGGCTCCTGTGACTGGGATGCCGTGGGGACAGGGGCGCAGGGGGTGAGGCTGAGAGCCTTAAGGGGGTGGTGGTGGCTGATGGGAGATATTGTTCCATAAGGGCTAAGAGCTCGAGTTCCAGAGTACTGTTGATCCGACTGTACCTACTGGCTTATTAGCTGTGTGACCTTGGGCAAGCTACCTAGCTTCTCTGAGCCTTCTGTTTCCAAATCTGTGAAGTGAGTATGATGAGAAGGGTAGCTGCCTGGCACAGAGCCCACTAGGTGTCTGCCCAATGGCCATTTTCTCCTTCTTCCTTGGTAACAGAACACTAGTTGTATTTGGAGTGGCCTTAGACCGCATCTCCCGGCTTTCCACGCAGATGGGTCTGGTCTTGTAGCTAACTTCTGGCCAGTGAGATGTAAAGGAAACTGTTGGATGGGATTCCTGTGACTCCTTAAAAGAGAGCTTTCCTCTCTTCTTCCTGCTTCCTCTCTGGAACGTGGACCAGATGGCTGGAGCCTTAGCAGCCATCTTGGACTATGAGTCAACTTTGCTAACATTGGTGGCACAGAAAGAGATCGTGGGGCCCCCACACCAGCTCTGGACTCCCTAGCGCCACAGAAAAAGAGGACACTGAACGCATTCAATCTTAGGGGGATGGCGAGAATTTCACGCCGTGATCCGGGTGCATGCCAATCCTAGCTGGTAGCTGTCACCACTGTCTTCCTCCTCATCGCCTCATCAGCCTGCCTGCTGCTCCCATCCTGAGGGACTGCACCGATCCCAAAGGCCCTTTGTCTCTCAGACCTCAGTGCTCCCTCTCACCACACCCCTCCTCTCATGGGTTCTAAAGGCAGGACCTACAGTTCAGCCTGTCCCCTGCCCACCCAACCCCTCAGCCCATTACAGGGGGTTCAAACCGACGTCTCTTGCCTAGGACACCTGAGACTCTCTTCCTCTTCATCTGTAAAGATGCTGGAACCAGCAGCACCAGCCTGCTGGCCACCCGCAGCCCGGGCAGGAGCCCCAGCGCCTGCACTCCTGCCCCACGACACCTGTATGCATCCTGAGGTTCAGGGTCGGGGGTTAGGCACTGGGGGCCTGGGGGAATAGAGCCCTAGTTTGAATCCTGTGGGTGTGCCATGGACAAGCCAGCTATTGCCCTCCCTGCGCCTCAGTTTTCTCATCGGTCGGTGGGTGTGATAATGGTACCTCCCCGTGGTGGGTGGGGGGTGCACGTGGTGCCCCTAATATCCACTCTCCCTTTCTTCCCTGGATGACCTACCAATTTGGGGGAGAAACGGGTTTACCCTCAGGAGGAAGGCAAAGTGGGTGACAGCCCATTTTACAGATGGGGAAACCGGGGCTCAGCGAGGAAGGACGTGGGTCACCCACAAGTTGGTGGCTGAGCTGGGACGTGAACCCCAAATCTCATCCCTCCGAGGCCTCTCCTCGCACCCGCCCACGCGCCCCTGCCCTGCCTCCCACCTCCAAGTACTTGACCGGGATCTTGTGCTTGGTGGCATGGGACTGGGCCAGGGGCTTCAGCTCCGCCTCGTGCTGGCCCTTCTTCTTGAGGATGCCCCCCAGGGCAGTGAGCACGGTGTTGCCATGCTTCTTCAGGTCCTCGGACCCCTTCATCTCATCCTCAGTCTTCAGGTGCTTGAACTTGTCGAACTTCTCCAGGGTCTCCGGGTGGCCTTTGAAGAGCCTGCGGGCACAGGAGGGCTGGAGTCAGGCCCAGGGACGTGCGCGTGGGGCCTGGGGGCTGTGAGCCCAGAGAGTTCCAGTCCAGGCTCCCCTGCTTCCCAGCTGCGTGACTTCGGGCAATGCTCTCTACCTCTCTGTGCTTCCGGCTTCTCACCCAAGCGCAGGGGATACCCCGGGCCTGCGCGTAGCAGCGCTGTGGGGACTCGGCGGGCTGTAGGGAGGCTCGCCCTCAGTGTTTTTCTCACCGGCGGCCTCTGCCTCTTCCCCATCGCTGCTGTGAGAGGCAGGAAGGGAAGATGGGGCGGCCTTGCCCGCGGGCTCCACCCGATTTTCTGTACGTTGTTTGGAGCGCAGGTGATTAACTCGCATCACAGGGAGAGGAGGGGCGGGGGACATCGGGGCCGAAAGACCCTGGATTTGTTGAGTCCCTACTGCATGTTGCCAGGCTCTGTGCCTCCCTTTGGGACCAGACTATTCCCATTGTACAGATGAGGCTGTAAAGAGGTGTGAGGTCGTGGCTCACCATGACAGGGCTGCAGAAGGACCAACTGGAAACAGGTCTGAGTGACTCAAAACGCAGACCATGCAGGGACCGTCTCTGCAGCTTCCTGCCTCGGGATCACCCTTTACCTGCCTAATACTTGCAGCTACAGGAGGTTCACACTCCCTGTGAGGGCCATTCCGCCCTAGATCAGCTCTCAGGCTCAGAAAGCTCTTGCTAATTTTGCTCGGACACCCTGTAACTCCCAGGCCCCTCGTGGTACAGAGGGTGAGGTCCCCAGGGAGAGAGTCACCTGCCAGTGACCAGGTCTCTGCTCCCACTAGGGAGCCAGGGAGCTCGCTGCAGACAGACGCTGCCTGTGAACCTGGGCAGCCACTGTAGCCTTGGAGCTCAGCCTTTTGTTCTGGAAAGTTGGGTGTCGGTTAAAGGGAGTCACACCTGCCACCTAGGTGGGGGGTGGCTCTCCCCATTTCACTTGTGGGCGAATGGAGCACAGAGGTAAGTGCCATGTCCAGGGTCGGTGGCAAAGCCCAAACCGAGATCCGATGTTTCTGCAAGTCATGCTTGCTCCCCCCCCCTCCCTCTCTCTCTCTCCCGTCATACTCTGAAATGACAGGTGGCCCTGTCTCCCCAGGCTTCTCCTCCTGAAGTCTAATGGCTTCAGGTCCCTGCAAGGTTCCTCTTATGCAGCTCCCTGGCCTGGCCACACGCTTCCGCCCTGCTGTGGACACACTCCGGTGTGTGAAAGCATCTCACAGCACACCCAGACTCAAGTGCATGCACGCCCAGACACACACACGTGCACCAAATAGCACAAACAGGGAGCACACCCCTCACCCGGGAGTTCATCCCTCCTACACTCCCAGACGCCCAGGGCCACCCACAGCCATGCCCCACGTCGCCATCTCACCCCCGCCCCGGCCCAGCCAAGCCTGTATGTCACTGAGAATCTGGTGACAATCATCCTAGAACTCTTTTCTGGCAGATGTGGGACCCAGCACCCACAGGGGAAGGTCGGAGGTCAGGACACTGGAGGGAGCCTGGCTGAGGCCAGAAGAGGGCCACGGACCTGGTACCCAAGGCAACCAGGGACCTCGGATATTTGGGGAGGCCCCAAGATGTCTGGGAGAATGAACATGGGAATGAGAATTACGGAAGCCGAGTTCTGGTCCCAGGTCCACCTCCCATGTGCTGTGTGACGTTGAAAAAGTCACTCAGCTTCTCTGGGTCTTGGATCAGCCGTCCATAAACCAAAAGGGTGGGTCTAGCTGATATTTCAGCCTCCTGAAACCAGGCTTGATCTCTGCCTCACCTTCCCCTCTGAACCAGGCAGCCAGCGAGCGAGCCCGGATCTGCCTTCAGCAGTGCAGGAAAATCGGGCTAACGAGTGCCCACCGGATCATTCCGGCGCCACTCAGCCGCCTCCTCGGCCCAAAGTCCTGCAGCTGGGAGCCCCAGGCAGCCCAGAAGGCCATACCTGGATGTGGCTAAGGGCAGCACCCTGGAAGATGGACAGATGAAGCCTGTCACCCCACGGAAAAGGACGGACAGACTTTCACTACTGTTTCAGAAAGCCCTCACTTGCCTTGCGTTTGCATCTTCCATCCTACGTCCACCTGCCTCGCTTACCACAGCCCTGCAGGCCAGTCAGAGAGAAAGGGGCCACCTTCCAGCTGTCCTCTGAACCGAGGCCCGATCGGACACCCACGTGGGAGATGGAGGACTCGGACCTGCAGGCGGCCCTCTCCGTGCCAGACCGAAGAACCGGGCCGGGGAAGGGAACCCCTCTCTGGCGTGCCGGGGGCGCGGGGCGATGGCACGGTGCTCCCGAGCAGCCGTGCTGGGTCCAAGCTGCCGGGGTATGAGTTCCAGCTGTGTGACTTTGGGCAAGTTGCTTAACCTCTCTGTTAAGGGTGGTGATCCTAATATCTACCTCGCAAGGTGCCTGTGAAGCTAATATGCACTGAACACAGGGGCTGGGGGTGTGCACTGTGCAAATGTTCGCTGTCCTGCTCTTCCTCCTCGCTGTGACCACCATGATCGCTGTTCTGGCCGCCACTGTCCCCCCTGCCCCCCCCCCGCCCCCCCATTGTCCTCACCGTCATCCTCCTCCCTGGAACGGGAGAGGCCTGGGCCCCCAGCAGTGATTTTCAAACGTTTCATGACCTCAACATTCCTTGTTCAAATGCGAAAATAAATAAAGCGGCAAGGGTTCGGGCTGCAGAAGGGAAGCCCGGGGCGCGCTCAGCAGCCCCCTCCCTCCTGGACCCCCACTCTTCAGCTGACCTTCTGGCTTTTATGCTCTAGACCTTCACAGTCACGCACTGGCAGCGAAGCCCTCCGTGTTTGTTAACAGGCTCCGCTGAACAGAATATGCGGTCTTTTCTAAGAGGAGGCGGAGGAGTGACCTTGCCAAGGTCAGTGAGAAAGCCCAGGCTCAGCGTCTGGAACAGAGCCAAGTGGCCACTGAGGCAGGTGCCGCTCTGGGAGGTCGCATCCCCCCCTTCCCTCCACACGCAGGGAGGCCCTCGCCCCCGGACCCCACATGGTAAGAGGCCAGAATGCGATGACATGGTCTCTGCATGTCCCACAGCCTGAGACGTGACGGGGCATTGGGCTTTCTGGGACCTTCCAGGGGCCAGGAGTTTCAGGCATCACGTCTCAGCCCTGGCCCCTGGCCCCTGGCCGGCTCCCGGATCCATTCTGGAAGGGGGGGAAGGTTTCTCCTGATGGCACAATACCCCAAGTCTCCTTCAAGTCGCTGCCTTGGGGGCTAGCGGTCCCCAGCTCACCTTGGAGAGACTTCTGCTTCGCAAGCTGGTCCCTAACCCCAACTACCCTGCCTCCTCTCCAAAAGAAAGGGAGGAGCCTGGACCCCAAGAATGCCAGGGCACGAGAGCAGAGAGGGACCTCAGAGATGCTGGCAGACAATCGCTTCAGTCAACCAACTGGCAAGCAGGACTCAGAGAGGGGGAGTGACTTCTCCAAGGTCACACAGTAAAGGTGGCTGAGGAATTGATGTCAACCTGGGGGCAGCTTTTGTCCCATTAAACAGGACCTATTGCAGCCCCAGCCGCCTGCTGGCAGGGACAGGAGGAGAAGGGCAGGAGGGAACACCCCCAGGATGCCAGTCAGAGAAAACAGAGAAGTCACCCTGCTTCCCCAGGTGTTTCTAAGGGCCCAGACTTCGGATCACCGAGCTCCCGGGACTGACCGTTCTCTCCAGACGTGGGAGCTGGGTAGGAGTGAGGCCCCAGGAGACCAAAAAGGCATCTGAGAGGGAGAGGAAAACCTGGCTTGTGACGAAGGAGAAACTCCTCTACAAAGTAGAGCGTGGAGGACGGTCCATTCACTCGTGGCCCCTCCGGGGCCGCCTCCTCCCCGGTGCGGAAGTGTTGATTGACACCCCATTAGACATTTGACTTGCGCTGGCCCAGAGCGTGAGAGAGGGGAGCTGGACAAGAGGCATCTAACACCCTCTGGGGTGGAGGGAGTGAGAAAACAGCATTCTGTTTACAAGCCGCACACCATCCTTTATTTACAACGCTTGGAATTTGTTTTCTTTTGTTTACTCAGGAACCCCTTGCAAGAGGTGTCAAGATGTGTTTGGAGACCACGCCATTTAGACTCTCAGATTCGAGACTTCCTCAATATCAAAAGTCACCAATGGGCCCCTGCCTTCTATTTTCTAATTATAATGCTTTGAAGGTCCTTAACCTGGCTCCAACCATAACAATCACTCACATCTTCTAGAACCTGCTATGTTCCAGGAACGGCACCTGGCCCCTTACATGCATTATCTCATTTAATTCTCACTTCCACTCTAAAATGTAGATATTAGCATTGAACACCGCCCGCCCCCCACATTGTATAGGAGAGGAAAGAGACCCAGAGAGGTTATGTACCTTCCCAGAGGTCACACAGCGGCTCCGTGGCAGAGCCGGCTCCGGAGCTGTGGGTCTTCCTCTTGAAGACCATGTCTTTGTCTTGATGGTTTACAGATCTTTATGGACTTGTGCCTCTGGGGAGGTCCTGTCCCTCTCGGGTCCTTTTTGTCCTCCTCCATTAAGTTGAAGCATCTGGACAAGATCTCTTAGGGCCCTGTTAACTGTCTGCCTTCTATTCTAGGATTCCTGCTGGTGGGCGCCAGACACCCAGGGTTTGATCGCCAGGCTTCCCCCACTGCTGGCACAGGCATGGGATGGATCTCTTTTCCTTTCTGGACTCCCGTCCCTGACACTTACAAGCAAAGGGAAACCAAGCAAAGGTGCTAACAAAGTCAACTGACATAGCCAACTGGTCAACCCCGGGCAACTAGTCCACCTCACAGGTACATAGCCTTGATCTTTGGGGAGAGGGTGATAGAGGCAGCGGGATTTCTTCCCTTTACCTGATGAGGACCTCCTGCCCGTGACCTGCGAGGTCGGTCTCCACCTTCCCCCAGACATTCAGCACCAACTGCCATTCCCCGTCGCTGAGTCCCATGGCGCGGTCTGAAGAAGACAGAAAGAGGGAGTCCGGGCTGACTCAGTGTCCTGGCTCTGGGGTCTGAGGCCGCCTGGCCCCAAAGGGATTTTATACCTTCCCTGAAGCTCGACTCAGATCACTTGACGGCTCGCTCACTCTCTCCTCCTCCCCCTCCTCCCTCTTTTTCACGAGGGGGTCTAATCTTTTCCTTTCTGTAGCTCTCACATGGAAGCTATTTTGGGGCAGGTGCCATTGTGGGGAGGTAGGACAGCTCAGGCCACGGGGGCGTGGGGGTGTTTGTGTGTGTGAACAGAGCAGGGGAGGGGGGGGCTGGGCCACTGTCTGGAGTCTCAGAGGCCAGCAGAAAGGGCACCACCAAGGCTGATGCCAGCAGCCTGAAACTCAACTCTCCCCGTTGACAGCCATCCCAAGAGGAACTGTCGGGTTTCCAAGCTCAGACAGGGCTGGCCCTGGGGCTGTCCTGGCCCTCAGCAGTCTCCTTGTCCTCAGTCTGCCCACGTTTTCAGAGAGCCCCTACCCAGCCAGAAGCTGGGGGTAGGAGAGGGGAAGGAGCCGAGCATTCCTGCTTACAGCTGGGCATCTATCCATAGGCTCTTGGAGTCTGGATTTTCCTACCCCACCCAGAAAACTCCTGCTTCGTGACCTTACTCAAATATTTCCTTCTGAGGAGTTTTGCTTGGTGTACCCCCTTGAGGCACCAGGGATTTGTCATCCTTCCATTTATCTGTGGATGCCCCTCTTGTACGGCTTCCTTCATTGTGCTGTGTTTCTTACTTTCCATGCTGGCTGTGCCGGGAGCGTGCTACGGCAGCCGACACACGCAGGGGTGTGCCCGGCCCTCCTCTGGGCACTGTACATCTGGTAACTTGTTTAATCCCCCCAACAGCTGTATCTCTAGGACAGACATGGCATTGTCCTCGTTTATTCAGGGGGAAGTTAGGGAAAACTGTCACGGTCACAGAGTTGATGGCAGAGCTGGGATTTGAACCCAGAACGTCGGGCTCTTGAGTCCATGCTCCTGAATACCTTACTCACTTACGTTGTATTGACTTATGTATCTCTTGGACCTCGCACTGTGCCCTGTAGTAAATCGTAGCTGCATAAATGTTCGTTGAATAAAATGATCGATGGCCTCGTGAGAAAGCCAAGGGAGAGGATTGGCCTTCTTTATATTTATCCATTATCCACCCATCCACCCACCCATCCACCCATCCCCCCATCCATCCATCTCTCCATCATCCACTTATCGGTCCCCCACCCCCATCCCCCATCCATCATCTGTCCATCCATCCATCCATCCATCCATCCTACACATAGGTACATAGCACTTTCTGTGTGATGGAGACTGTGCCATGTGCTCAGGACAACAAAACCAAACAAGACATCCCCATGTTCAAGAAGCTCACCGTGCCTTGGGGAGGTATAAAGAGTAAGCTTACAGTATAGCTGGTTAGCGCTATGATCAAGGTACCAGGCCCTTCCTTCCAACTACAGAGGACTTTACAGTTTACAAAGTGCCTCCTTCAGTTTACATGTGGTTTTCACAGTGGCCCTGCAAGGTAAGGAGCATCACCCCCATTTTATAGCTGTGGGCGGCGAGGTTCAGAAAGAATAAGCAAGTATCCTGGCTGTCCTGGGTCTGTATTAGACACGTCAGCCATGACCACCCACATAGACAGCTCTTTCTCACAGCAACTTCTCTGCCCCACCCCCTCCATGACCATGTAGGCCATGTGCCTCCCCCCACCCTACCACCAGTCACAGCCAACTGGACCAGGACTGGCATTCAACCTGGCAGGGCTCTACCCACAGCCTCTGTCTATTAGCTCCATGAATCAGATCTCCTCTTTGAAATATGGCGGCACCTGGATGGCTCAGTCGGTTGGGCGTCTGACTTTGGATCAGTTCAAGATCTCACGGTTTGTGGGTTTGAGCCCTGCATTGGGCTCTGTGCTGAACGTTTGCTCAGAGTCTGGAGGCTGCTTCAGATTCTGTGCCTCCCTCTCTCTCTGCCCCTCCTCTGCTTGAGCCCTGTCTCATTCTGTTTCTCAAAAATAAATAAATGTAAAAAAAATTTTTTTTAATTGTCTAGGTGGTAGGAAATCTGGCATTGAAGAGAGTCAGTTTCACGGCCAGCACGGAGTAAGAACCCCAAGGTGAGGGCCCTTAAGTGTCACCTAGGGCCCACTCCGATCTCCGTCACGCCCGGCCCAATTCCTGTTTGAGGGTCACGCACGTGAGCTGCCACTTCCTGTATGACCCCCCGTGGATCCTGTCAATGAACCCTGTTTACTCCTTTATCGGATCAGTGGGTTCTTCCCCCTGACGCCGTGTTCCAGGACTCACGCAGGAGTTGCACCAGAAATCCAAGCTGGCCGACCTCCGGGAGCCCATCCACCTTTCACGACAGAAGATGTGGTTGCAAAATGAGTAGCTAAAAATGCCACGGGGATTGGGGGGAGAGCTTTCATTCATTCATTCATTCATTTATCCATTCATTCTCCTATTTGCTCAACAGCCTAGTGCTCAGGGCTTACTCCATACCAGACCCAGGAACCAGAGGAAAGGCAGTTCTGAGAGGATGCGCCAAGGGCTCAGGCCCCAGCAGCGTCAGCCCCTGCTTCTGGGCACTCGGTGGAGACCGGGGCCAGCCCGGTGGCAGGGTAGGGCCGGGCGGCTGGGTACCTCGCCTGGCTGTAAGGGTTTCACACCTGCCACCCGGGGCCGGTGAGCAGCAGAGCAGGACCCAAAGCTGAAGCCACAGCTCCACCACGTCCAGCCTCTGGACTTGTCTGGGGACAGCCTGAGCATTTAAAAGCTCATCAAATCATTACCGATGCCGAAGTGTTTAATACTTAGCTGTCACCCTTTGGCAGGCACCCCCATTAACTGGCGTGCTCATGGAAACCTGTGGCTTTGAAGTCAATGGGCCTTTTAAGTTTTACCATTTAAGCTAATAGGAAGGGGCCGACATCTGTTTGTACTTATATCTCTACAACAGAGCAGTCATTACCTAACGGTTGCTATGGCTACCTGGAGTCACCAGCTTTGTTTGGGGGCTATAATTATCCCTGTGGCAGCCTTCAGATGGCCGGGGCAAGGAGGCTGAAGACGCACGAAATAGGAAAACCAGGCACAAGCCTTATACTCGCGTGTCATACACGGGCACGCACATCCACACGCACACACACACACAGAAGTGGGTTAGTTCGATCCCCAGGGGAGTAACACTGGGTCCCTCCATGCTGGACCTGCCCCCTCCTCTTTTCCATCCTCTCATGTCACAGAATCCTTTGAATGCAAAATTCTGAGACATGTAGGATCAACCTCAAGTCTTCAAATTTCGGAGCCTTGAGGTCCCCGAGTGAAAACTCTGGGGCGCCAGAGTCTTCAAGTTTGGCCACTCTGGAAATTTGGGCTTGAGAACTCCAGGGTCATTGAAAGGTAGAGACAGGGGTGCCTAGGTGGCTCAGCTGATTAAGCATCTGACTTCGGCTCAGGTCATGATCTCACGGTTCGTGAGTTCGAGCCCTGCATCGGGCTCTGTGCTGACAGCTAGCTCAGAGTGTGAAGCTTGCTTCAGATTGTGTCTCCCTCTCTCTCTGTTCCTCCCCTGCTTGCACTCTGTCTCTGTCTCTCTCAAAAATAAACAAAGATTTTTTTCTAAAGGCAGAGAGAGAGGAGATAGAGAAGTGTAGAAACTCATAGGGCCATCATGTCTTAAGGCTAACGGAGGACTTCAACAGCATCTTGTCCAAGTTCCCACTAAATGCAGGGAATTTTCCCAACAGATCATCCTGTAGCATCTGCTTGCATTCTCCTAGGCACAGTGAGCTTACTACCTAAAACCTGCAAGTTTCTTCTTTATAATGAACCAAAATATGCCTTCTTGTCACACTCACTCCCTTGTGCACCCTCCGCTGACTCTCTGGGGGCAGAGAGGATGAGCAGAATCTCTCTGCGGGGAAGCTGCGTGCTCACCGAAGTCTTTTGTCGTCCATTCAAAACACCCCAGGACTTGACCCGAGCACCCTCCCCCCGCCCCCGCCCCGCAAGGTGAGCCAGGAGGAGGCTGTCTGGTGAAAACAGATCGGTTTTGTGATCTTCAAGTCTCCTGCCTCTCCTTGAGCACATATACAAAGAACTCTCTAGCAAGGGGCTTCCAGAATCCTCCCACCCATCCCCCCGCCTCCACACACACACACACACACACACACACACACACACACACACACACAGGCTTGAGTCCCCAGGCTGTTGTGCAAGGAGCTGTCCTCTGCCAGGACCCGGGGGTTCGCCAGCCCCTTGGGCAGCTAACAGCTCCCTGCAGTGAGTCTGGGGAATTACACTTTCAGACTTCATCGAGGGGGTGACTTTGGCCCTTTAGAGCCAACGGTCCCTTCAACCTTGACCACCTCCCTTTCTCCTCCTAGGAGCCTCCCCTTTGGAGGCCAGCCTGGGCAGTGCCTCCCTCCCGCCCAGCTTAGTTAGCTCCTTCCTGGCAGAGCCTGCGTCCTGGTCCAGCGCCAGGCCGGACTCAGGGCAGACTCGACGGGGCGCGGGGACCCCCAGGCCTGCCCCAGACCCCGCTCCGCCCAGCCTCCTGGCAGCCGCAGTACTGACCACGTCTCCCCTTCTCCCCAGCTGTCCTCCAGGAGCCTCCAGCCAAGCGGCGGGCTGGGGGTGGGGAGAGGTGTCTTATAGCAGCTGGGGACAGGCACAGGGAACTAAAAATACAGTTTACATGGCAAGGCTCCTCCTCTCCCCGGAGGCCCAGAGGGGCTTTATTGGAAGAGGGCTGGCAGGGACACAAGAATCCCAATATCCCAATAACAGGTGTGGCCTGAGGACACCAGCCGTCCTCCGCTCCCCTACTCAGCCCCACCTTCCACCTGTCCCCGGGTGCCTTAGCCCCAGCTCCACGGACCCTTTCCCTTCCTTCCTGGCCCATCTCGAAGAAACAGCGCCCCCTGCAGGAATCCTCCCCCAACTCCACCCCCTTCCTAGCAGGTGTGCCTCCTTCCCGCCTTTGGGCTCCAGCGCGGATGCAGCCTCTCTCTGCTTTGGGGTGCAGCTCCCCATTTCTACCCCGTGAGCTTCCTCGGAAGCAGACATACAAAAGTAATGTGCATTCACACCACACTTACTGCACTCTGGGGCACTGTCCCACCCAGCAGCTGTTTTTGCTTGACATTTTTATAAACCCCACCTCCTGCACGAGGAGGTGGAGGCCCAGAGAGATTAAGTAACCACCAAAGTCACACAGCTAGGAGATGCCAAGCACGAAGCTCGAACCCAGGTAGTCTGGTTTCTGAGTCTGTGCTTCCCAGCTAGGAGCTGGTCCAACTTGTGCATCTTGTTCTTCTCCACCCCCTCTCACCTTTCTGACAGCACACCTAGCAGAGAGCCGGGTCAGTGAGCTCTTTGAATGTTTATTTTATTGAGCTGAGCCCGTCCAGGGTCTTGGCTTCCTGGAGGTTAAGGAAAAAAGCAGTTGACGGGGGAACGACCGGGTGGCCCTGCTGCCATCTAGTGGCAGCAAGGAGAAAAGCCTCCGCCTCTGCCCCTCCTACCAGGTCCGTGCGTTCACCCACCCATCCACCCTCCTCGCCAGCGGAGCGGGGTCTTTTCCCATCTCTATAGTCGTGGCACTGATCAGGGACGGCTCTCCAAATTATTAAAAGGGGCATAAGCCATAGTCTTTGCTCTCAACGGACTTCAGGTGGAGTGGAGGAAATCCCTGGGGGGCTTTGGGCGGGTGGGAAGGCAGTCCCCTGGGTCAATGTGGAGAAGACCTGCCAGTAGAGGCCACAGGGACTGGACCTTAAAGTATGAGGGAGCTTTCAGTGGGACCCCCAAGGCGGAGGTAACAAACCGTATGCTCAAAAGCTCTAGGGGGATGCATGGGAGAAAGGGTGCAGGGAGGTGAGCCCACCTGGGAAGGCCCTCCCGCATCAGAACCAGGACCAGAGACTTAGGATTGACTTGTCAAGGCCACAGGCATGTGCGGGCATGGGTGCCAGGCTCCGTACTGCATTCAGAGAGACCGAGGCGAATGCCACATGGTCCCTGGATGATAGGGGGTGACAGGAGGGAGGGATGTGTAAACGATGATGGTAAGGGTGGTAACAGGGATGGTGCAACACAGGGGGTAAGGCACGGGGAGTCAGACAGCTGGTTTTGATGCCTGACCCCGCCATGCATTACTTTTGTGAGCCAGCGAAAATATAACTTCCAGGGTTGATTTTTTTTTTAATGTTTATAACTTTATGGGAAAGAGAGAAAGAGAGTGAGCTGGGGAGGGGTAGAGAGCAAGGGGTAGAGACTCCAAAGCAGGCTCCAGGCTCTGGGCTGTCAGTACAGAGCCCAATGCGGGGTTCGAATCCACAGACCATGAGATCATGACCTGAGCTGAACTTGGACGCTCAACTGATTTGAGACACCCAGGCATCCCCAGGTTCTTGTTGTTTTTAATCTGTGAAATAGGACCCTTGAAAGTAATTACCTATCTCAAATGTCTTCATGAGAGTTAAAATGGGGGGTATTTGTGCAAGATTCAGCATGGCGCCTGGTATGCAGTAAGTGCTTAATAGTTGCTCACTGTGATATAAGGAATGTAGAAATCTTTAAGGAGGAAATGATTAATCGCACCAAAGAGCTTATAACAATGAAGATGGTGCCTGAGTAGGACCTTGGAGGATTATTAAGGGTTTGCTGGCAGCAAAGCCAGGAAAGGACGGTCTAAGCACAAGGACCAAAGCATTCCGGGTGGTTGGTGGGTTTGGACCAGGTTTGCGTATGGGTGACGGAAAATCCAAAATAACATGGTTTCAACAAGAACAGGTTCATTTCTCTTTCACAGGGAAGTCCAGAAGCAGTGGCTCAGGGCTGGGACTGCACGGACCCGGTGCAGCCTCCTTTAGCGCTCTCCATACCACACACCTGGCCTCCACCTCCTGATCCGCGGTGGCTGCCGGAGCTCCAGCCATCATGTCATCATTCCAACCAGCAGGAAGGCCTAAAGGGTAAACCTAGTTGTGCCCCCGACCTTTCGGGACACTTCCTGGAAGCTGTAATCAATGCTTCCTCCACTGTACATTGCACGACCACACCTTTCTGCAAGGGAGGTCGGGAGATGTAGTCTTTATTTCTCTAAGGCCGTATCCCCAGACAAAAATTTCCTCCACTACGTAGGAGGAAAGGGAGATTGCAAATGGGATGAAACCTAGAAATTTCCACCACAGGATTTGTAAAGAGCCTGGTCTGCGCAGGCGAGTACAAGTATTTTGGTGTTTCTGTGGTGGGAAAAGGAATGGAAGATTCAACTGGAAAAAAAACAGTGGCCAACCACGGGTGGCCTTGGGGGCCACAGGGGCAGAGGGTGCTCCCCAGCAGAGAGCCTTTGAAGGGGTCTGAACAGGGGAGGGCCAGTGGTTTATGCGGTGCTAGAAGGACCACACTAGTTATAGGTGGGACTAAGGTCAGGGAGGGGACGGGTCTGGAGGCTGGAGACAGGTCCCCCCAACATTGCATTCTGAAAACGTCCCCACCTGCAGCAACGTTTCGAGCGAACGCCGAACGCCCATCACCTGTGTTCCACCACGGACGTTACTGAACTCCTTGGACCACATACCTATCCGTCCCGCCCCCACGGATCCATCAGTCTTTCTTATTGTTTGTGGCGTCTCAAAGCAGGTCGCAAACATCTGTCCGTCCTCCCCTCCTGCCCCCGCCAATACTTGGGCATGGATGTCATTAATAGGTGTTTGCATTTTTTTCCTTCGGATGTAAAGTTTACATCCAATAAAACGCACACGTCTGAAGCATTCAAGTCCAGACGCCGGTGTAAGGCAAACCCCTGTCAGAATAGAGAGGGTTAGCATCACCCCAGAAAGTTCCCACTGGCCTCTTCCTGGCTACTCTCCACCCCCACCCCCAGAGGCAACCATGGCCTGATGTTTTGCCTTTTTCAAGCACAGGAGGGCTGTCAGAGGGGCTGAGGGACTGAGTGCTGAGGGGGAGGGGGTCTGTCAGAGAGGCTGAGGGAGGGCAGTGTTGGTTGAGCCCCGGGCCAGCAGTGGGGAGTCCGTGTCTGGCTGAGTGACTGGGCAGAGGTGGCGCCCTTTGCTAAGGCAGGCGGGGTGCCCATGAGGACGGGAGAGAACAAGTCCCTCTTGGGACAGCAGCATGTGACATGTGCTGCAAGCGTAGGGACACACGTGCGTCCCGGCGGCCGGACTGTCCTCTGGCAGGGCGCGCTGGGGAAGTGGTGGCCATGTCTCTCCAGCTTCTGCCTCCTCCCCGGCGGAGCCCCAGTGCCCCCCAGGCTCCTGCCCCCAGGAAAGGCAGACGGCCCCTCCTCCACTGTCTGGAAGGCAGTGCGGAGAGAGTGCGGGTGTGGTTACATCGAGCTGGCGGGTCAGCGGAGGTGGGCTGTGCCCGCACATGCCCTGTCCTTCCCTCCCCCCTCCCTGGCATCCTGCAGCCCGTACCCTTCCTCTCCCGCCACACCGCCCAGCCTTTTCCTAAAACCTCCTCCCTTCCCTCTAAAAACAATCAAAGACCCAGTCCCAGCTACCAGGAGGCTCTCCCGGGACCAGGGCATCAGCCCTGCTGGGAGGGGACGGAGGAAGTGGAGACAAAGTGAGACGTGGACCCACACCCCGGACGGCAGTTGGGTTTTCCCTAGTTGATCTAAAATCAAACCCAACGAAGAGCAGCACAGGGTAATTTCTTTCTCAGCCCACGTAGCCCGCAGGAGATGCTCCCTGACTTGGAGCTTTTCCTGGAGAACTGATGCCCTGACTTTGTTCGGCTAAGAGAGGACTTGCCCCACCCCCACCCAGAGTTGGAGCACAGCACATCCTGAATTTGCCTGGCGGCTTGGAGAAGCCTCGGTTTACCCCATCAGACACAGGGCCAGGGCACGGGTGAGCTGTCAAGGCCTAGGGGGCAGCAGAGATGGCCCCAGAGAGGGTGCTGAGGGAAGAGAAGGACACCCAGCCTTTAAGGATTGGGACAAGAAAGAGGAGGGGAGAAGGAAACTTCCAATGGTGGTAGTGGGGGGGGCTGGGAAATTCTGACAGTGGTGGGGGGGGGATGTGGGCGGGGTCAAGTGTCCTTGTGGAGGATGGACTAGAGGGGAGTCACGTGGGGGGTGCTGAGTATGAAGTATTTCTTAGGTACTAGGTGTGGGTGAGGGCAAAGCACAAATGTGGGCACGTTAGTGTATTCGTTAGCGCACTCCCTGCGTAACAAACAGACCCCAACCTCAGCGGCTTATTGGTTTTAATCGTGGCTTCGTGGGTTTAGCTGTCACTCATCTCCGATCCCATGCAAGCTGGGGAGAGGGCTCTGCTCCCACAGTGACTCGGGGCCCCGGGCTCTGTCCCCAGGGACTCTGAATGTCTGTGCTCCCTCTGTATCCAGCAGGCAAGCCAGACAAGAGAGGGGGAGTGTGGGAGGTTTGGGGGCCATGCCTGACACGGAAGCTCACCATTTGCAGCCACATGGCTGTCCCAACTTCCACGGAGGCTGGGAGCGAGACCAGGGCAGGCTTGGTGAATGCACAGCACTGTGTCTGCCACCGTCCCCCTCCCCCGCCTGAGAGAGTAACATGTTTTGTAATCTAGTGGGAAGATGAGAAAGGGGGGCTGGGAATAAAACACTCCCGGGTGCCGGGGTGGCTCAGTCAGTTGAGTGTCCGACTTCGGCTCAGATCAGGATCTCGAAGTTCACGAGTTTGAGCCCCGTGTCCAGGCTCTGTGCTGACAGCTCTAAGCCTGGAGCCTGCTTCTGATTCTGGGTCTCCCCTCTTTGCCGCTCCCCTGCTCTCTCACGAGCTCTCTCTCTCTCTCAAAACCAAATAAATGTAAAAAAAAAAAAAAAGGAATAAAACATTCCTGTAACTAATGTCTTAATCTCCCCAGAGCACATAGTAGGTGTGCAGTATCTGGCCGTCAGGTGAGGTGGACACCACCAAGAGACTACTTGGGAGATGGGGGGTGGGGCAGGGGCAGGGGGCTGGGGAGGGGCGGCCATTCGGTCCTTGATGACTAGAAGGGCTTTGCCAGAAAAGGGCATTTGAATGGGAGCTTGAAAGACAGTCCAGAGAGTTAGGGACCCAGGACTGTACAGGAATGTTCAGGAAACCCTGAGAAGGTGAGTTGACAGGGCCAGAAGTTTTGTGAAGGGAATTGGTCGTGGATGAAGTTGGAAGGTGGGTTTGGAGCAGATGGGGAGTGACCTTGAACTTTAAGAATTTTGGCAGCTCTGAGGAGTGGCTGTGGCCAGGCTGGGGTGGGGGTGGGGGCGGGAGGGAGCCATCCCGGATGAATCAGCAGGTCAGCTAAAATTAGGTGCAGTGGCCCAGCCCGGGGACGGCCCGGAGGCCGCCAGTTGTGCTGGGTCATGTGGCAGCCAGGTTCATTTCTCCACGGAATCCTTGGCCTTGCTACTTTGGACTGGGGGGCGTTGAGGGGGGCGCTTGGAGTCGGAGCTGGGCTCTGGCCTGTCTTGTGACCCCTGCTCCCGGTCTCTGACCTTGGCAGCAGGAGGTCCTGGGGCAGTTTGACCGACTCCCGGTCAGACTCTCAGACCACCCTGGCTGGAAGAGGCCTCCTTGTTCACCTTGCTAACCCCCCCTCCTGGGTCCCCTCCACCGCTGACCAGGTTACAGACGCTCTTACCTTCCCCACATGGTGATATTCATATTTGTGAACTGGATAATGGTTGTGACAATTTTATTGCATTTTTTTTAAGTTTATTTCTTTATTTTTGAGAGCGAGAGAGGAGAGGGACAGGGAGAGAGAGGGAGAGAGGGAATCCCAAGCAGGCTCCTCACTATTGGCACAGAGCCCAATGCAGGGCTCGAACCCACGAACCATGAGAACATGACCTGAGCCAAAACCGAGAGTCAGAGACTTAACCAACTGAGCCGCCCAGGCGGCCCTGGTGATGAGATTTTTAGGTCATGTATCTCTCCACCCGCCCCATCCAGAGGCCCGTCTCCCTTCTCCCATACACCCAGGAGCCACCTTCTAGAGGAGCAGGTGTGGTGGTGCTTAGGGGCAGGGGTGGGGGCGGGGAGGCGATGGAACCTGAGATACTGGGCACTTACTGGGAAAGACTGAGATCCCCTTAACTGGCTCAATCTAAGTCACCCCTCCCCCGCAACATGGCAATGAGAGGCGCTTATAAGCAGAAGACAAAGGTAGTTCAAGGATCAGGGGGTGGATTCTTTTTTTTTTTAATTTTTAAAAATGTTTATTTACTTTTGAAAGAGAGAGAGATAGGATGACAGTGGGGGAAGGTGCAGAGAGAGAGGGACACACAGAATCCGAAGCAGCCTCCAGGTCCTGAGCTGTCAGCACACAGCCCGACTCGGGCCTTGAACCCACAAGCTGTGAGATCATGACCTGAGCCGAAGTCTGACGCTGAACCTACTGAGCACCCAGGCGCCCCAGGATGGATTCTGGAGCCAGACTACTGGGTTTGAACTCTGGCTGCGCTATTTGCTGGCTGTGTGACTTCAAGCAAGCTATTTAACTTCTCTGTGCCTTAGTTTCTTCCTCTGGCAACCAAATGGCAATCATAAAGGTACCTGCCTTATAGGATGTTGTGAAATTTAAACCAGGTAGAATACCTAAAACTAGGCCTGACACAGAGTAAGCGCTCAGTATACTGTGAGCTGCTGGACTCAGTTATAGCTAATAAAGAAACGAGGTTTTTAAAGAGACCTCCTTTTTCAAGCCTCTGAGTTGAAATGGTTAGAATTTTGACCCTGTTATATGATTAATGAATAATGTCTCTCTTCACGATGGACCGTGAAGCCCATGAGAGCTGGCCCCATTCCGCCTTGTATTTCCATTGTCTGCCAAGTTCATGGTCACAGCAGCGATTTCACTCCCTCTCACATAACACGTAAGCACGTAATACAGACCTGCTGGGGCCCAGGCAGGGCTCGAAGCTCTGTATGCAGAGGCCCATGTGGTCCTGATGACCCTTTGAAACAGCAAGTTCTTGATAAATATTTGTTGAATAAGGAAATTTCTACCACTCAGGGCCAGGTAGATAATGGATGGAAAAATGTTTTGTAAATGGTAAGATACATAACTTGTGAGGATGTAAACACTTCAGACTTCTTCCCCTAAGGTCTCATTCTACTTATGGCTTAAATTTTCCCTGTGTTCTAGAACTTTTCCTCCACTTGCCCCTCTGTCACAATGTGCCTGTCATGAGACCTATTTTCCCTCATGACTTGTCTTAATGGTCACTAGCGGAATTCTATCACCTGCCCCCAGGGGTTTAAACATTTTTTTATGTTTTTATTTTATTTTTGAGAGACAGAGTGTGAGCAGGGGAAGGGCAGAGAGAGAGGGAAACACAGAATCTGAAGCAGGTTCCAGGCTCTAAGCTGTCGGCACAGAGCCCGACGTGGGGCTTGAACTCACTGACCGTGAGATCATGACCTGAGCTGAAGTCGGACACTTAACCGACTGAGCCACCCAGGTGCACCCCTTGCCCCAGGAATTTTATTTTAACAAAGGCCAGTACAAGTTTGATATCTAACCCCCCAAAAAGACTCTTTACTCCCATTCTACCCTAGACAGGTCTCTGTGACATTCCTGTACCAGGTCTGTCACTTCCTCCAGGGAGACCTCCCTGCAGAACTCCCCCCCCCCCCGCCCCCACGTCACGTAGCTACCTCCCTCCAGGCCCCATCTCATTATTCTTGGTGGAATCCTAAATAGGGCTGTCATTCTAGTTCCATGAGAATAGTTTAGTGATCGATCAATTGATGGATTGAATAAGTAATTAATTCATTAATTCACTCAGTCTTTGTTGAGTATCTTTTCTATATCAGGTATTATAGTTTTTTTTTTTTTAATCCTCCCCAAAGAACCAAGCACAGTGGCCAGCAGAGCATATGGGAACAAAGACTGAATTTCAGATAGTGAGGCAAAAACATGGAAGAGATACCTGGCCGGTTCTTAGTGACTCTGAGGAGTAGATGCTACCCCCGGGGAAGGTGGTAGTGCTGCTCTCTGGCTTATAAGGAGGGAAAGACGGAGGGCACGCCTACGTAAGTATGTGGCTGGGATTGTGCATATGTCTGTGTACAGGTATGTGACACTCAAACATGTAGATCACTACCCTGGTTTCTGAAGAAGGTAAGGTAAGTCACGGAGGTGTGGAGACAGGGTGCTCATTAAGGGAGCAAGGAGTGGCTGGACCACAGGGCGCAGGATAGTGAGAAATGGGAGGCGAGGCTGGGCAGGTGGGCAGGACCCAGTGGTACAAAGTTCTGACATCATGGCCAAGTCCTAACAATCCTCCAATGCCTGACTCAAAGGCTACCTCCTCCAGGAAGTCCTCTTATAGACTTATACTGTTTTGGGTTCCCTAGGGCCCTCCCCCTTTTTTCCTACTGGGAACTCATTGCATTTGGCTTACATGGCCTCTTTATTTTTTTTATAGTTTATTTATTTTTGAGACACAGAGAGAGAGCATGAGTGGGGGAGGGGCAGAGAGAGAGGGAGACACAGAATCCAAAGCAGGCTCCAGGCTCTGAGCTGTCAGCACAGAACCTGACGCGGGGCTCAAACCCACGAACCGTGAGATCATGACCTGAGCCGAAGTCGGACGCTTAACCGACTGAGCCACCCGGGTGCGCCTCCCTGCCTCTTGACTATATCGTGCCTGGTTCAGAGACGGGCATGAGATCCAGATCAGGTTCTTCTCTGGGACTTTTCTGCCAGACCTCTCGCAGGACATTGCTAAGTAAGGTGGATATGGATGTGGAGCTGCGGAAGGCACCTGGCCTGAAGAACAAAATCAAATAGAGCCAGGAGAGCCCAGAGATAGGGTAGGCAGAGCTCTGCTGTATCTTCTGAGTCACTGGATCCAGCTGTGCCTGAAGTCACTTATACGCTGGATCTCCCAGTCATGTTTTCCATTCAACAAATAATCATGGAACTCCTGCTACGGCAGGGTTCTCCGGAGAGACAGAGCCGATAGGATATGCGTACACGTGAGATTTGTTATCGGGAATTGGCTTACGTGATTATGGGGGTGAGGTCTCACCCTCTACAGTTGGCAACCTGGGCAGTCAGTGGTGTAGTCCCATTAGGAGACTGAAAACCAGGAGAACTGATGGTGTAAGCCCCGGCCCGCTGGCGGGAGAAGACCAACAGGTCAGCGAAACACCCAGACAGAGGGCACAGCCCCCTCTCCTGCTCCGATTTGATCGATTCCGGCCCTCAGCGTCCTGGACAAGGGCCACCCACATGGGGGAGGGCAATCTGCTCCACCAACCTGTGAACTCAAATGCTCATCTGATCTGGAAACACCCTCATAGACACACCTTCAAGATAATATGTAGCCAAATTCTGGGTACCCTGTGGCCCTGGCAAGTTGATACATAACATGAACCGTCACACCTACCACATGGTCCTGGGTGGTGGAACCTAGAAAAAGAAAAGAGAAACGTTAAAAAAAAAAAGTTGGGGCACCTGGGCAGCTCAGTCAGCTGAGTGTCTGACTCTGGATTTGGGCTCCGGTCATGATCCGAGGGCTGTGGGACTGAGCCCCACGTTGGGCTCTGTGCTTAGTTAAGCAGAGCCTGGTTAAGATCCTCTCTCTCTCTCTCTCTCTCTCTCTTTTCCTGCCCCTCCCCAGGTTAAGAGCTTGAATGAGCTAGATTGCTCTCTCTCTCTCTCTCAAAAAAAACAAGTTTTAAAAGAAAGGACAAAAGCTCAGTCTACTGGAGCTCATGTGGTAGTGTGGGGGAGGGGGTCGTGTAAGTAGACAATAAATAAAGAAAATTATATGAATAGCACATTAAATGACAATAAATGCTAGGGAGAAAAATAAAGCAATAAAACAGAAAAGTCATAGTGTTGACTGGGGGACACATTTTCGTATTTATTTATTATTTTTTTAATTTATTTTTTTTACATTTATTTATTTTTGAGAGACAGAGAGAGACAGAATGTGAACAGGGGAGGGGAAGAGACACAGAATCTGAAGCAGGCTCCAGGCTCTGAGTTAGTTGTTAGCACAGAGCCTGACACGGGGCTCGAACCTGTGAACCGTGAGATCATGACCTGAGCTGAAGTCAGACGCTCAACTGACTGAGCCACTCAGGCGCCCCTCATATTTACTTTAAAAATTAATTTAAACTTATTTGATAAAGATCTAAAGAGGTAAAGGAGAGATCCTGGGAAATGTCTGGAGGACAAAGTATACCAGCAGAGGGTGGGAACAGCAAGTGCAAAGGCCCTGAGGTAGGCGTGTGTTTGGCTTATTCAGAACATGATAACAGTGACCTTAGCCAAATATTCTGGTTTGTGCACAAAGCAGGTGGAGTTGGAGTTGATTCCTCCTACCTGTTATCCGTGCCTCTTACCACATTTGCTGTCAGTGCTCATGGCCTCACACAGCTGCCTTTATCTGAATTCGTGTGCTCTTCAGAAATGCTATCAAACACCTCCTGTTTGCCACACAGTGTATGTCACGTCCTGGTGTCCCGAGGGGATAAGTCATTGTTCCCAGAGCCACGCTCCCAGGAAAGGGCAGAGCTGAGATTCAAACCGAGCCTCCTCCAACTCCCAAGTTAGTGGCTGAAGACAGGGGGCACAGAGCTGGGAGGAACGTGAACTTCTCCTTTGGAACTTGCCTGCCATTCGAGCTCCTATCAGGACAGCGGGGCCTTGAGTCACAGAGCTCGGCCTGACGCGCCCTCCATGACTTGATGTGTATCCGCTCAGCCCAGGTCCCACGCTCCTTGTAAGGCAAGGGCTGCGGTGCCCATTTCCAGGCGAAGGAGGTGAGGCTCTGACCACCCTGCCAGCCCACCTGCCGGGGTCCGGCTCCAGCAGGTCCAGGGCTCCCTGAAGGATGGATGGTGTGGGCGAAAGGGAGCGAGAGAGCCTTGAATTTCTTCCTGCTCACCACACAGGCATCTCTGCACTGACCTGGGAGTCAGCCTTATTTATTGAAAAAATGTTTAGGGTACAAAACAGAAGTGGCATTTGCCTTAAGCAATGATTTCTGATGACAAATTTCTTTGGCATGTAAAAATTTCCCAGAACATAGATTGGCAGAGGACTCATACATAATCTTTATCAATAGTGATTGAGGTAGGTGACTTAGATGCTTATCATATGGAGAAGAAAGGTGTCTTGAACATTCAAATATACGGCAACGTTTTCAGCATAGCAAAGGCAAAAGTTAGTTCTTTTGTGAGCAGGGGTCAATTGCCTGTTTTCTTGAGGGGAAGAAAAAGGTTTCTCAGAAAATGTAATATTTGCTCCCATAAACACAAAAGAAGAAATTGCTACAATAAGTTTCTTCACAAGGTGCAATCAGCATTTCAGGGCCAGAATAAGGAGCAGGTCACTCCTGATACCAGTCAGCAAGGTGCCTTGGGGGTTGGTGTTCAAGCAAAAGTAACTGAGTGGGGAGTAGACATCAGTCACCATCTGACGGCAGGAGGCCTTGCAAACCCGCCTTACCTCACAAAAAGTTTTCTCAACTTAGCGAGTTCAGAAATGACGTCCAGCACTCACCAGTCCAGCTGGTTGGTCTTGGCTTTGGCTCCTGGTTCCCACAGGTTTCTGATCCCCTCCTCTGGGGTCTGCAAAGCCCTTGGCCCTGGGCTAGGCCTTGCTGTCAGCACCCCTTGTTGACCTGGGCATTCTGGCCACCACGGCCTGTCATGAGGCCCTGAGATCTTAGCAGTCTGGAAACCCCTCCCCAGAGCCACCACGGCCCCCAGTAAAGGTGCTGGCTCCTGGCGCTTTGTCCCAGGTCCCCACCCCAGCTGGGAGCTTTGAGTTCCCTGGAGGTGACCCTATCAGGGCCGACACCCCACACAGCCTGCTCTGCACCCTCCAGTTCCTGGGGGCCAGTCCTTCCTTGTGGTTTGAATTTCCACCCTCCGCTACCCCCAGGCTGAGAGTCCCACTGGCCCAGGCAGCTGGATATGTTCATGGAAGGTCCATCGTGTTGGAGTTTGACAAGTGTGAGTCTCTTATCTCCCTCCCCTCCCCCCATCTGGCCAGGGGGCTTCCTGGCCGATTAGAAACGGATTCCTGTGGCCTTAGCAACACTGACCACAACACGGTGGCTTAGAACAACAGAAACGCACTCTCCCAGAGTTCTGGAGGCCGAGGGGCTGACGTCAAGGTCTCAGCAGGCTGCTCCCTCCAGAGGTTCAGAGGGAGTCTGTTCCCTGCCCCCTCCCAGCAGCCACCACTGGGTTGTGACTGCACCACTCTGACGCTCTTTTTATTTTTTTTATGTGTTTTATTTATTTTTGAGAGACAGAGAGACAGCACGAGCAGGGAAGGGTCAGAGAGAGAGGGAGACAGAGTCCAAAGCAGGCTCCAGGCTCTGAGCTAGCTGTCAGCACAGAGCCTGACGCGGGGCTCAAACCCACGAACGGTGAGATCATGACCTGAGCGGAAGCTGGACACTTAACCGACTGAGCCACCCAGGCGCCCCTCTGACGCTCTGATATGGGCCTGTGCCTTCTGGCCACCTTCCCCTCACATCTCTGTGTCTTCTTTTCTTTTCTTTTTAAAATTTTTAAAAATGTTTATTCATTTTTGAGAGAGACAGAGAGTGAGGGGGGGAGGGGCAGAGAGAGAGGGAGACAGAATCTGAAGCAGGCTCCAGGCTCTGAGCTGTCAGCACAGAGCCCAACGTGGGGCTTGAACTCATGAGCCATGAGATCACGACCTGAGCCAAAGTCGGACACTCAACCAATGGAGTCACCCAGGCACCCCCATCTTCTCCTTTTCTTTTAAGGATGCCATCGTTGGGCTTGGGGCCCACCTGATACCCAGTAGGATCTCAACTGGAGATCCCACACTTAATTACATTGGCAAAGACCCTATTTCCAAATGAGGTCACAGTCATAGGTACCGGGGTTAGGACTCAGACTTCTCTTTGGGGGATCACGAGTCAACCCACCGCAGATGGAGAAATGCAGGCCCTGAGGAGACGGGGTTGGCTCGGGGTCCCATAGCGCATTGGAGCAGCCAAGGGATGGCCTGCTCTCCTGGCGTTGGGCCAGAACTCCGGCCCAGCCTGCATTCAGTCTCGGGCTCCCCAGATTTGCTGGGAAAGACTTCAGTGAAAAACCATCTGGAGTCTGTCTGGTCTTCGGGGGTGCCTGCCTCTTCCTGTGCAGAAAGGCCGAGACTGTGATCATGGGAGGGAGTTTCCTTTCCTGCTTGGCTCTGAGCCTGGGGCCGGGCTGGCGGGCAGGCCCTGGGGACGAGTCCACGTCACGCCCGCTCACAGGGCCCCTGATCCCCTCCCTTTCTCTGCGGCGGCCAGAGGCGGCCCTGGTCACGATGAGGAGGCCAGAGGAACGAGTTTCCCCTGAACTTGGGGTGGCTTTTCTTTTTTTATGTTTGTTTATTTTTAAATACCACTTTATTTTATTATTTTTTAATGTCTATTTTTTTAAATGTTTATTCATTTTTGAGAGACAGAGAGAGATGGAGCACAGGTCGGGGAAAGGCAGAGAGAGAGAGGGAGACACAGAATCTGAAGCAGGCTCTGAGCTGTCAGCACAGACCTTGATGTGGGACTTGAACTCACAACACAAGATCATAACTTGAGCCGAAATCAGATGTTCAATAGACCGAGCCACCCAGATGCCCCTTTAATGTTTATTTTTGAGAAAGAGAAAGAGAGAGAGAGCAGGGGAGGGGCAGACAGAGATGGAGACACAGGATCTGAAGACAGGCTCCAGGCTCCAAGCTGTTAGCACAGAGCCCAACGTGGGGCTTGAACGCACAAACTGTGAGATCATGACCTGAGCTGAAGTCAGACGCTCAACCGACTGAGCCACCCAGGCACCTGGGGGTGGGGGTGGGGGTCACTTTCCTTCCAGGAGATGACTCTGCTGTCTTTGCGGAGAGCACTGCATAGGATTTAAAGTGATGACTCCCGGGGCGCCTGGGTGGCTCAGTCTGTGCGTCCGACTTTGGCTCAGGTCATGATCTCACAGTCTGTGAGTTCCAGCCCCTCACTGGGCTGTCTGCTGTCAGCACAGAGCCTGCTCAGATCCTCTGTCTCCCTCTCTCTCTGCCCCTTCCCCGCTCATGTTCTTTTTCCCTCTCACACAAAAAAATTAAGGGGCGCCTGAGTGGCTCAGTTGGTTAAGCATCGACTTCGGCTCAGGTCATGATCTCACAATTCAGGAGTTCGGGCCCCGTGTCGGGGTCTGTGCTGACAGCTCAGAGCCTGGAGCCTGCTTCAGATTCTGTGTCTCCCTCACTCTGCCTTTCTTCTGCTCATGCTCTGTCTCTCTCTCAAAGATAAACATTAAACAATTTTTTTAAATTAAAAAAAAAAAGTGATGAATCCTTCCAAATCCTTGGCCATTTGGATTCTGGCCTCAGAGCCCCGATGGCCTCACTCAGGCCCAGCTCAGGCCCAGCTCTGCCATTTGCTGAACATGTAGCCTTGGGCAAGTCATAGACTTCTTTGTCTCCATGTTCTTACTGGTAAAACTGGGACTACAGCAGACTGACCCTACGCAGTTAGTAAAGGGGCCGCCTGGGTGACTCAGTTGGCTAAGCGTCCAACTCCTGATTTCGGCTCAGGTCATGACCTCGCGGACATGGGAACTGCTCCTTCTCTCCCAGAAGGACTCCTGGCCCCTTTGCAAATCCGCCCACCCCCTGGCCAGCAGCCCTTGTGCTCTGCAGAGCCCACGATGAGAAATGAGTTTGAGTTGTTCTGTGTCAAGCCGAGCACTTGTCTTCTTTCCGGTGCAGTTTTAGAATCTAGAACGAGAATCTAGAACCTCAAACACTGAGCAGTGTGGGACATTCCGGCAGCCCAGGCCAGCCTTTGCCAGGTGCAGCCAGCATTTCCTGAGAACCCTGTGGGAGATCCAGACCCACGGTCAGGAGAAGTGGGGGCGGGGCATCGTCTCGATGCACAGCAGCGGCGGGAACAGCTAAATTAAGCCTCCCGGGCTCACACCTGGCCAGTCCTTTCCCTCTGGCCCCTCTGGCCCCTCCCAGCTCCACATTTTCTCTGTCACCAGAGCCTATGAGCTCCGATGCACTTCTCCCAAGGACTGAGTCCTATCCTTTGGCCGGCCTACCCCATCCTCCCTGGAGTTGCAGTGAATAACATTTTCTGCGTCTCACCAGATTGGAGCCACAAGAGCTGTGAGCTGTGGAATTTAGGTAATGTTGGGCCAGCGAAGTTTACAGGGCTGGTGAGGCACCTGGGCGGCTCCATCCCTTAAGCATCCAACTCTTGATCTCACGGTTCATGGGTTCAAGCCCAGCATCGGGCTCTGCGCTAGCAGCACGGAGCCTGCTTGGGATTCTCTCTCCCTCTCTCTCTGCCTCTCCCCCACTCGTGCTGTCTCTGTCTCTCTCAAAATAAGTAAACCTTAAAAAAAAGAAAAGGTTCATGAAGCAAAGAGCTGATCGCTAAGGAGAGAAGATACCAAAATGTGCAGGCCTGTGCTGGTGCCACCTAGTGGCGGGTATAAAAATGGGCCACTCAATGGTCGCTGTAGGAGTCTCATCTCTGAGTCTGGGTCCTCGGCCAAAGCACGCCCCCTCCTTGATGAGATCCAGGGAGAGACCGACCTGCACTTTGCGTGGATAGCATCTGGGGCGCAGGGGGAGGTCTCAAAAATCAAATCCTTGAGGTTGGGGAGAGAATAAGGCTTGCCTCCAAAGCATTCATCAAAAATAATCAAAGTTTTTCAGTTCCTGTGACCTCGGAATCGTGGAATGTTCGATTCTAAGGATCACAGAATCACAGCCAAGGAAGGGATCGTGGGGTTTCCTCGATTTACAGACGTGGGTGAGGATCTGGAGGCTTCAGGGCAAGCCCACCACATTCATACCCATTCCTGAAGGATGGATTCCACATCTCCCTGTGGGAAACACTCCCCGTGAGGTCACAGAGGACCCCTGCTCCCACACTTCAACCTCCAACCCCTCCCCCCCCCCAGCCAACCCACTTGCCTGCCCAGGCAGGGGAAGGGACACGCCCACGGCTGCTGCAGGAAGGAAGCAGACCTGTCCTCTCGCCCCCAGCCGGGCTCAGGCGGCCTCTGGATTTTCACCTTTGGCCACAGCAGAACTTCTTGGAACCACCCCAGCAGCTCCCTGGATACATAAAGACTCCGGGTGAGATGCCCCCACCCCCAGCCAATCAAGAAGGCAGGTTTTAACGCCAGAGGGACCGCCCCTCTGCAAGCAAACTGGAAAGACTGCCTGCTGGCCGTCTCTTCAGAAGCCCAAGTCCAGGGAGGCTGGCAAACATCTGAAACGGTTAGATCTGCTGGAGCAGAGCTGGAGGCTCGGCCAGGGCCCTGCAGACCCACTGGCTGCCCACATCCCATCCCCCACCACCTTGGAGGATCAGCTGCTTGGCAAACTTGGACACTTTGCAAAATACTGCCCTGGGGGTCCCTGGGCTGAGTCCTCAGTAGCCAGCTCGTTGGCACCTGACCTATTTGTAGAGGACAGTCATCAGTCGACTCGTCCAGAAAAACATTCCCTTGGTTTGAGCCTTGTTTCTTCCTCTCTCCAATCTCACGGTTGCAGTGAGGACTTCCAGAAACAGCACGCTGCTTTTGCTACAGGAGAGGGGACGTGATAAGGGCTGGGGCATCAGGGAGCTGCATTGCCCTGGCCACAAGGGACCAGTGGGAGGTGGGACACAAGAAATCTTCTTCCTGGATCTGGAGGGGGGGAAACGCTTTTACATCTACAGTCCCGGAACCAGAAAAACGTGAGGTGGAAAAGACTGGAGGCTCCGTGCTCACTGCTATGGAAAAAGGCCACCTATACGGAGACTGAATGAAGCTGGTGCCCCCCAAAGGAACACAGAGCTGGGGATAAGGAGAGAGAGAGAGAGAGAGAGAGAGAGAGAGAGAGAGAGAGACCTATGACCACAGGAGGTCCCTAATCTCAGGACCTATAGGTTTAAGAGTGAACCTGAAATCTATAGATTTCCCTTTGATTCCATGAGTTAGATCACTAGCTCTCAAACATTCCATGATTCATTTCACACTGCAATCCAGAGCGCACGTGCACGCGCACACATATGTGATGGTACATAAAAAATTTTCATGAAACAATACACCCTTATTATGTATGATACATTTTGATACTTTCCATTCTATTCCATGTCATTCGCTTTTCCTACGGGTTGAGACCCACTATGTTGACTTCATGACACACGACAGGATTGGTTGGGATCTTCAATAAAAAAACCACCAAGCTGGATCAATACCCTTCCAATGAATCCATGTTTTTGCCAGTGCTAGTTCAGATTGGTTTTGCCTCTTGCAACCCCAGGAAATGTTACTTAAATGCACCTTTTGGGGCTCCTGGGTGGCTCAGCCAGTTAAGTACACGACTTCTGCTCAGGTCATGATCTCATGGTTTGGGGGTTCGAGCCCCGCGTTGGTCTCTCTGCTGTCAGCACAAAACCTGGTTCAGACCTTCCCATTCCCTCTCCCTCTGTCCCTCCCCTGCTTCTGCACACTTTCTCTCTCTCTCAAAAATAAACATTAAGGAACCAAGAGTGCACCCCTTGCATGCCCTGGATTCCAGCTCTGCCCACCCCCACCCTGGCCAGGCAGCCCCTAGGAGTGCAGTCTGCAACCTCGCTTACATACTCATCGGTAGAAGTGTGCCATGGGCTTCTGGTATGTGCTTTCCTGGCAGGAGAGCCTCGACCTAGGCAGACCTTGGTTCTAACCCCAGCCCTAGCACTAGTGGTATCAGACCCTGTGCCCTTGGGTAAGGTGCCCAGGCCCATAAGCCTCAGTCTTGGCAACTGTAAATGGGGCTTGTATTCCCTTCCTCTTAGAAGGACCACGCGGACAAAAGGAGTTTGTGTGTGAAACTCTCTGTGATACTGTGCTTTCTGATTAGAAACATATTTTGGGTTTTCAATCTCATTCCCCATTCCCAGCACACAGCTCCTAAAACCTTGGACTCTCCTAAGTAATGAAAGTGATAAAAGTGTCTTTTGTTAAGTTCATAAGGTGATTTTTTGGAAAATGGGGCTGGTTACCCATGGTGACAACTGGGGGGGGTGAGGGAGCTTTCAGCCCCACCCCACCCTCAGTGGGGGAGGAAAAGGGGCTGGAGAGTTGAATTTGATCACCGACGGCCAATAATTTAATTAATTGTGCTTATGGAATGAAGCCTCCATAAAACTCCTAAAGACAGGGTTCAGTTTCCAGGTGCGTGAACATGTGCAGGAGCGAGGACACTGGTGCCCCTGGAGAGGGCGCAGAAGCCCCCTCCCTTTCCCTGGACCTTGCTTCTCTTCCATCTGGCTGTTCTCTGTTATACCCCTTTGTGATACACTGGTGCTCTCATTCTATGAGCCACTCTGGCCAACTAATTGAGCCCATGGAGGTGGTCATGGGAACCTCCGATCTATAGACACTAGGTCCAAAGCACAGGTGACAGCCCAGGACTTGCCGTGGGCGTGTGAAGGTCGGGGAGGGGCACCCCTGCAGGACTGAGCCCCTAACCTGTAGGATCTGATGCCGACCCTGGGTAGACAGTGTCAGAACTGAATGAAGTTGTGGTCCGTCACCCACGTGGTGTCAGAGACTCATTTGCTGGGGCCGGGGAAAGGCACATGTGGGGATCGGGTGCAGACTTGCAGGCTCCCGTCTCTGGCGCAATGCTCTGCACTTGGCAGTTCCCTTCCCTCCAGCCCCAGGAATACAGAAGTCTTGATTTTTCATTCGGGGTAGGACAAGGAAGGGGAATGTGTCCTCAGGAGTCTTTCAAGTGTCCCAGAAAAGTGAGTCCTGTGTATAAAAATGGTAACAGTGACAAGAGCCCCCCGCTAGTCTTCCCATTGTCAAGGTGGACTCACTGGAGCAGTGAAGGAACCTGGGAAACGGCGGTGTGGAGGATTGTGAGGACAAGCAGGACGGACCCCTCACTCCCCTGTGGCCAAGGCCTCCCCGCCCCGCTCCCTGGAGCCGCAGGGATGGAACTTTCACTGCTTTTGGCAAACCGTGCTCCTGGGAGGAGTGAAGAGATTCTGGAGTTCAGGAATTTCAGGCTCAGAGTGTTCCCCAAGGCTCCCTCTCCCCCACGTGTGACTGTCACCACCTGAGCCACCCTGGGAGGGGACAGAGAGCGCCCGTCTGCAGCTCGGGGCCCTCACCTAACAAGGGACCGCTGAGCAAATGACAGAAAGTTCTGGGGGAGAGCTGCACACAATCTACCATTTTAGGCACTTCCAAGTCCTCAGCTCAGCGGCAGGAAGTACGTTCACATCACCACGCAGCCGTCACCCCCCATCCATCCCAGAATGCTTGTCATCTTGTAACACTGAAGGAAACTGACCCCCCCCCCAAACACTACCTCCCCAGTCCTTCCTTCCCCCAGCCCGACAGCCACCATCCTACTTTCCGTCTCTATGAACTTGACTCCTCTCAGGACCTCATATAAGTGGAATCACAGACTCTCTGTCTTTTTGGGTCCTACTTATTTCACTGAGCATGTTCTCCGGGCTCATCTGTGCTGTAACACGTGTTAGAGTTTCCTTCTTTTCTAAGATTGAATAACAGTCCGTTCTATATATGAAATGTATTATATACAGACTAATAATACTCCAGTGTGTGATTATACCACATTCCACCTCTCCACGGGCACCTGGATTGCTTCCACCTTTTGACCATTGTGAGTAACTCCTGGTATAGGATCATGAGTGTGGAAATATCTCTGGGATCCTGCTTCCTGTTCTTTTAGGTATATAATCAGAAGAGGAATTGCTGGATCAGTATGATCATATAAATAACAGAAAATTATTTTTAGTTTTTAAATAAATATTTATTTTTGAGAGAGAGAGAGAGAGAGAGAGAATAATCAGGAGAATACCAGAAAGAAAGGGAGACAGAGGATCCAAAGCAGGCTCCGCACGGACAGCAGAGAGCCTGATGTGGGGCCCAAATCCACAAACCATGAGACCATGACCTGAGCCGAAGTCGGATGCTTAACCAACTGAGCCATCCAGAAGTCCTCACAATTTTTTTAATGTTTATTTTTGAGACAGAGACAGAATTCGAGTGGGGGAGGGGCAGAGAAAGAAAGAGAGAGAGACCAAATCTCTAAGCACAGAGCCCAATGTGGGGCTTGAACTCACAAACCATGAGATCATGACCTGAGCTGAAGTTGAACCCTTAATCGCCTGAGCCACCCAGGGGCCCCCTAAAACTATTTTGAGTTTTTGAGGAACTTCCATGCTATTTTCCACGTGGGCTGCTCCATTTTATATTCCCACCAGCAATGCACAAAACTTTCAATTTCCCCATATCCTCACAAATGCTTGTTTTCTGAATTTTTAATTTAATTTCATTATTTTTAAATTTATTTATTTATTTATTTTGAGAGAGAGAGAGAAAGACATGAACAGGGGAGGGGCAAAGAGAGAGAGAATCCCAAGCAGGTCTGCACGGTCAGCACAGAGTCTGATGCAGCACTTGAATCCACGAACTGTGAGACCATGACCTTGGCTGATATCAAGAGTCAGACAATCAACTGAGCCACCCAGGAGCTCCTCTGAATGTTTACAATAATAACCATCTTCATAGGTGTGAATGGTGGGACAGGGTCACGTGGTGATGGGGAGCCCCGCTCTCTCCCTGCTCTCCCACAGGAACTGAGATCCTAGGGAGGGAGCAGTGAATTGCTGTTTTGCAGGATCCCTTATGAGCAACAAGCCATGTACTGTTTCTTCCAATCATCAAAATTGGCCTGTTCCAGAAATTTCATATTAACGGAATCATGCAGTGTGTGGTCGGTAACTTCTTTTTGACACAGCAAAAAGATTCATTTACTTAATAAAAGCTTAACCCTTTTGGATCCAAATCCATTTTTTTTTTTACTTTTTAGAAATTGGAGTAAAATACACAGAACATGGACTTAGCTATTAAAAAATTTTTTTTAATGTTTATTCATTTTTGAGAGAGAGAGAGAAATAGAGTGTATGCAGGGGAGAAACAGACACAGAATCCGAAGCAGTCTCCAGGCTGTCAGCACAGAGCCCAATGTGGCGCTTGAACTCACAAACTGTGAGATCGTGACCAGAACCAAAGTCGGAGGCTTAACCAACTGAGCCACGAGGCGGCCCTAGAATTAGCCATTTCAAAGCGAACAATTCAGTATTTAGTACTTTTGTAATGTTATGAAGCCATCGCTTCTCTCTAATTTTGAAACGTTTTCATCACCCCAGAAAGAAACCCCATGGTCATTACGCAGTTATTTCCGAGCCCCTCCCCCACCCTCCCCAGGGACCAGCGGCCTGCTTTCTGTCTCTATGAGCGGACTGACTTCAGATAGTTCAGGTAAAGAGAACCCTCCAACATGTGGCCTTCCATGCCTGGCCTCTGTCACTTAGCATCAAGTCTTTGAGATTCACTTATAATTCGATGTGTTGGTGTTGGGTTGTTTTTTGTTTATGGTGAATGAAATTCCATCATTTGTATTTGCCATGATTTACTTATCTACTCATCCACTGACAGTATATTTACCTTTCCAAGAAACTTCTGGACAAAGTGGCCGTGTTCAGTAAAGGGAAGTAGCACTGCGCAGACGCGCTGGGTGCAGGGAAGGGGATTGGTGCGCGCCTGCCCTGCCTTGGCCGGTGTGGGGGAGGGGAACCGTTGCTGGAGGTCTACCACCACCGGATTCAGGAGGACGTGGAGGTGAGGCTCCGCCCTTCGAAAAGGACTCCAACTAGATGAAAAGCCGGCTGAAGGGAAGGGGTGAAGGAATGGGTAATTTAAAGTCCTAACTCCCGGCCATGACCTTGAGCTAATTCTTACAAAGCCCTTGGAACAGTACCTCGTAAGCGCTCAGGAAAATCGAGCTAGGATGATTACTGCTATTATCGTTACTAATAGTTTTCTGAAACGGTTTCAAAATAATACGAGTTTCAGAAAAAGACCATAACCAAAACTGTACCTCCCTGCCTGCTGTTTCAGCATGATTTTTCAGGATCTGTCCGTCCCTCTCCTCCTCGCTCTCTTTATTATCCACTAAGGATTCTTAAATTTACCACCGAGGCCGTAGATTCGAGGATGTCAGTAAGGGAGTGATGGGATGAGAGAGGCCCAGAGACCCTGGCTTCAGAGCCCGGTGGCTCCACCGGGTGGGTTTGTGCCTGAGACAGTGTCCCCGAGTATGACTGCATGCAGCTCCCGGGGAAGAGAGGGGACAGCCAGTGCTTTCTCTGGATCCTCACATCTCGTAAGGAAGGCGTTCTTCAGTCCTATTCCTGGAAGGAGGGTGTGGGGGGGAGAGAACAGTGCCTAGAATGGGACAGACCGGACACCTGCTGCTTCTGCCTGCCCCGCATCCCTCTTGGCCTTTTCTGGGAACAGCGCCCCCTTCTGTGGGTACCTGCCTCTCCTCCACCCCCTGTGGTTCTGGTGGGCCCACTAACTCACAGGCCTCACCTCCACACCTACCAGCCTGTTACAGCCCGAACGTCTGTGTCCCCCCACATCCCCATATCGGACACCCACACCTCACGTGGCGGTATTCAGAGGTGGGGCCTTTGGGAGAGGATTAGGTCATGAGGGTGGGGCCTTCAGGAACAGGATTAGTGCCCTTTAATTTACTTATTTATTTTCTAAAAGCCCATATTTTATTTCTTTAAGTTTATTTACTTTGGTTGGTGGGAAGAGTACATGGTGGGGCAGAGAGAGAGAGAGAGAGAGAGAGAGAGAGAGAGAGAGAGAGAGACTCCCAAGCAGTCTCTGTGCTGTCAGTGCAGAGCCCGATGCAGGACTTGAACTCTAACCATGAGATCATGACCTGAGCCAAAACCAAGAGTTGGAGGCTTAACCGACTGAGCCCCCAGATGCCCCAGGATGAGTGCCCTTTTGAAAGAGACCCCACAGCTCCCTGGCCCTTCCCACGAGTGAGGACACAGTGGAGGTCAGCTGTCTGCACTCACACAGCTGCTCTTCACCTGCCCGTGCCAGAACCGTGACCAGATTTCCGGCCTCCACAGCTGTGAGAAACGAATGTCTGTCATTTATAAGCCACTTAGTCCACAGTTACTTTGTTACAGCAGCCCCCTAAAAGGACTAAGACACACCCCAAAACACCTGTGACCTCCACCAGGCCAACCAGATTCTCCCGAAGGATCACAAATCCTGACAGGCCGAGAAGGGACGGTGGCAGAGTTATGTGATGGAACCAGCCTCCTGAGTGGCCCCGAGCTCCTGTTCCGCTGTGGGTTCCTGCTTCTGGTCCTTTCCCAGGCCTGGCTGGCAACTCCGTGCACATGTGAACCTAAAGCTGCCTCAAGGGTGTTCCAGAAAATTCTGAAGTTAAATTAGCCCAAATCCATCTCTAGTGCTTGTGTTAAAAAAAACTTAACAAAACCACAGCTCCAGGCAGCCCGGTGTCTGGCAGTCAGCTCCCCGATTCCTCGGGGCTGCAGTGGCTGTGGCCAGGCCCCCAGGGGAGCGAGGGAGGGCGATCGGGAGGTTCTGACTTCCAGTGTCAGGCCGACCCACTGGTTGGCATTCCTAGGATTTCATTTAGGCTACAAAAGGGAGGCGCTGCTGACTTGTTTGGTAGCCGAAATTCTCTAAGCCTTTGGCAAGAGCAAAGGGGATGTGTTCGAAATACTTCCCAAAGCCCTCTTTATCCGAGGGATGTCCCCCTCTCCAACCTCCCTTCACGATCAATCTCAGGGAATAAGAGCCAAGGACTGGAAGTCCTCAGGGCAGGGAGAGGTGGACGTGACCTTGGGGAGTGCCTACAGAGAGGGGAGTAGGGGGAAGCCTTCCAGGATTGGGAAGGAAACGGGCAGAGAGAGGGAGGGGTGAGGGAGCAAAGAGTCAAGGCTGGAAAACTCCCTGTGGGCGCAGGAGGCAGCCAGGGACAGAGGGGACTGGGGCAGGGGGGAGTCCCA
>NC_043709.1:11507607-11513861 GCF_006229205.1 Suricata suricatta | reverse complement strand
TTTTTTTTAAATGTTTATTTAATTTTGAGAGAGACAGAGCAGGAGTGCGGGAGGAGCAAGAGAGAGGAAGACACAGAATTCGCAGTAGGCTCCAGGCTCTGAGCTGTCAGCACAGAGCCTGATGTGGGGCTCGAACCCACGGACTGTGAGATCATGCTCTGAGCCGAAGTCAGACACTTAACAGACTGAGCCACCCAGGCGCTGCGAGGAGAAACTATTTATCCTTGATGCATCAACTCTATTTCGAGGAAATAACCAAATGTAGACCAGCATTTCTGTAAGGATCAAAAAGTACTCATAAAGCAAAAATTATTTACAAAAACAAAACCAAAGCTCAGACTGGAAACAACCCAAAGATCCAATAGTAAGGGAGTTATTAGATGTCCAGTGAAACATCCATCTAACGGAATGTCACCCAGACTTTAAACGGCTTGCTGGAAATTATTTAATAATATAAAGAGCCACTGTAATGTAAAGTGACAAAAATTCCCACAAAACTGTATGAATGTCATGAGTCTAAATTTTGGTTTGCTTATTTTCTTTTTATTTGAGAGAGAGAGTGAGGTGGAGAGAGGGGCAGAGGGGGAGAAAAAGAGAAAGAGAAAGAGAGAGAGAGTCTTAAGGAGGCTTGGTGCTCAGCATGGAGCCCAACTCGGGGCTCGATCCCATGACCCTGGGATCCTGACCTGAGCCAAAATCAAGAGTGGGATACTCAACTGACTGAGCCACCCAGGTGCCCCTTGTTTCGCTTATAAAATAAAATGTCCACAGTGGTCATTTCTGTGTGCTGAGAATACAGAAGAATTCTTTTATTCCTAAATTATCTGCAGTAAATCCGTATTTATTTAAATAACTAGGGAAAAAAGGATTATAAGAATTTTTGTGTTTTCAAAATGTGTATGGGAGAACGCTTTTTCTAAGTTCTGTCAGAAGTAGAAAGGAAGGAAGAGGGGGCACCGGGGCGGCTCAGTTGGTTAAGCATCTGACTCTTGGTTTCACCCGGGGTCATGATCTTGAGTTGAGGTTCGTGAGTTCGAGCCCCACATCAGGCTCCGTGCTGACAGCGCAGAGCCTGCTCGAGATTATTCTTCTCTCCCTCTCTCTCTGCCCCTCCAATGCTTGTGCTCTCTCTCTCTCTCAAAATAGATAAATAAACTTTAAAAAGGAAGGAAAAAAGGAAGGGAGAGAAAGATGACTATGAGAGAGAAGGCGTATCTTGAAGATATAATTTCTGACATGAGCTCTGGGGCCAAGTACCAAATATAGGGGAAGAGACGGAAGAGGACATGTCCCTTGCCTAGGGCTGCCACAGACCAGGTGGCCTGAAACAACGGAAATGCATTCTCTCCTAACCCTGGAGGCCCGACTGAAATCAAGGCATCAGCAAGGCCAAGCTCCCCACCCTTGAAGCCTCCTGGGAAGAATCAACCCTTGCTCACCTCTTGCAGCCTCCAGAGGCTCAGGCCATCCCTGCCTTGGGACAGCTCGACTCCCGTCCCTGCTTCTGCCACCACACCACCTCTTCTGTGTCCTCTCCTCTTCTCACCAGCCATCAGATTCACCCCCCCCCCCCCCACACTCGCCTGTCCGAATCTAGGATGAATTCGTCTCCAGATCCTGAACTGATTACACCTGCAGAGACACAATTGCCAAATAAGGTCACATCTGAGGTTCCAGGGAGATCTGAACTTGAGGGGCACAGCCATTCAACCTGCTGCTGGGGACAGTCTTGAAAAAAACACTTAAGGTATCACAGGCAGGTATTTGGCAAAAATGATTGCTATCGAAAGTATAAGATGGTGTGGCGTGAAAAGCAAGCTTCCTGGGGCACCTGTGTGGCCAGTCGGTTGAGCGTCTGACTTCAGCTCAGGTCATGATCTCACGGTTCGTGAGTTTGAGTCTGTACTGACAGCGCAGAGCCTGCTTCTGATTCTGTCTCCTCTCCCTGCCCCTCCTTCAATTTTGCATGCACACACACACACACACACACACACACACTTTCTCTCTCTCTCTCTCAAAAATAAATAAACATTTTTAAAACAAGCTTCCCTCTCATCCCTGACTTCAGATCCAATCGATGCTACTAGTTTCTTGTCTCTACAAACACATATGTCTTTCTCCTACACAAGTTCAAGTGTAGAATACACTGTTCCATACCCTGCCTTTGTATTTACCAGTGTGTGCTGGAGATCTTTCCCAGGGTTCATGGATTTGCCTCATTTGCTTTAATGACTATATACCATTTCATTGTTAGATACACCATATAGTTTGTTTAGCTGGTCCATTTGGGGTGGGTTTTAGATTTTTCTTTTTTTTTCCTTTCCTTTCCTTTATTTTTTATATTACATATAATGCTGCAATGCTCCTATTTGTATCTGCAAGCTATGACTGGCTTTTTTTAAATAGACTTTTTTAAGAGCACTTTTGAATTCACAGCAAAATTGAGGGGATCCTACGGGGGTTCCCCATATGCCCCCTGGCTCCCCACACATGCGGAGCGTCCCCCACTATTAACATTCTAGACTGGCGTGGTCCCCTCGTGACAGATGGTGAGCCTATGTTGACACAGCATCATCACCCAGAGTCCCACAGTGGCCTTGGGGTTCACTCTTGGTGTATGTTTTATGGGTTTGGGCAAATGTATAATGACGCGTGTCTACCACGATAGTACTGACAGCATAGTCTCCCCTACCTGAAAATCCTCCGTGCTCGGCCTATAAATCCGCCCCTCTCCCCAGCCCCTGGCAACCACCGATCTCCAGAGTCATGCCTTTTCCAGAATGTCATATGGTAGGAATCACACAGAGTGTAGCCTTTTCAGACTGACTCCTTTCGCTTCGTCACATGCATTTAAGGCTCCCCTGTGTCTTTTCATGGCTCGATGGCTCATGCCTTTTAGTGCCGAATAATACTGCTTTCTCTGGCTGGACCAGCCTTTGTTTATTCACTACTGAAGGACATCTTGCTGGTCTCCAAGCTTTGGCAGTTATGAAGTTGCTATAAATATCTGTGTGCAGGTCTTTGTGTGGACAGAAGTTTTCAACTCCTTTGGGTCAATATCAAGGCGTTCGACGGCTGGATCATATGGTCAAGGTATGTTGAGTTTCGTAGGACATTCCCAAATGTCTTTCGAGATGTCTCTGCATTCCTGTGGGCAATCAGCGAGGGTCTCTGTTACTCCTCATCCTCGCTAGCACTGGATGCTGTGAGTGTTCTGGATTTGGGTCACTTTAAGAGGCGTATGCTATGGTATGTTTGAGTTTTACTCTTGAGATCATGGTAGATTCCCCTGCAGTTGTAAGAAACAATACAGGGAGCTCCTGTGTGCCCGCTTTACTCAGATGTCACCCTGCAACTTTTTGCGAAATTGTTCTATAGTACCATAACCTGGAGACTGACATTGATACACATCACCCAACTTACTCAGTTTTACTCCCTCGCATTTGAGTGTGTGAGCATGTGCGTGTATTTAGCTCTATGCAAATTTTTTCACATGTGTAGATTTGTGTGGTCAACACCACAATTAAGATACAGAACATGTCCATTGCACAGATTCTTTGTGCCACGCTTTATAGACACAGCCACCTGCTGGACCTGCTCTGACTTTGTCCATTCTTCTGGTTTTAACTTTACTGGGTCGCTATGTTTCAGACAGATCTCTTGTAAAGAGTGTATATAGTTGGGATTTGCTTTCTTTCTTTTTAAAAAAAATTTTTAACATTTATTTATTATTATTTTTAAAATTTTTTATGTCTTTATAATTTTATTTTGAGAGACAGAGACAGAGAGCAAGCGGGGGAGGGGCAGAGAATCTGAAGCAGGTTCCAGGCTCTGAGCTGTCAACACAGAGCCCGACACAGGGCTCAAACCCATGGACTGTGATATCATGACTTGAACTGAAGTCAGATGCTTAACCGACTGAGACACTTGGGTGCCCCAACATTTATTTATTATTGAGACAGAGAGAGACAGAGCATGACCAGGGGAGGGGTAGAGAGAGGAGGACACATAGAATCCGAAGCAGGCTCCAGCTCCAAGCTGTCAGCACAGAGCCCAATGCAGGGCTCAATCCCAACAAACTGGAGATCATGACCTGAGCCGAAGTCGGACGCTTCACCAACTGAGCCACGCAGTGGTCTCATAGGTTTTGCTTTCTAAACCAATGTAAAGATGTTTGCATTTTGAGAGAGAATTTTTATCCTGTTTATAATTATGAAAAATGAATCATTGTAATGATGTAAAATTACTGTTCCTCAATATTTATTGGGGGTAGGCATCGTCCTCACTATTTCACAGATAAGGAAGAGGAAACAGAGCAGTGAGTTAATTTTCCTGGAATTACAGAGCTGGGAAGTGACTGAGGGGGACTTCCAGTCCCCTTTACTGTCCTGTCTCTGTACCAACTCGAGGTCAGTTTCCTCCTCTGGAAGATTAAATCGATGTCTCTTTCCAGCCAGACGCCCTGACCTTCTGAATATGGAGAATATCAGAGACACTCTTTTGAACCTCACAACAACAGAGACCCCTCAAATCTGCCATGGTAAGTTTTCTGCCCCACCCCCACCCCAGCCATTTTCCTTAGAGGGGAAAGCAGAATCCGGTGATGTCTTTGTAAGAGAAAGACGAAAAGAGGAATGACCCAGAACATTGAGAAACACAAGGATTCACAAAGACTTCTTCCCAAAATGCCAGATTCCTTGTTCTCCTTGCACTTCACCTGCTGCTCCTTCTCCTCTTCTTCCTGCTTTCTTGTCTTCTTCCCGGGCCGAACTGGTGGGGTACTCCGGGGCTCAGTCTGGGACCACCCTTGGCCTCTGCTAGTGCTGTCTCCCTGAGGCTCTTATGCCATTTCATGGCCTTAGGCACTTTTTACACAGATGGCTCCCAATTTTCATCCCCCAGCCAGAATATGAATCATATGCCCACTGCCTACTCAAGCACCACTTGGATGGCTGCCGGGCATCTCAAATTTAACCCACCGCAAACTGAAGTCTGAAATCTTCAGTGTAACAGTCCTTCAGGCCCCAGACCTGACTCACCCTGAAGTCATCTGAATCCTGTGGCTTCTTACACATAACAATCTTTTCCATCACTTCTACCAACCTGGTCCCTGCAGCTGGCCCCTCTCGCTCTGACCATTGCAACAGCTTTTAACTGGTTTCCTTGCTTCCCCTTTTGCAAATCTGGAGTCTGTTTCTCAGCCCAAATGGTCATTTTAACACAGAAGGTAGAAGAGGGTCACCACTAGCCCAAACGGTGTGCTGGGGCTTGTTAGCAAAAGCCCTCCCCCTTCACAAGTGTAGACAGAGCTCTGGGGATGCCTGGCCCTACCAATGGAGAGCGACTTTGTGCAATCAATCAGTCAAGCAAGCAAGTAAGCAAAGTGCTCCTTTCTCCAGATAGACACAGCCCCTCCCCCCATCCCTGGCCCCCAGGGCTCACTCCTGGGCAAGTGGATTCTGGGACGGATTTTAGATCCCACCTGTATGCTCACCCAGGACCTTTTACAGTTCTCGTAATACTAATATAATATCAACATGTCCATTGGAATCTAATTCGTACAAAGGGACCTTATAAATTGTCTTGTCTTGTGAAATGATTCTTTCATCATCATAATCAATTCGTTCATAACAGCCAATGACTGGGAACAGTCCAAACATACCAATCGATGGAAGAATACATCAACAAATTGCAATGTATGTATATCATGAAATATTCCATAGCAATCATTTTAAAAAAATGTAATGTTTATTTTTGAGAGAGAGACAGAGACAGAGACAGAGCACAAGTAGAGGAAAGGCAGAGAAAGAAAGGGTGACAGAGGATCCGAAGCAGGCTCCAGGCTCTGAGCTGTCAGCACAGAGCCCGATATGGGGCTCAAACTCATGAACCGTGAGATCATGATCGGAACTGAAGTCAGACGCTTAACCGACTGAGCCATTCCGGCGCCCCATAGCAATCATTTTTAAAAGCAGTGACACCTACAGCATGAGCAGATTTCACACACAGACAGCCTATTGCGTGTAGGAAGCCAAACAGATCACTCCATTTATGTGAAGTTCAAGGAGAGGCAATCTGATCCATGGTTATAGAAGTCAGAAACTGCTCTCCTCTATCTTGATCTGGGTGGTGATCCCTCGGGTGTGGGTGAGCACTGACTGTGTCTACTTCCTGTATATAAGCTTCCCCTTCAATATAAAATGTACAAACAATAGTTTGCAAATGTTTAGTACATTGTGAGTCTTTCGTTATTT
>NC_043709.1:11506454-11507507 GCF_006229205.1 Suricata suricatta | reverse complement strand
CCTGGATGTCCGGGAAGCTGGTTTGCAGGGAAGGGGGCGCTGGACAGCAGGATGGAGCTGAAGGCAGGCGGAGGGAGACTCAGCAGTTCACGTTCCCACATGGAAATAAGGTCTCGAACGCTCTTAGCAATTCTATTCCGCCCTCGGCATGACCATCCGCTCACACTCACTGAGGAGGTCCAGACGGGGTGGGGGGTGGGATCCCATGGGACCAGAGAGCTCCCCGCGTCACCTTCACCCTTCATCCCACAGCACACACGGAAAACAGCGTGACTCAGGAAAACGGCGAGGTACCGCAGGGCGCTGGCAAAGGGCGGGGCGCGAGACGGGAGTTTTGCAGCCTTAGCACCACTGCCCTCCCGGACTGCATCACTCCGAACCGTGGCCCTAGCCTCTGTGTTGCAGGCTGTTGAGTGACATCGCCGGCCTCCCCCCGCGCAAGGCCAGTAGCTGTGCCTCCCGCCTCCCCCAGAGTTGTGACAGTTAAGAAAAAATGTCTCCAGACATTGCCAACGGCCTCTGGGGAGAAAACTCACCCTTGACCGAGACCCACGGCTCTAGGCTTGTATTACAGGCCTGGCCGGGTTCACGCTGCCTCTCCTGTTTACCAAATGCATGACATTGTCTCTCTGTGCCTCAGATTCCTCATCTGGAAAATGGGAATACAATTAGCAGAAAGTCCCAGAATTGCTGAGAGGATTAAAGGTGTATCAAGTAGGTGGATGCATGTCTGGCATAAGGAAGCACAAAAATCACGTTCTAGGCCAAGGGCACCCTGGAGCCAAACCCCCGAAATCTAGCTTTATACGTCAGAGAGGACAAAACATGTTAATTTATTTTTTTCATTATTTAAATTTTTTTTAAATGTTTATTTAATTTTGAGAGAGACAGAGCAGGAGTGCGGGAGGAGCAAGAGAGAGGAAGACACAGAATTCGCAGTAGGCTCCAGGCTCTGAGCTGTCAGCACAGAGCCTGATGTGGGGCTCGAACCCACGGACTGTGAGATCATGCTCTGAGCCGAAGTCAGACACTTAACAGACTGAGCCACCCAGG
>NC_043709.1:11498860-11506354 GCF_006229205.1 Suricata suricatta | reverse complement strand
ATGGTGGCCAACTCCATGGCGGTGGTCTCCGGAGCCATGAGCATCCTGGGTCTCGTCCTTGCTCCAGCAATGGCAGGAGGAAGTCTGATGTTCTCCGCTGCTGGTAAAGGTTTGGGGACAGTCGCTGGGGTCACCAGCATCTTGGCCCACATTTTGGGACACTTTCAGAATCAAGAAGCCCGAGCTCAGGCCAGCAGCCTAGTGCCCAGCCATGGCCACGAGGTCGGAGAGCCTGGGCGACAGAAGGCATCTTACCTCATGGCTGTCGGGAAGATGGCCTATGATTGTGGAAGTACCATTGAGGAGATTAAGAAGGACATCCGTGCCTTTCAGATAGCCAGAGCCCACCCGCGTCTGGCCACCGCTGCCAAGCGTCTCCTGGCCACCGGCCAAGTCTCGGCCCGGAGGAGCAGGCGGGTGCAAAGGGCCTTCAAAGGCACGACGCTGCTAATGACAGCAAATGTTCGCTTGCTGGGGAGTGCGATGGCGGGCTTATCCCTCAGCCAGGACTTGACCGCCCTCCTGAGGGACTGGAAGCAACTGAAGGAAGGAGCAACGACGAAGTCTGCGGAGGAGCTGAGGGCCCAGACTTGGGAGCTGGAAAGGACGCTGACAGAACTCACCCAGCTCTATGAGAGCCTGCGGCAGAGGGTGAGGCTGACGTCTTCCTCTTGGTGGGGCTGGGGGAAGCGGGGAAAGCTTTAACTGGGACTTATAGGCACCAAGGTTTACAGGAAGGGTGTTAAAGGAGCCAGTGTGTGTGTATGTGTGCATGAAGTTGGCTTGGAAGCTCCTGACGACGTGGGCAGACAGTGGCCCTGGAGGTCCAAATGACATCAGGTACATCTCGATGACGATGGCACCTGTCTTGGACAGACCTGGTCATGGCTTGTCTTCTGTTTCTCTCTCAGCGTTCTACGCAGGCCAGCCTGGTTGTTCAGAAGAGGGCACTGAGCCACAGAAGTGTTGTGGACTGACATGTGTCCCCTGAACGTTCATAGGTTGAAGTCCCGATGTGACTCGGTGACTTGGTGGAGGTGGGGCCTTTAGGAAGTGATTGGGGCATGGGAAGGGGCAATTCTGTGAGACTGTGTCCTTCTAAGTGGAGGAGGGAACACAAGAGGGCTCTCTCTCTCTCTCTCTCTCTCTCTCTCTCTCTCTGTGCCTGCGCCTGCACAGAGGAAAGGCTGCGGGAGCCCAGGGCAAGGAGGTGGCCAACAGCAAGCCCAGAAAGGGAGCTCACCAGGAACCCAATGGGCGGGAGCCTCCAGGACTGGGAGAAAATAGATTCCCGTTATTCAAGGCGCCCGGCCTGTGGTGTTCCACTGGGACAGCCCCAGCTGGCTAAGACAGGAAGCTTCTATGACTCACCAAGTTCTCAGTAAGGTGGTGGGAGAGTTGGGATACAACGCCAGGAAGCCTGAGTGCAAAAGCCCCCGGAGCTGCCCTCCAGGCTGCACCGGAGTCCTCTGTGGCTCCCTGTGACTGCTCTTCTTGTTTCTTTACAGAAACTCTTGCAAGAGGAATGGCCCAGGAGCTCATCTTCGGGTGGAGACACGGGGTCTCTGCCCCAGCCCCCAGCCAGGTGTGGGGAAGCAGCACCCCAGGGCAGGCTGAGCCCAGGGGCCTCTGAGCAGAATTAAACGGGACAGGGTGGAGGCGGGCTGGGTTGGCAGAATAGATGTCTGGAGACTGAGCAACCAGGAGTGCACCTGGGTCCTGAGGGCACTGTCTACTAGTGAGGGTTGTGAGGTCCTGCCTCTCCTTTGCCACCCGGCTTCTTCATTGTCCCCCATTCTTCTCGGGGGGGCACCTCATTCCCAATGCTTTGTCCGCCCCCCGTTCGCTCACTTGCATGCAGGCTCTCTGCTAAGCACGGACTATAAGTCCAGAAGGGTCCCTCAGGTGAAGAGCACCTACCTTTCCAGTTGCCCGGCTGCCTCACTCTGTTCTCTTCCCCCACCCCCACCCCACCCCCGCAGTAACACTGGGTAAGACCTTGGGCTTGCACACACAGAGATGTCACCGGAACCTACTGGACCAGATTCCATTGGGAAGGAGAGAGGCCCAGGAGCCCTCTTTGCCTCCCCAAGTTCTCTGAGCAACTCAGGACCTCGCCAGGCTTCCCATTTCGCCTGTCGTCAGCCTTGTTCCTTTTCTTTCATGTTTTAGCTGCTGTTTTGAAAGCAGTGCCTGGACATGAAGTACAACTTTTTTTTTTTTAATTCAGGAAAGTAAAAACTAGGGGTTGGAAACAACGCATCAACCAAGGGTGGCAACTGTTATCAGTCGGCGTAGAATTTCATCGCCGTGGTTACTTGCTTTGGGTGTTAAAGTGCCGATTTTCGTGGTGGTAATGACCACCTGCGGAGGGGGCCCTCCCTCCAGGCTGCTGCCACATAATAGGTTTTTTTTCTACAACCCACTGAGTTGTCTTTTTCTCATTCTCAATTCCTTTATTTGCCTACAGATCTAGAACTTTCTATTTTGCTGTTTTCACTTAGCAATATTTTCCTGCCATTCTATATTTCACTTGGTTTTTATAGACTTTTTTTTATGTCACAAAATATTCTCTGGATTATAGGTACAGTCTTTTAAATTAGACATGTGTTAGTCATCGCTACCTGTTTTAGGTGGCCAAAACCAGTGCAAACTGGCCTACACACGACAAAGGGGGTTTATTGAGTCACGTACTTAAACAGCTTAGGGGTACAGTGGATTTCAGGGGTGTCTGGATCCAGAGGGTAAAAATGATGTCATCAGGCCTAAGTCTTTCCATTTCTCAGCCAGGCTTCCACCAGGGTCAGGGAAGAGGGCCCACTCCCACATCCCCAGCACCCCCAACACCCCCACACCTCCAGTGCACCCCCCTTCCTTCCAGCTGGGTGCACCCAAGGGGAAAAGAACCGAGCTAAGGTGCAGGGACCATTCTGATTGGTCAGAACAGGGTCACGTGCCGTTGCTGGTGCGGGTTGCTGGCAAGAGTGCTGGGAGCTTATGGGGAGTAAATAGAGAAAAGAGCTGGAGGAAAAGCAGCAAGTGGTCCGCGAGCTGGCCTCGTCATCCAGGGCTATTTAGATTAATTGCAATTAAAAAAAATTTAAAATTAGTGGTAAAATGAATATTTATGTGCCAAAAACTTATTGCATTATTATTAAGATTTTTTTTCTCAAAATCGAGTCCCTGAATGGGGGTACCCCGAAAAAAGAAGGGCCAATGAAGGGAAGGGAGGAGACTCCCTCCAGCCCCCATCAGGGTAGGGAAACAGATTCTGGGAAATTGGGGAAAGGCTTAAAGAGTGGAGGGGAAAGAGCCACTGTGGCCATTTCAGACCGCAGCCTGTGGTCTGGATTTCTACACCTTTCACCGGGGAGACGGCTACATGGTTGCCATTCCACGCGTGAGCCACTGAGCTCCCTGCTTGTGTCGTTCCTATTTCCTTGTTTTACATTCTTTGTGAGCGTAGGGATGGCAGGAAAGCTTTCTAAAGGCCTGAGAGGCGAGGGAAGCCATTTTTAGACTTCCTTCTAAGTCAACATGATGGTATTTTAACTTGGTGCAAACCAAAAACCTAATTCATGGCCCTCCACCCGTGGGTTGTACGCCCGCTTTGTGAATGAGGGAATGAGCACCTGAAGGAAAGCCACCTCATCCTTGAGATTATCAGTCTGTACTCCTACCCCTGCATTTCTTTCTTTCTTTTTACTTCTATCTATTTTTTTTTTTTTTAGAGAGAGGATAAGAGGGAGGGAGGGGGGAAGGGCAAAGGGCAATCTTAAGCAGGCTCCGTGCTCAGCACCGAGCACGCTTGGGGCTCCATCCACAACCCTGGGATCACTGGGATTGTGACCTGAGCTGAAATCAAGATTTGGAGACTCACCGAACTGAAACACTCATGCACCCCCTCTGCATGCCTTTGTTTTTCGAAGTTTATTTCTATTTTTGAGAGAGATAGAGAGTGAATGAGGGAAGGGCAGAGAGAGAAGGAGACAGAATCCCAAGTAGGCTCTGTGCTGTCAGTGCAGAGCCCGATGCGGGGCTCAAACTCACGAAATGTGAGATCGTGACCTAAGCTGAAATCAAGAGTCCTGCTTCACCGACTGAGCCACCCAGGCGCCTCCCTGCATTCTTTTCTGACTTGTGATTCCTGTCTATATGCAAATATATGATCTTTTGAGCTTTTACAAGATGTAGGAGAGTACAGAACCCTGTAAGAACTGTCTGTTCTCCAGAGGACTTTCTTCCCTGTGAAGATTGTGTTTCTCCGGCAGCTGTCCTAACTTGGGCTCGAAGAAAACTCTCTTGCTTACTTCTAGAGATTCCACAAGGATTGTTCATTGTGAGTCAACAGTCAGTAAGTAAACAGCTGTCTCCACATTTAATACTCTTGGCTTAGTGTGTGCACATCCTTAAAGTTCCAAGTAAAGGCTAGCAATAATAATACCAGGCACAGAATAGGTAGTCACTAAGCCTGGGGTTTTGTTTCTCTGTGGAACATCTGGAAGAAAACATAAAAGAGGGAATTAGCATGGAGATCAGAGACCCACCTCTGACATTCATGTGCCTTCTGGGTTTTGGTCCCTCAGCCATGGCATACATGTCACCTGGATGAAATCCAGGGCTCCATCTGGACGTGGATTCGCAGCCTCAGAGAAAATGGCCTTGACAAATCCCAGTCCTTATGAAGGCTGTTGAGCCAGCACTGGGAGGTGGGAGGTGGGGGGCGGAGAGGGCATCTCTCCTCCCCACCTACCCCTCAGCCTCAGCCTCTCCTCCCAGAGAACAGGGGCTCCCAGACAGACTCTTCGCTGCCCCTGTCTCTGCACCCCGATCCCTGACTCGGAGCCCCAGTGGCCCTTCTCTCTCCCGCCCGGCAGTGCCTTCCTCCCCAAGCTCTCTCCCTCTGCATCACCGTCTGCTTCTCTGAGGCCCGATCTCTTACACCACCTGGAATCCTGGAGAACATGTGCCTTCACCTCATTGTGTCTCCCGGCTAGTTAAGGCTTTGCGCTCCCCGCCAAGGGTGCCCTTCAACCCTCCGTGCCCCTCAGGGCAGCCCCACCCCACCACGGGCCTCGCTCTTGCAGCTTGAGTGCGGGTGTCATGGGTGCCCCGCTCCTGACTCCGCTGCGGTCAGGAGTTCTGGGCGACCTGTCGGTTCTGAGACGTAATCTCTCTCTAGTAAGCGCGGGAGTTGCCCACGTTGGAGTGCTCCCATGCGTGTTGGGAAGCAGCTCTCAGGTGCCCCCTGATGCCACAATCTAACCCAAGTTCCAGGCTTTTCCAAAGCGTTGGACCTTCCAAGGTGGCCAGCGAATCTGTCCTGCCCATGATGAGCTCTGTGACAGCAGCAAACACGTGGTCGACTGTCCTGAAGGTGACCTGGCCCCTCCCCCACACTAGAAGCAAATTAGGAATCTCAGTCATCAAGCTAATCCCCGAGTCAGCTGGGGAAGGGGACGCAGCTCCTATTAGGTTCAGAAACCTCACGTATCCAGACCCATCAGCACCTGACTTCCTGTGGGGGCCTCAAGGGGCCTTCATGTGTCACCCCAGCTCACCCAGGTCCATCTTCAACTATGAACTTCAGGCGGCCTTTGAATTTGTGATAAAATGCAAAACATTGTCATCTATAAATCATGGTCCTGTGGGTCTAAAATATGACTTCTATTTTATTAAAATTTTTTTGTTTAATATTTATTTTCAAGAGAGAGAGAGAGAGAGATAGAACACAAGTGAGGAGGGGCAGAGAGAGAAAAAGACACAGTATCCGAAGCAGTCTCCAGGCTCTGAGCTGTCAGCACAGAGCCTGAGCGGGGCTCAAACCCATCAACCGTGAGATCATGACTGAAGCCGATTGAGCCAATTGAGCCACCCAGGTGTCCCTAAAATCTAACTTTTAACTAAAAGCAAACCAAACAGCCATGTGTTCTAGTCAATGTACGTGTTACACTCAAAGAAATGGCTGTCTGGGGCAATGTATATCAGACAACAGCTTGAACCCTTTCTTGGTCTCTTGAGAAAATGAAAAGGATGTGTGTTTGTGGGAGAGGGGAGGAGGGGAAGACAGCCTTAATTCATTCAGCTAGCCTTCCTTTCTCTGACCGGCAAGATCGTGTAGACCGGTCCTGTCCAATATGGCAGCCACTGGCCATGTGGCTGCTCGGCTCTTGAAATGTGGCAAGTCGAAACTAAGATGTGCTGTATGTGTACCATTTCAAAGGCACAGTGTAAAATATATATAAAATATCCAATTAATCATTTTAGTTGACTATATGTTGAAATGATAACATTTTGGACAGATGACATCAAATTAAATGTATTGTTAAAATCAACTCCACCTGCTTTTTTTTTTTTTTTAATGTGACTACAGAAAATTTACAGCTTCGTGTGTAAGGCTCACATGATGGCTCTACTGGACAGCACTGATGTAGAGAGTGAAGTAAAAAAGGTGAAGATAATTTGAATGATGAGTTGCAATGCATGGGGGCTAATAAGTAGCACCTCTTTTCTCCCTCTCAAGTTTAGAGCCAATGAAGAAGTAGACTAGGGTCAGGCAGGGGCACATGAAGGTATCGGCTTGATTACAGTTGTTGGAGGAAATGGCTTTGGGTTGGATGCCCCATTTGGCTTGCCACCACTTCACTCCTCAGTTAGATGGTCTCACCTCTTTCCATGTGTAGTACAGGACAACCTCAGGCCAGCCCTATAGGCTTAGGAGGCCAGTGGGCCTCAAATCCATGGCATTGCCTTCCAGCCAACTTGCCCGCCATATAACTTGCTCATCCTTCCTTGGAGTTGGTAAGCAAGAGGATGGAGAGAGGCCAGGAGCTTTACTTGGATGGGATTCCTCGACACCAAAACAGGGAATAAGCGATTCTTCTACACTTCCTAAGCTTCTTTTAAATAAGCATCGGATTTGCCTGTCAAGTCCACGGTCAGCAGGTAGCCATTAACCATGCAGCAGAACACCCTTGCTTTCAGCTTCCCCCATTGCCCTCTCTGTACCTGCCACTTCTGTCTGAATCATCTCGCGTCTGCTGTAGGGCAGTATAAAGTTTGCTGCCAAGATGTCTTGAAATGGGCGAGATCAAAACATTAATTAATTAACTGCAAGGTCTTGCTATGGCCAGAATTTCTCCCATTCCCCATCCCAAATGATATCAACCGTGTGCAACATAGCTCTTCAGGGATTCTGCAGGGAGATCGAGATTTTAGCATAAAGACAGTCCAACAGTAAAAAGCTAACAGCGAGAACCCCCACATTGCTTCTAAGCCCCTTTCCCCTGCAAATGTCTGGGAAAAAATATGAAAATGTGATCTCCTTGCAAATTAAATTAAAAGAGTTAGTCTGAAATCAAATTGTGTTTCTCGCATGAGATAAAAGTTCAAAGAGATCAAGCTTTTTTGAAATCCAAAGAATCAAAGTCCAAAACCAAATTCTCTTCTAGAGCCCAAGGCAATTTTTAAAGTAAAATGATCACCCATCCAAGG
>NC_043709.1:11497225-11498760 GCF_006229205.1 Suricata suricatta | reverse complement strand
TGTCTTATTTTGGTCATTTTCAGCTAAAGGGGTTCTTTGGTTTAAAGTTTTTCAACTTAGGAATAATTCCAAACATACAGAAGAGTGCAAGAAGAGTGCAAAGAGGTCTCACATACCTACACCCAGATTCACAACTACTAACATCCTGTCCCTGGGTCAGTTATCGATACTGCCTCTCAGCTCAGAACCCACCCACCCACCCCAGGGTGGGGTGCGCCCCTTGGCAAGTTTTCCTTTGTCAGGTGGCCGCATGGCAAACTCCGTCGGTAGAGGGCGCACCATCGGCTTCTCCTCCAGGATCTGGGGTGAGCTCCAGGAAAGGCGGAAGTCAGTGGGGAGTTCAACATCACCCCAGCTTCCTGGTGGGTTCCAAGGCTGCCCCACCCAGCTTCCCAGCTGAGACTTTCCCCAGAGATCGTGTCTGTCCAGGTGTGGGGGGGTCGGCACCTCGGTGGGCTGGTACCTGCCTGCAGCCTTGGTCTGTAACACCTCAACAAATGCCTCTGCCTCCGGTCCTTTTAAAAAGGATTACTTATAAAATCTACCACCCTGCTCTGGGTGAAGCCACAGTTTGGGCCTCTGAATCCTAAAACCGTGGAGGAGCTCCTGGATGAAGGCATGCATCGCCGTGAAGCGTGGCTGGGAACCAACAGGCAGGTCTGAGGGACTCAGGGTGGGCGCCGTGGAGGGATGGCCCTGAAGGTGGAACAAAATAATCTTTAAAAAATTTTTTTAATGTTTTATTTATTTTTGAGAGACCGAGACAGCGCGGGCAGGGGAGGGTCAGAGAGAGAGGGAGACACAGAATTGGAAGCAGGTTCCAGGCTCTGAGCTGTCAGCACAGAGCCTGACATGGGGCTCGAACCCACAAACTGCAAGATCATGACCTGATTTGAAGCTGGATGCCTAACCGACTGAGCCACCCAGGCACCCCTCTTTCTCTTTTCTTAAAATTGCAATAAAATATACGTAACATAAAATTTGCCATTTACACCATTTCTATGTGTACTGTTCAGTGGCATTAAGTATGTTCACACTGTTGGGGCACCTGGGTGGCTCCATTGGTTAAGTGTCTGGCTCTTGGTCTCAACTCAGGTCATGATCTCATGAGTCCATGGGTTCGAGCCCTGCATCGGGCTCTGCACTGACCGTGCAGTGCAGGGCCTGCTTGGGATTTTGTCTCTCCCTCTCTCTGCCCCTTCCCTGCTTGCACACTCTCTCTCTCTCCCAAAATAAATAAATAAACTTTAAAAAAGTACATTCACACCATTGTGCAACTATCACCACCGTCCACATCCAGAACATTTTTGTAATTGGAAACCGAAACTGTCACCCATAATCATTAACGCGGGAGCCCCTCTCCCAGGGGCCCTGGCTACCAGCGCTGGGCTTTCTCTCCGCACGTGACTGCTCCAGGTGACTTACTGAAGTGCCATCATGCGATACCGGTCCTTTTGTGGCTGGTTAATTTCACTAAGTATAATGTCCTCCAGGTCCAGCCATGTCACAGCACCTATCAGACTTTCTCTCCTTTT
>NC_043709.1:11491694-11497125 GCF_006229205.1 Suricata suricatta | reverse complement strand
TAATCATTAACGCGGGAGCCCCTCTCCCAGGGGCCCTGGCTACCAGCGCTGGGCTTTCTCTCCGCACGTGACTGCTCCAGGTGACTTACTGAAGTGCCATCATGCGATACCGGTCCTTTTGTGGCTGGTTAATTTCACTAAGTATAATGTCCTCCAGGTCCAGCCATGTCACAGCACCTATCAGACTTTCTCTCCTTTTGAAGGCTGAATAACACTCTGTCATGTGTAGACAGCACGTTTTGTTTAGTCACTCATCTAACCTGTGGTCATCTGGGTTGTTTCCGCTTTCTGGCTACCGTGGAGAAACGCTGCTGTGAACACGGGGCTACAGATATCAGTTGGAGTCCCTGCTTTCCATTGTCTTGAGTAAATCCCCAGAAGTGGGATTGCCGCTCGAGTGGGAAGTCTGTAATTGTTTTAGAGACCACCATACTGCTTTCTGCAGCAGCTGCGCTGTTTTACAGGCCTGCCCATCGTGCCCACGGGCTCCAATTTCTCTACATCTTCGCCAACGTTTGTCGTTTTTCTAGTGTTTTTTCAGTAGTGGCCATCCTACTGGGGGTGAGTGGTCTCTCATTGCAGTTTTGAGGTGCATTTTCCTGACGACCAGTGATGTTGAGCATCTTTCCATGTGCTCATTGGCCATTTGTGTCTCTTCCCTGGAGAAAAGTCTATTCAAATGCATTGCCCAGTGAACTTTGAACGCCATGAATAGTTAACATCGATTTGAAGCTGCTGTGTGCCGCCTAGCTGACGGACTACCTAGTAGCAGAGAAAAAAACGGTCTCGCATTCCCATCTATCAGCATCTAAAAGAGCTGCAAACAGAGTTCTCTTTCTTGTGATTGATTTGCTTCCTGAGCTGCACTGTTTACTGAGGCCAAAGGGTCTGGATCAACCAAGACCTATTCCGAAAAAGAAAAGAAAGGAAAGGAAAGGGAAGGGAAGGGAAGGGAAGGGAAGGGAAGGGAAGGGAAGGGAAAGAAAAGAGGGAAGGAAGGAAGGAAGGGAGGGATGAAGGGAGGGAGGGAGGGAGGAAAGGAAAGAAGGAAGAAAGAAAGAGAGAAAGAAAGAAGGAAAAAAGGAAGAGAAAGGAAGGAAGAAAGAAAGGAGGAAGGAGAGGAAAAAGGAAGGAAGGATGGAAGGAAGAAAGAGAGGAAGAGAGATAGAGGAAAGAAAGAAAGGGAAGGAAGGAAAGAAGGGGAGAGAGGAAGGCAAGGAACAAGGAAGGAAAGGAAGGACAAATAGAAGGAAGGAAGAAGGAAAGAGAGAAAGAAAAGCAAGCAAGCAGCCTTTCGTGAGGACAAGGCCACCTGCTCTGTGAGCTGCCAAGTTCACAACCACACATGACCTACATAACCGAAGCCAAAGACCTAAATTTAGGCTTTAGCCACACAGTCTCCATGGGTTATTTTGCCCCGTACACTCAGCATACTTCTCCAAGTTTGGGGCCACTGCAGCAACCCGGAGCTAGACCCAAGCAGGAATGAGGCAAACAGACACGGACATAGTACCTCTGTAGGGGTGAAGCTGGTGGAGACGGAGGCAGGCCTTCCCTGCAAGGCCTGTGGGCTCGTGAGGACTTCACGCACAGTGGCCGGCTCTCCTCCAGCGGCGCGGGCCCCCTGGACGGCTGCCGGTGTCCCCCGCGGGCTCCCCCTGACACGTGTAGCCTGGACAGAAAGAACACAGTACGTGCTCTCTCGCGAGCAGGCAAGTCCGAAGGAGAGTTTTGAATCAAGGGCTGAGCTACGCATGAGCCCCCTGCTGCAAGAATTAACAATCAGATTCTTCCTCCTCCTCCGGGGAGGATGAAGAGAGTCCGGGGAGTTCCTCGAATGGAGTTTCCTCCACATGGGAGAAGGAAAAAATAAGCATTTCCTCCTTACATAACGCAATGGACAAGCTTGACATGCACCCAAAATGTTCCTAACAAGAGTGAAGTTTTTCAAATGCTCAGGAGACATTTGTAAAAATACATCAAGTACTTGTCTACAGAGAAAACCACAATAAATGAGAAATTTAAAGAAATTATATAGACTTCATTTTATGGCTTTAGTGCAATAAAGCTGTAACGTAGCAAGTAGGGATAGTGAAGTTTTATGTATTTTTATTTTTAAAAATTTTGATTCTGGGTAGTTACCATAGAGAGTGATATTAGTTTCGGGTGTACAATATAGTGATTCAACACTTCCATGCTCACCTGGTGCTCGTCTAGACCAGTGCGCTCCTTAATCCCCACCACCCGTTACACACACACCACACACACACACACACACACACACGCCACCCCACCGCCCCCACCCTCCTCCTCATTTTCTTTCTTTTTTTTTTTGAAATGACACAGAGGTGGGGGCTCTTTTTATTAAAAACAATTTTTTTAATGTTTTTATTTTAGTTTTGAGAGAGAGAGAGTGAGTGATCAGGGGAGGGGCAGACAGAATCTGAAGCAGGCTCCAGGCTCTGAGCTGTCAGCACAGAGCCTGATGCACGGCTCGAACCCACAAACCCTGAGATCATAACCTGAGCTGAAGTCAGACGCTTAACCAACGAGCCTCCCAGGTGGCCCATCATTTTCTATTTTTAATTGTATTTTTAAAATATTAAGCTTAGGGGCACCAAGGTGGCTTAGTCGGTAAAGCACCCGACTCTTGATGTCAGCTCAGGTCTTGATCTCACAGTTGTGTGTTCAAGCTCCACATTGGACTCAGCACTGGGTGTGGAGCCTACTTAAAAAAAAAAAAAAAAGAAAGAATAGAGAAGTGTATTGCTTAATAAATTTTTTAAATGTTTATTTATTTTGAGAGAAAAAGAGAGAGAGCTAGCCCAGGGGAGGAGCAGAGAGAGAGAGAGGGAGACGGAAAGAATCCCAAGTAGGCTTCATACAGTCATCACAAAGCCCAACACGGGGCTTGAACTCAAGAACCGAGAGATCATGACCTGACTGAAATCTAGAGCAGGATCCTTAACCAACTGAGCTGCCCAGGCACCCCAGCTTAATAAATCTTTACCTATGTATAGTCCACGTAACTACCAACGGGTCGAGATATCGAATATTTCTGGCACCTGTGCAGGCTCCCTCCGTCTCCCTCCAAATCACTACTCATTGCATCAGTTGTCCGTGGCTGCAGTAACAAATTCATGATAAATTACCACAAACTCAGCCGCTTAAAACCACTCCCAGTGTCGGATCACAGTTGTGAAGGTGAGAAGTCCAGGGAGCCTGCCTGGGTTCTCTGCTCACAAGGCCAAAGTCAGGGTGTGTGGGATCTTCTCGGAAGGGTCCCGGGGCAGAGCCCTCTTCCAGCCTCATTCAGGTGTTGGCAGAATTCGTTTTCCTCTCGAGGTTTCCACTGAGGCTCAAGTCCTTCTCACAGCTCTGAATCTGTCTGACCTCCTCGTGCCTCCAGACAGAGAAACTTCTGTCTCTAAGGGCTTCTGTGATTAGAGCAGTCCCACCTAGATCCTCTCTCTCTCCCTCTCTCTTAGGGCCAACTGATCAATAACTTTCATTACATCCGCGAAGACCCTTGGGCCACATAACATAACAGAGTCAGAGTTTCCGGTGATTAACATGCAGACATTCTTATTTCCAGCCCCGTTGATTAGTTTCGCCTGCTCTTAAAATTCATCCAAATGAAACCATACAGTATGTAGTCTTTTGCACTCACAGATCTGTCTGTGAGATGGCATGTAGCCATAATTCTCTATTTCTTTTATTACAGTGATTATTATTCCATTACATAAATATATCACAATGCCTTTATTCATTCGAATGGCGACAGACGCACTTGGGGCTGTTGTAAGTAAGGCTGTTCCGTACATCTTCGGTCATACGGACTTTGGTGGACCAGCATACTTATTTCACCTAGATATCTACTAGTAGTAGGATTGTTGGTTGAGGGCATGTGCACATTTATACTTATAAATATGTCTGAACAGTTTTCCAATGTGATGATGTCAATGTCCATCAAGAATGCGTTAGAGTTCCGGTTCCTTCACATCCTTGTTATCTCTTGACATGGTCACTTTGTACAATTTTAACCATTTTGCTAAGCCTGGAGTGATACCTGGGTGATCGTGACTTTCACATACACTTCTCTGACTGCCAATGATGTTGAGCTTGTGGGGGCACGGGCTTATTGACCACTTGAGTGTCCCTTTTTGTGAAGTGCTTGGCCAAGCCTTTTACTCATTTTTATTACGTTACCTTTCTTATTGATTGGTAGGAGTTCTTTTGTATTTTATACATAAAAGTCTTTTGTTAGATATATTTATCACAAATATCTTTTCTCAGGTTGTGTCTTGACTTTTACTTGCTTCCTAGTGTGTATGTGTGTGTGTGTGTGTGTGTGTTAATGTTTATTGACTTATTATGAGAGAGAGAGAGAGAGAGAGAGAGCGAGCATGGGAGCAGGGGGAAGGACAGAGAGAGAGAGAATCCCGAGCTATCAGCACAATGCAGGGCTCGATCTCATGAACTATGAGATCATGAACTGACCTAAAATCAAGAGTCCAACCAGGTCACCCAAGCGCCCCTATATATATATATAATTTTAATATAATATATAGAGTATATATTAAATTTAGTCTTCCTCTTGTAAAATATACATAACGTGAAACCATCTCAACCACATTCAAGTGTACATCAAATACAGCATGTGCATTCATAATGCCACACAACGATCACATCGTCCATCTCCAGAACTTTTGCACCTTGCGAAACTGAAACTCTGTGCTGATTAAACGGTGCACCCGACTCCCTGACCTCTCCAGCCCCTGGCCACCGCCACCCTCCTTTCTACTGCGGGGAATTTGACTCCTCTAGGGACCTCGTATGAGTGGAATCATATGGTATTTGCCTTTTGTAATTGACTGATTTTACTCAGCTTAATGTCTTCAAGGTTCATCCATGTTGTAGCATGTGCCAGAATGTTCTTCTTCTTAAGGCTGGATAATATGGTATGTGTGTGCTGTGTTTTGTTTATCTACTTGTTGAGAGACAAGTGGATGGCTTCCCCTTTTTCGCTATTGTGACTAATGCTGCTATGAAATGGGGTGTGCGCTTACCAGTATACTTAATGTTCGGAAGTTCTTTTTTTTTTAATCTTCAAAATAATTATTTTTATTATTTGACAAGCAGGATTGTTGATTTATACTGACCCCCAGTTTGCATCAAAATACTATACACATTATAGGCGATCCACAGAACTGGCTGGTTCCGAAAGAAGTAATACTACCGATAATCACCAGCATTTTTGAGCATTTGCTCCATGATAGATAGTTGTTGCTGTTTTCCTGCCACTGTTTTTTGTTTTTGTTTTGTTTGTTTATTTTTTGATTGATTGTTTAATTTACATCCAAGTTAGCATATAGTGCAACAATGATTTCAGGAGTAGATTCCTTAATGCCCCTCACCCATTTAGCCCATC
>NC_043709.1:11112437-11186330 GCF_006229205.1 Suricata suricatta | reverse complement strand
GCGGCGGCGGCGGGGGCGGGGCCGGCGCCCCTCGGCAATCTCCGCCGCCTCCGCTGCGGGCGTCCGAGGGAGGCCGGGAAGCGATCGGAGGAGTTCGGGAATCTCCGGCCCGGGCCAGGGGTTGTCCTGGAGGCGCCGCGCCGCTGAAGTGCCAGCCCGCGCGGAGGGGGCGGGGTCTGCACTTTGGGGGCGGGCCCATGGTCCAGGGGGCGTGGCTTGGGAGGCCCGAGGGCCGGAGAGGGCTAGTCTTGCGGAGCCGTACCCGGAGTTCGGAGTTCGTCCAGGTAGCCGCCTTGGTTCCAGACGAGGAAAGGGGCTTTGTGTGGAAGTGGGCTCTTTGCCTTCTCCCCCCCGCCCATAGAAGAACGGGGATCTCGAGTTGGAAAGTCCAGGAATGAAGCCAGCACTACATGGCCCTCCCAAGTTCTGAAAGACTTTAATCATAATTATTACCACACTCCTGATCATCTTAATAATACCTTATGTTTTAAGAGCTTAACAGTTTGCACAAGGGGTTCACCGGCCCCTTTTGAAGCTGATGGTATAGGCAGTGTAAATACCATGATCTCTGTTTCAGTCATGATGAACCTGAAGCTTAGTTAAGTACGCAGCTAAAAAGTGGCAGATTCAGATCTCAGGACACCAGATCATATTCTCTTTCTCTGCACCTCGCTGCCTGTGTCATACTTTATTGCTTCTCAACGTCGTACAAGCAGAAATGCATGTGCAATAGCTTCTGTCTCCTACCAGGCTTTAAGGACCAAGAGGGCATCTACTTCCTCTGAGTTCCACTTACGCTGTGCACATTATAGGGATACAGTGATGTTAAGTGAATGACCTGGATTCTGCTAACTAGCTTAACCAAGCTACTTCATCTCTTTGGTCCCCTGCCCCATCATTTGTAAAATGAAGGGACCCTTTAAGATCAGTGGTCGGCAAACAGAGCAATTTTTCCCCTTCCTCTTTCACTCAGGACATGTGTCAACACACCTAGAGACATATTTGTGTGTTACAACTGGAGGGGGTGAGGGTAAGGGTTTCTGATATCTGGTGAGTAGGCGCCCAGAACGTTGTTTGGCATCCTACTATGAACAGGGTAGTCCCCACAACAGTTATCCAGCCTAAAATGTTAATAAACTGAGGTTGAGAAACCCTGGTTAGATGATTCCTAAGGTCATTTCCAGATGCGTCTATGATTTGTCCTTTGAACTTAGGTTTAACCTGGCTAGTGCTGGAACAGTACAATGGTAAAGATCCTACTTTGGAATCAGACCAACGCAAGTTTGAATCCAAGCTTTACCACCTACTACCCATATGACTTTGGACCAGCGATAAGTTAAGAATTTCTATTAGAAGGGGTTTAGGGCCTGCACACTGTTTGGATGGGAATTGCCTTGAAGCCAAGTTTTCCTAGCAGGCACATTTTTTTTAACCTAAGCGAAGTTATAGATCAATAAAAATAGCCAAATTTTAGCTCTGCCACTTATAAGTCACAGTGCCTTGTAAACGCTACCTAGCCTCTCTATGCCTCGCTTTCTTTATGAAGAGTAAGGTAATAACAGCACCTCCCTGAAGGGACTACTGTGAGTCTTAAATGAATTATCACACATAGAACTTCAAACAGATTGGCCTACGGTAAGCACTCAATAAATGTCAGCTATTATTATTACTATTACCGTGATCATTTTATTCATGTTTTAAATGAGAGTGAAAAAAAGTTCATTATCAAGATCAAAGAGTATCAGTGTCACTGTTGTGGGTTTTTAAATTTATACAAAGTGGCTGCGAGTGCAGCTGCTAGAGATTAAGATGGGCAGACAGAACTCCCCAAATCACCTCTTCATGCAACCACTCTCTTGGACAAATTGCTTATTTTCACTAAGCCTTATATTCCTTGTTTGTAAGATGACAATAATAGTCACAGTGTTGTTCTAAGTATTAAATGAGACAAAATAAAGCACTTAGCACAGCACCTAACATACAGCGACTGCTTAACAAGTGGTAAATATTTATCATCTAATTTGTTTAGTGATTGTAAGCTACTGGCTGGGGGCCCATGGATCTGGTAGGAGAAGCTGGTAAGAGAAGAGAGTAGTAAGACATCTCTTAATAATTGCTACTTGGGGGCTCCTGGGTGGCTCAGTCGGTTAAGGCTCTGGCTTCCGCTCAGGTTATGATCTCACAGTCTGGGAATTTTGAGCCCAGCATCAGGCTCTCAGCTCATAACCTGCTTTGGATCCTCTGTCTCCCTCTCTTCATCACCCCTCCCTCACCTTTCAAACATAAAATAATCTTTAAATATATATATATTGCTACTTGGGCCATTAAGTTGGAGGTCCAAATGCCTGCAAGCCTATTTTTGTTTCCTGGTGGCCTGTGGAACAACAATGACTTTTTTTTTTAACCTTAGTTAAAAATTTAGTAGGTCCCTAAGAAATAGAATGAGGTAGTATAGGAATGTTTGAATGACCAGGCAGAACAAAGAGAAACTGGACCCTGCTCTGTAAATAAGCATTAAGCATTTAGGGAGAGAGGGACTAGGAGCCTGTAAGCAATAGAAGAGGCCAGAGGCACCCATGGTGGCACAAAGATAGGGTCATTTCTTACACATACATGGACAGCCACTTATTTGGGAACAGGTTATAAAATGTTACAGAGGGGGGAAAAATGTTACAGAGGAAGAGGACATTTAAAGAACATTTTCCTAGAAAAGAATTTTTAGCTGAAGGAACTGCTGAAGTCCTGACATTTATTCATTTATCCATGTATTTTTTCTACTGTTTATATATTTATTGAGAGACAGAGAGAAACTAAGCGTGAGCAGGGGAGGGGTGGAGAGAGAGGGAGACAGAATCCAAAACAGGCTCCAGGCTCTGAACTGTCAGCACAGAGCCAGACGCGGGGCTTGAACTCACGAACTGCAAGATGATGCCCGGGGCGGAAGTCAGATGCTTAACCGACTGAGTCACCCAGGTGCCCCTATGCATTTATCCATTTAACAAACTATGGGCAAGAGTCTGGGATGCCAAGATGAGTAAAACTGATTCCTGCTACCAAGGGGCTCACGGTCTAGGGAAGGGATGAACAAATAAAAAAGACAATTGTAATGTATCACAATAAGGAGATCATCTTTCATAGCAGTCAAGGAAATGGCCTCTGCTGTCAAACAGACATGGGTTGGAATCTAATTTGACCACATATGACCTTGGACAAGATCTTTAATATCTCTGATGCCCTGGTTTTCTCATTTGTGTGACAAGTATGGGTAATTCCCAATCCAATATCCATCCTCCTCTTAGTCCTTACTAGCACACCCTCAGCTTTGTTCAGGGCAGAAATCTGCCCAGCTTTCCAAAGAAAAAAAATGTAGAATTCTTGGGCTCCCTGGTAGCGAAGGCCAGCGAGATGCAGGTAGTATGGGACAGCGCCCCTTCCCAACTGATGAGACAAAATCACAAGAGGCTCTTTACTGTTCGTCCTTCACCATTTACCCCTCCTCCTGCCTGGAACACAGATTGGAAAACAGCAGATGTCTTGTCTCCACAGTGACAGAAGTCACATGCTAAGAATGGTAGTATGGAGCCATCACAGCAGCCTTAGCCCATCTACCTCTAATTGATTGTTATTTGAGCAAAATAAGTTCCGGTTTGGTTATGCCACCATGAACAGGTTTCTACCTGCAACCAAACTTAACTCCTATGTCATATAATCTATACACCGAGGATAAGAATAGTATCTCCCTCCTAGGGTTCTTTTGAGCATTAAATAATGCATGCAAAACACTTAGCATGACACCTGGCTCATAGATACACTCAGTAAATGATAGCTGAGACCTCTGACTGCTATGGTTACGCCGATCGCCCTATCAGTATGATTATTATACGCGCCAGCAGCTCCAGGAGCATAGAGGAAGGTGTAACTCCTCCTGTCTGGGGGGGTTAAGACAAGCGTCACTGAGAAGCTTATGTTTCATGTATGTAGTTTTTTTTTTTTAAGTTTATTTATTTTCGAGAGAGAGAAAGAGACAGTGTGAGCAGGGGCAGAGAGAGAGAGAGGGAGACACAGAATCCGAAGCAGGCTCTAGGCTCCGAGCTGTCAGCACAGAGCCTGATGTGGGGCTGGAACCCACGGACTGTGAGATCATGACCTGAACCGAAGTCAAACGCTTTACTGACTGAGCCATCCAGATGCCCTTCGTGTGGGTCTTTAAAAGTGAGGAGGAGGGGCACCTGGCTGGTTCAGTAGGTTGGCCATCTGACTTAGGCTCAGGTCACGATCTCATGGTTCCTGGGTTCAAGCCCCGTGTCAGGCTCTGTGCTGACTCTGCAGAGCCTGCTTGGAATTCTCACTCTCTCCTCTCTCTCTGCCCCTCCCTTACTCACATGCTTGCTTGCTCGCTCGCTCTCTTTCAAAATAAATAAATAAATTTTAAGAATAAAATAAAATGCAAGTGAGGAGTTTCCCAGGATACGGTTCTGACAAAAAGTGGGCAAATTCTTGTGTGCCTGCAAGGGCAGAGGAGGGATCCAGCACTGTTCACCAAAAGAAAAATTCTGCTAGGAGGTAAGAGCGCTGGAGTTGGGGTCTGATCGCCGGTACCAGAATCAGTACCAACTGTGGTCCTCAAACTGAGACCGGAAGAGCTAAGTGGGGGTCCGAGCACCTCATCACAGGCTACTGTGAGGTCACAGGAGATGCAGTCGTCCCCTTTTATCAGTGGCTTTGCTTTCTGCCATTTCAGGTACCCAGGACTGGAAGCAGATGATCTTCTTTCTGATAAATTGTCAGAAAGCCGTAGTAGCCTGATTCTGCATCACGACGCCTGTGTCCTTCACTTCACTTCGTCCCGTTGTGTGGGCATTTATCATCTCCCATCAGCACGAGAAGGGTGAGGACAGTAAAACGAGATATTTTGAGAGAGAGACTACATTCGTGTAGCTTGTATGACAGCTGTTGCTCTAATTGTTCTATTTCATTATTAGTTATTTCTCTGCCTAATTTATGAATTAAATTTTGTCACAGGTGTGTACGTATTGGGGGAAAACGCAGTATATAGAGGGCTCTGTATTACCCGCGATTTCGAACATCCCTGGGGGGTCTTGGAAGGGGTCTCGAATGCCCATTATTGGTAACCCAGTCCTCTGCTTACCGACAGCCATCACACAAGCTGGTGGTATAAATCACTGTATTTGTTTGTTTGTTTGTTTAGAAAGAGTACATGCATTTGCATGCATGAGAGCAGGGGAGGGGCAGAGGGAGAAAGAGAGAGAGGGTGAGAGAGAATCCCAAACAAGCTCCATGTTGGGCATGGAGCCTGACTTAGGGCTCCTGTAAGATCATGACCTGAGTCAAAATCAAGAGTTGGACACTTAACCCACTGAGCCACCCAGGCGCCCCTCAATCTCTGTATTTATAAACCCTGAGAATATGAGCCCTGTCTTAATCACTTCCTTGATTTCTGTGTCCCATGTACTGAGTGCAGAGCTTAGCACAAATATGTGGCTATTCCAACAATCCCGAAAATATTCAAAAGCCCAGCCCTAGCTCTCACATCCCCCCTGGAGGAACAGATAAAGACGCAGAGCAGAGTAGCTTAAAAGTGCCGCCTTAACCAAGCCCTTTCTAAACAAAGACAGAGCGCCCGGGGCCTGAATCCTTCCCCAAAATTTATCCTTTCTCTAATCAGAAAGAGAGGGGAGATATAAATAGAAGAGAGCCTTTTCTACTCCAAAGCTTTCTTTTCCCAAAAAAGAAAGGCGGAGAATACCCTTGATAATTCTTCCTCGGCCAGAGGAAGTGAAAACAGCTCCTGCCATGAGGCCGGCTGATCCGGGAGCAGATACCGCGCCTAATGAGAAACTGAGTTCAGCAAAAGAGGGACGTGTGATGTTCAAGCCTCATTAGGACTATAAAACCAGCCTTTCTGACACAAGCCCTGCTATTGACTTTGACCTCACTTCCCTTACCTCCCTCCGCTCATGGCATTATTGAACCTGGGTTTTTCCTATAGGCCAGAACCTTGCCAACCCTTTTGCCCTTCACATAATGTGTTTGTCTGGCTTCTATTTCTGTAGTTTGATGAAGGATGATAGCAGGGTATTGAGTTGTTGTTTTTCATTTAGTGCAGTCACCGCCCCACCCTGCCCCCACCCCCACCTTGCTCTCAAGTCTGGCTTTCATTGTCTGCTTTGTGCCTAGTCCTAGGTTTCGATGGCTTCCTTACGGAGCGGGGAAAGCACTTTATTCTCCAGGCCCTGGTATACCTAACGTCGTGTATCCATCTTTCCTGCAAGACGTAAGGCGTTTTGAGGACTGGAACTGACCTCAGAAGGGAAAGACAGGGAAGGTCTGGGTGTTCACTGAGCCCCTTACACACACGCCCCTGAACTACGTGTGCTTTTTTTGTTTGTTTCATTTAATCCTCACAACACATCAGCGAAGCAAGTAGTATTACAGCTCTTTTTACAGATGAGAAAACTGAGATCCAGTCGGTGAAATGACAGACAAAGGTCCTTCGACTCCAAGTCCACAGCCCCTCCCATGCTTCCCTGTGTCTTTGTGGAGGTTGTAGGGTGTTTTAGTTTGGGTGGGTACAAATCTTCTAGGGAGGGGGAACAAAAAATGTTTAACAGTTTGTTCTCTGAAACAGATCTTAACTGTCTCGACCCTGCATTCCCCCCGGACCTTAGCTCCTGGACCTCTATGGCATTAAAGCATTGGGTCTTCATTGTCCCTGCTGGTACCTGCTTAGTTAGCGTCCCCCATATCCCCATCTGGCATTGACATTGATCCCTGCTGGCCTCCACTGGGCCTCAGTCATTGATTCAGTCAGTGTGGCTTAACCAGGGTCTCCCCAGAAAAGACTCGGTCTTATGGCTTCACACCTCTGCCAAGGGCATGGAAAACCCTAACTGCTCCTGGGAGGTCTTGGGAATCTCTGAGAGGCTGTGTCTCTGGCCTCTGCTGTGCAGACACACTGAGGAAGCATCACTACTCTACATACCCTTGTTAGAGGGGAACACTTGCAAATGTGTCCCCTCCAGCGCCTCCTGATGGGGGTGGGAGGCACAGATCTCCTCTCCCTACAGATGTCACCCCCACCTGGAGCTGTCTCTCCCTGTCTCCTCCCTGAGGCTCCTTCTAGGAAGAGACAGGAGACAGGGACCCTCCAGAGACCCAGCTCTGTCCCCCTCTGCAGCTTGCCTGTCCTCTCTCCTCAGCCCTGTCACATTTGCCTCTTCTGGGGGGCACCAGACTGGTCCGGGCTGATTCTGATTCTGGGAAAAATCTCTAGGTTTCATGGGGCATAGATTGCATGACCAGAGTCATGCAGGGGTTAGACTATGGGAGTTCAAACAACCAGACTTTTGGGGCTCCTGGGTGGCTCAGTGGATTGAGCATCCAGCTTTGGCTCAGGTCATGATCTCAGGGTTTGTGGGTTCAAGCCCTGCATCAAGCTCTGTGCTGACAGCTCAGAGCCTGGACCCTGTCTTCAGATTCTGTGTCTCCCTCTCTCTTTGACCCTCCCCTGCTCATGCTGTCTCTCTCTCTCTCTCAAAAATAAATTTAAAACATTAAAAAAACAAAAAATTAAAAAGACCAGACTTTTGAAACCCAAAGACTTTTCTCCCAAGTCATGTGTTTCAAAAGTCTGTTTTGAAATTCAAAAGCTCAGTCCCGATTCTTCTTTATCTTTATTTATTCCACTGTAGCAGCCTTATTCTGAAAGGAAGGGAGGGTGGGAACAGTGGAAGGCACCTGCAAGAGGGGGTGAAAGTACGTGAGTTAACTCCCTGCTGACCCAGGGAGACAGTTCTCGACCTCCTCTGTCATTGGGATGGGGACATGTGACAACATTCTGGCCCATGGGATGTGCACAAAAGTGATAGAGTCCACTTATGGGCCTGGCCTCTGAAGACATTCCTACCAACCCCCCAACCCCCCTTTCTCGCTCTGTGGCAGTGTGGAGGCCACCAGCTAGAGACAGTGACATCCCAAGAGGAAAGGAGCCTGGGTGCCCAGGTCGTCAACTGGAGGAGAGCTGCTTCCATCAGAGACTTCCCCACCAGCAACCGACAAGAAAGGAAACTGAATCGTGTTAAGCCACTGAGATTTCCGCCGTGTGTGTGTGTGTGTTCTGGAGCAGGTTATGTCACTGACTCTGACTGAGAAAAACCACCTAAATATTGTTCTATCTCAAAATCGATGTATAAAAGATCAGAGGCTGGGAATCAGAAGCTCAACCATTTGGATTAAAACCTATGAAATTGAAAGTGCCTAAAATGACACCAATTCGAAGAAAATACTAAGTATTATTTTCAGACAATATTCAAAGCCTGATGTTGAAACCGGAGCGACATCTCAAATCCCTTCTTTCAACCAGCCTGTCAAACTACCATCCAGAGATACTTCGTAAGTAATGCCTGAATGAATGAAAAATCCAATAACCTATCAATTCTGGTTAAACCAAGGACATTGAGTCTCTTAGGCTTCATGGAGAAGAGCAGTGGAGGTAGAGATGAAGAAAAGGAAAAAAATAAATAGTGAAAGGCAAGGTAGAAATCACTGTACCTGTCCCCACTGCCAGTTTTGTGACTTAACACGGTGCTTATCAGCCAGAACCCCCTGGGATGTTGTCCTCTGCACACTCACACACACACACACACACACACACACACACACACACACACAAGGCAAGTTGCAATTGCTATCTGTCATTGACGTGAACACACAAAATGAAGCTGAGCGCACCGGATGCCACAGTGCAAGACAGGCAGAAAATAGTATATTGGAAAAAGCCATTTTATCCTTGGAATCCTGCAGAAGGACTTTGGGGGCTGGAAGGATGCTCGCTGAATAGCACCTCTCTTACCTGGCAAATCAGGAACCAATTTAGAGGCAGACCCAGAAACAGAGAAAGGAAATAAAGAGGCCTGATTGATTAGGGACAAACACAAGGTTTGACCCTGCTACCAAAGGGATATGCTGTGTATCTCCACTTCTGAATGAGACATGCTTACCAGCCAAGCCACTAGTACAACTGCCCCCCCGCCCTTGGAACAGGCTCTTGCTGCATGGCGGAAAGCTAACTAGAACCCCCCACTCTAAGGGTCAAGCAGATCTGAAGAAAGAGTAAGGAAGGAGTTGAGCAAGCCACGTCTGGTTTTTTGCCCCAAATCCCCAATCAGATAAATCACTTGTCAGCTAAAGTATGAGGCAGGAGGCAATTCCTCTAAGTTTTCACAAAGATTTCTTGTTCATTGTGGGCTGGCTGTATGCTGTCTTTGCTCTGGGACCCAGGATGATAGGCAGGTTCAAGTCTTGGTCATTACTGGTCTGTGGCGGAGGAAGGGCAGTGGGCCACATGAAGGAAAAGGCACACCTGTTTTCTCCTCTCATTCCATTGGCCAAAGTCAAGTTACATGGCCAAGCCTGCCCTTAGTAGCGTGGGGACGTTTAATCCTTCCAAAGGGAGAGGCACTGACTATTTTTTAGTAAGAATACAATTACTACACCCCTTGTGCCTAAGAGAAAATGAAGATGTGGGATTCCTTTTTCCCAATCTGTACCCAAAGGCCAAAGGACAAGTAGCAGATGCTGTTGTTGCTGTGTGCATACCCCCTTGGCCTACCACGGAAGTCACCTGTGGGTTCTGCGGACAGTTCCCACACATTCCACACATGTCACTTGCTCCCTAACTAGAACACCTGCCAGAAAGGCTTTCTTTGACTGCAGGAGCATGCCTGCCTCATGGAGCCAAGATTTCCAGGAGCAACTACCAGGAGCACCCCCAGCAGCAGCCCTTACCCAAGGAGGGACAGAAGTTGGCACATAAAATTCCTATCTTGCTCACCTCTTTTTTAAAAATTTCTTATATTTATTTTTTGAGAGAGCGGGAGAGAAAGGCTGAGAGAGCAGGGGAGGATCAGAGAAAGAGGGAAAGAGAGAATCCCAAGCAGGCTCCACACTGTCAGGGCAGAGCCCAATGTGGGACTCGAACCTATGAACTGTGGGATGATGACCTGAGCCAAAATCAAGAGTCAGACATTTAACTGACTGAGCCACCCAGGCGCCCCCTTCCACACCTCTTGGTAGGATAATTTTGAGGTATTTCCACACAGTCTCTCAAAAGATCCACAATGGGAGTTGAGCCCTAGTTGCTCACAATGTTAACTTGCTCATCAATGTACCTTTTTCTCTCTCTTCCTTCCCCACTGCCTCTCTGTGCTTCCTAGAACCACAACCCAAATAAACCACTGCACCCAAGTCCTTGGGCCAGGGCCTGTTTTGAGAAAGCCCGACTAAAGCAAGGATGGAAGTTTCTCCTATGAAAAAACCTATTTCCTAATCTCTCGTGATTCTCCAGCAATTCTTCTGCCTATCTAGACCCAAAACATAGCATGGATGCAGAATTAATCTTGAGCAGTAACTGACACCTTCCTTTTGGCCTCAACAGTCATTTTCCCATCATGGACTAAAATGACCAATGTCAAGGGAAAGAGGAGAAGGCGCCACTCAAAGACTCTCTGGGTCTTTCAGAAGATGTAGAATTGTTCCCTCAACACATACATGTGAATCAACAAGAAAGGTGATGTTGCAGACATCAAGAGAATGGGCCACGTTTAAAAGGACTGCCCAAGGGGTGCCTGGATGGCTCAGTCGGTTAAGTGTCTGATTTCAGCTCAGGTCATTATTTTACGGTTCATGGGTTCGAGCCCCGTGTTGGGCTCTGTGCTGACAGCTCAGAGCCTGGAGCCTGCTTTGGATTCTGTGTCTCTCTCTCTCTCTCTCTTTGCCTCTCCCTTACTCAGGCTCGTTTCTCTCTGTCTCAATAATAAATAAACATATTAAATTTTTTAAATTTACTGTAATTTTTTAATGTTTTATTTATTTTTGAGAGAGAGAGAGACAGCATGAGCAGGGGAGGATCAGAGAGAGAAAGGGAGACATAGAATCTGAAGATAGGCTCCAGGCTCTGAGCTGTCAGCACAGAGCCCAATGCGGGGCTTGAACCTACGAACCACAAGATCATGACCTGAGTGGAAGCCGGATGCTCAACTGACTGAGCCACCCAGGCGCACCTTTAAAAAAATTTTTTAAATAAATAAAAGGAATGCCCAAAAATGACATATCAAATAAAGGGTTAGTATCCAAAATCTATAAAGAATTTATCAAACTCAACACCCAAAAAAGGAATTAACCAGTGAAGAAATGGGCAAAAGACATGAATAGATACTTCTCCAAAGACATCCAAATGGCTAACAGACACATGAAAAAATGCTCAACATCACTCATCATCAGGGAAATACAAATCAAAACCACAATGAGTTACCACGTCACACCTGTCAGAATGGCTAACATTAGCAGCTTAGGCAATGACAGATATTGGCGAGAATGTGGAGAGAGAGGATCTCTTTTGCACTGCTGGTGGGAATGCAAACTGGTGCAGCCACTCTGGAAAACAGTGTGAAGGGTCCTCAAAAAATTAAAACTGGAACTACCCTATGACCCAGCAATTGCACTACTAGGTATTTATCCAAGGGATACAGGTGTGCTGTTTCAAAGGTGCACATGCACCCCAATGTTTATAGCAGCGCTATCAACAATAGCCAAAGTATGGAAAGAGCCCAAATGTCCATCAATGGATGAATGGATAAAGAAGACGTGCCGTATAGATACAGTGCAGTATTACGCAGCAATCAAAAAGAATGAAATCTTGCCATTTGCAACTACATGGATGGAACTGGAGGGTATCATGCTAAGTGAAATTCAGTCAGAGAAAGACAAATATCCTATATCTTCACTCATATGAGGACTTTAAGATACAAAGCAGATGAACATAAGGGAAGGGAAGCAAAAATAATATAAAAATGGGGAGCAGGACAAAACATAAGAGAGTCTTAAATATAGAGGAGAAACAGAGGGTTGCTGGAGTGGTTGTAGGAGGGAGATGGTCTAAGTGGGTAAGGAGCATTATTAAGGAATCTACTCCTGAAATCATGGTTGCGCTATATGCTAACTTGGATGTAAATTAAACAACAAATAAATTAATTTAAAAATCCTTAAAAAATAAAATAAAAGGAATGTCTCACTCATGTTACCATGGCAAAATGAGAAGGGTCTGCTATTATCACCCAGCGTGTGGCAGGCACTGCAGTAAACGCGCTAAGGGTAAGATTTCTGCCAAGAGAAACGAGGCATATATTGAGTGTATTAAGTACTCTAAGAGCCGAGATAGTTCCCTGAAATGGGTGAAGGAAAATTATCGGGAAAAAGAAGGAAGCCAAAGAGAAAGGGACTTGGGTTCAACTCAAGGGCCAGCTTGCCCCACAGAGAGAAGCAACAGCAAGGAGCCTGAGCCCCGACTGAGTCCCATTCCCTCTGAATTCATGGCTTAAGTGTGAATAAATAAACACACATCCATCCATCCATCCATGAATACATACATATATAACCAACCAACAAAGCAATTAACATGTATATACCAAGCACTTTCTTATATTGAACCTCACTTCAATCTCAAAATAAGCTTGTAAAGTTAGAATATTACCATCCCCATTTTGCGGATGAGCAAACTGAGGTTCAGAGAGGAGTCTCCTCCAGGCACTGACGCATCTGGCCCTCCAGTGCCAGCCCCTCTAGTGCTCGTGGGGAGGTTTCTGGCTTCTTGTCAACCCCCCTTGCCTCTGTGGCCATCTCAACTGGTGTCAGCCAGCCTCTGCCTTAGACATCCTGGTGCCTCTCTTTCTTTCCAGCCTGTAATTTAGGATTTCCCAACTGTCCCTCTGTATCCATCATCATGTCTCATACACAGTTGGTTCACATTCAACAAATGTTGAGCGGCTTCTAAGTGGCAGGATTATTGTAGATGCAGGAGACAGGACGGTGAAGAAGACAGGCCAGGTCCCTGCTCTCATAGAGCTTATTTTCCAGTGGGGAGAGACCGGAAATAGACAATGCAAATGTTAGACAGTGATAGAATCAGAGACGCAGAAGTGGGTGACGGGAACGAGGGAGGGTAGGTGGCCATTTTTCATTAGAACAGAGAAGCCTTCTCTCTGAGGGTCACTTTTAAGCTAAGACCCTCAAGCAGGGGGCAGCTGTGGAAAGATATGAAGGGAGCATTTTCCACGCAGAGAGAGCAGCATATGGGAAGGCCCACAGGGAATACTGGCTTGAGATCAAAGCAGGAGGGTATCAACAATCACACTCGCCTGGGTGGGGAATGCCTGTTGGAGGTAGGTGCACTGGGGTTCAGTGCGCCAAAGAGTCAGAAGACACGGGGGGCTGATCTTACACCTTGTCTTCTCTCCCCATCTACATGAGCCAAGTCTCTCCCAACACGGCCTAGAATCTGCAATCCGCTCCACTCCCAACTTTGGTGAAAGAACTGCTCCCCCACATATATTAACGTGCACTGTCACACCTGCCACCATCATGGCACTGCAGTCGCCATCAGTTGTGCGCCTCCCTCCTGGACCAGGGAGTTCTCACGGAGCGGGACTCTCGCTCTCCCCCGGTCTCTCCTACTCCAGCCTTTGGAAAGGTGCAGGACACAGTGGATGTGCTAAGCATGCTCCTTTAGCACTTAGCTGAGGCTCCCGCCAAGTGTTTCACACTTTGTTACTTATTAACATGTCTGTCTTCCCCTCCAGCCACACAGCAAGGCACAAACAGGGTCAGGCTCAGAGGGTAGGACTGTGGCAAGTGAGGACGGCTGGGGAACCAAGGGAAAGCTGATTTTCCCTTAGTTTATTATTTTCTATTATTCTCCCTTAAAAGTTGGACATTTGGATTTTTATCTGAAATCTCCAGATATTTATTTATATGCTGGCGACAAATTACTTGGAAAAGTTAAGCGAGCCCTCCAGTGCATTTTAAGTGGATTTACGATAAACTGCATCCTAAGTGAATTTTGCTCACAGTATCTCATATAAGAAATGACTGAGCTGGTGACTCAGTCGGTTGAACATCCGACTTCAGCTCAGGTCATGGTCTCGCGGTCCGAGAGTCTGAGCCCAGCTTTGGGCTCTGTGTTGACAGCTCAGAGCCTAGAGCCTGCTTCGGATTCTGTGTCTCTCTCTCTTTGCCCCTCCCCTACTCATGCTCTGTTTCTCTCTGTCTCAAAAATAAATAAACATGTAAAAAAATAAATCAATAAATAAAAGGAATTCTGTGTCTCCCTCTCTGTCTTTGTCCCCTCCCCCACTCATGCTCTGTCTCTCTCTTTCTCTCAAAAAAAAAAAAAAAGAAACGAAATGACAAAGCTGCTCAATAATATTTGTTGAATGAATGAATAAATGAAATAAACGCAATGGGAATTAATCATATCAGCTCTTCTCATTGGAGTCCAAGACTTAAATTGTCATCACTTGGCTTAGCCAAAATTGGATTCCAGAGGAAATGCACGGTGCACTTCACTGTCTTTGTTAGATCCTGAGTTGAGATTCCAGTCTGTTTTCTTTACTGCTCCACTGTCCCACATGACTCCAGTGGCCTGGGGTTTTTTTGGGCAGGAGATCAAATGTCTTCAGAGCAGACAAATTCCCACAGGTGGCTCCGCTGGGTTCATATGCTCATCAGGCAGACAACTCAGCACTAAGTACTTAGAATCCAGAAACGCTGAGCTGACTTTAGTAGAACCAGGAAAGGCTAACACTGGAAGCGTCTCAGCCACCTCCTAGGGACTAACCTCTAGCTGCACAGCCCCAGTTAGCCGAGGAAGAAACGGGAAAAGTGACCCAACCAAGGTCATGTGACAGGGCCCCTGCCTGGGTCATGTGACAGGGGCCTGAGTCATGTCTCCTCCCTGCACTGCTTTCTTTGGCTTAGCTCAGAAGGCAGCCATATGTACTCAACTCTCACCATTTCAATTTGTTTTAATTAATTAATTTTTTTAAGAGAGAGAGAGAGCACGAGCAGGGGAGAGGGGCAAAGGGAGAAAGAGAGAGAATCTTAAGCAGGCTTCACATCCAGCAGGAATCCTGATGTAGGGCTCGATATCGTGACCCCGGGACTACGATCTGAGCCAAAATTAAGAGTCGGACACTCCAGAGACACCTGGTGGCTCAGTCAGTTGGGCCTCAGACTTTGGCTCAAGTCATGATCTTAGGGTCTGTAGGTTTGAGCCCTGAATCGGGCTCTGCGCGGACAGCTCGGAGCCTGGAGCTGCTTTGGATTCTGTCTCTCTCTCACTCTCTCTCTCTCTCTCTCTCTCTCTCTCTCTCTCCCCACCCACCCCTGCTCATGCTCTGTCTCTCTCTCTCTCTCTCTCTCTCTCAAAAAAATAAGTAAACATTAGGGGCACCTGGGTCTCCGACTTCGGCTCAGGTCAGATCTCGCATTCGTGAGTTTGAGCCCCGCATTGGGCTCTTGTGCTGACCGCTGGCTCAGAGCCTGGAGCCTGCTTCCAGTTCTGTGACTCCTCTCTCTCCCCTTCTCATGCTCTGTTTCTCTCTGTATCAGAACTAAAGAAAACATTAAAAAATTAAAAAAAAATAAACATTAAAAAAATAAAAGCCAGACGCTCCAACCAACTGAGCCTCCCGGGCACCTCCTCCTCATTTCTAAGGCAGTGACTGGCCTTTGGTAGAAACATCCACATGTGCATACAGCTTTCCAGACCGGTTAGCAGTGTGGACAGGTTAGAGATGGTTGGACGAACACAGGACTGTTGCCCTGAAAGGGTTTCTAGAGAAGCAGAGACTTAGAGTGAACATGATGCCAGAAGTCCTTCTGGGACCCTGGAGATGTGCTTTAAGGAGAGAGCCTGGGTCATTCCTCCTTGTGCATCACCAAGAGCACCTAGCAGAGGGCTTTCTGCATAGCAGACTCTGAGTACGTATTTGTTGACTAGGGCCTACCACGTGCTGGACATCGTTCTAAAGAATGGCTCTCAAAGTAGAGTCCCATGTACTCCTGAGGCCCTTTCCAGGAGTTCCTTAGGTCAAAACTATTTATATAGTTTTGTTATATAACAATTCCGAGTGTGACTTAACCTTTTCTACTCATAACTGTATATGGAGTTTTCCAGAGGCTGCCTAATGTCTGACAGTGCATAGAATGTGTGCTTGTGATTCTTGGGTTGTGACATTTTCTCAGTTTAAATTTCAGATATGGGAAATATTGATAGCTCCAACCCACATAACAAGAGGTTTTTGAAGTCTTCAATAATATTTAAGAGGGTAAAGTGGACTTTGGAACGAAAACTTTTGAGACCCACTATTCTAGGGGATGCAAGAAGCTAGTAAGAACCAGGATGAAAGAAAGAAAGGAAGGAAGAAAGGAAGGAAGGAAGGAAGGAAGGAAGGAAGGAAGAAAGAGACAAAGAGAGAAAGAGAGAGAAAGAAAGAAAAAAGTAAAGCAGAGTAAGAATTGGAAAGAGCTGAAGGTGGGGGGCAGGTGATGGCGACAGGGAAGGGGTGACGGGAAGCGGAGGGGCACCCCACAATATAAAATAAGGTGATACAGTTATGAATTATGAAATAAACCTACAGACCAAACATCTGATATCCCTGAGTTGCCATTTAAAATCTTCTCATTTAGGGGCGCCTGGGTGGTTCAGTCAGTTGAGCATTTGGCTCTTGATTTTGGTTCAGGTCATGATCTGAGGGTCATGGGATCGACCCCCACATCCGGCTCCGCACTGAGCCTGGAGCCTGCTTGAGATTCTCTCTCTCCCTCTGCCTCTCTCCTCTACTCACACACTCTCTCTCAAAAAACAAACAAAAAACAAAACAGAAACCTTCTCATTTATCCTAAATTTTAAAACTTTATTGTGAATTGAATCATCAATATATAAGATTCTATAATTACGTGCATGCTGTTGAAAGAAATTGGTTAAGAAAGAAGATTATTTCAATTCCACCCTGTGATCTCCCCCTCCAAACCAAGACAGCGTCACTGTCCTCGCAAAAGTAAACCCTAGTCTGAATCTTCAGTGACGCGTCTTCTCCCATTTTTTTGCCGTTCTACCCACATCTGCCTGTGGGTACGTGTGTATCCATAAACCATATATTCCCATATATTTGGGAAAAGTGAGAAGCGAGCTCAAGCCATTGTAAGGGAAGGGCCGTCTTGTTCCTAACAGATGATTAGTAGGTTGCTACTAATTTTCTCCCAGGGAAAAATGACCCGGAAGGTAGGTGGGATGGCAGAGGCTCCTGCCCAGGGCTACTTCCAGGGTAGTCAGTGGGTATTTTCGGGGCATCTGAAAGGGCTGGAGGGTTAGCCATGGCAGAAATGCATTCCCCAGAGAGGGGGCCGCTCTGTCTTGTTTCTGTTCTTGCTTTGCTTTCTCGGCTCTGTGACCTCTCTCTCTGGGCCATGGGAGAGGGTCACACCGGTACACTCACATGGCATTGAAACAATTTCGGGACGCCATTGGAAGAGCAGAAATGACGCTAGCATCGGGCCAAGGCGAGTCCGATCTAGAAGAAACTTGGAGTTCTGCTTATCCAGACCTTCTCTTCTTTGAGCTAGGATTCCGGGGATAATGCACCAAACACATTTGTTTATGTGCTGAGGCCCAGGATTCCCTCTGGATGGGTTGAACTGGTGGCCCTCTGAGCCTGGGGCACAACTGTCACTCTCTCATGTAATACGTCTCTGGTTTACTGAATTCATCTCTTCCTACTTAGTGGCTCACATTCTGTTTGGGTGGGGCCTACCCTCCAGTAGCTTGCTGAGAAAGGCTGCCTGGACAAGTACTGTGGGATTTTGGTATCTGAAAACGTTTTTGTCAGACCTTCATAACTGGTTTATACCCTCACTGAGAATAGAATTCTAGATTGAAGGTTATTTGCATTCAGACATTTGAAGGCACCGGGTCATCTTATAGCCCTAGGGGTTATTGTGAAATATCTAAGCTGTTCTGGTTTTTTCCCCCTCCCTGGAAGATGTTTTTCTCGGCATTCTGAAATTTCAGCGATGTGCCTTGATTTGGGTCTGTGTTCATCCATGGGGCATTTGGCCCCTTTCAGTTTGGAAACTTGCATTCTGCAGAATTTCCTGAGATTTTCACAAGTGATTTCCTCCCTCTGTTTTCCCTGTCTTCTTCTTCTGGAGCTCCTGGAGCCTCTGTTATTCCTCATTTTTTCTTTCTTTCTTTCTTTCTTTTTTTTTTTTTGTTTGTTTAATGTTTATTAGTTTAGATTTTGAGAGAGAAAGAGAGAGCAAGCCAGGGAGGGGCAGAGAGAGAAGGAGAGAGAAATCCCAAGCTGATAGCACAGAGCCCAACATGGGGCTTGAATTCCCAAACTGAGATCTGACCTGAGCCAAAACGAAGAAGCTGACTGAGCCACTCGGGCTCCCCGTCTCTGCTATTCTGACATTGGATCTCCCAGTCTGGACTGCCGTTTGTTTTTCTTCGTTTCTGGCTTCTATCTCTTTGCCCTCTTGCTCTGATTTCTAAGGTGTTTCTTCAACTTGATCTTCCAACTCTTTTTTTTTTTTTTTTTTTTTTTTTTTAAGTAGGCTTCATGCACAGCATGGAGCCCAACACATGGCTCGAACTCATGACCCGGAGATTAAGACCTGAGCTGAGCTCAAGCGTCCAACACTTGGGGCGCCTGGGTGCCTCAGTCGGTTAGGTGGCCAGCTTCGGCTCAGGTCATGATCTCATGGTTCATACTAACAGCTCGAAACCTGGAGCCTGCTTCCGATTCTGTGTCTCCCTCTCTCTCTGTCCCTCCTCAATTCACACTCTGTCTTTCTCAAAAATAAATATTAAAAAAAAAAAGAGTCCAACCCTTAACCGACTGAGCCACTCAGGTGGCCCAGACACATTAACGAATTTTCATTTTCCTTATTTTTTTTAAGTAGACATCATTCCAACCCTTTTACTATTTTTATCTCAACCAACTTCTCTTTAATTTCTAAAGCTTTTCAGAAATCTTTGAATGTTTTCTAAAGGTCTCCTGTTTTTGTTTCAGTTTGGAGGGATGCAATGCAGTCTTTTCTTATCTCTCTGAAGATATGATGCTTTTTATTAAAAAAAATTTCCCTGTGCCTGTTTGTTCTAGGTTGCTTTCATCCTGTTTGTTTTGGTGCCTCTCTTCAGTGTTGAAGGTTTTCCTCCGACGGGAGGTACTCCTTAGCCCTACTGTCTATGAAATATGAAAGGACTTATTGGAAGCTTTGAGCACATGAGGACTGTCTACTTGGAGCTTCAGAGCAGGGTAATCTGGTGGATTATTTGCTGGGAAATCCAGTATGTCAGTGTTTTAAAGTCTTTCCTTTAAGGCAGACATCTTCCAACCCCCTCCCTGGAGGGTAAGGGTTTGGCTGTGGGGTTCTCAGAACCAAGCTGGGGGGGGCGGTGAGGAGTGGAGCAGTGAGGGTGTGGTGTTGCCACATTCAGTATTAACATACATATGGTTTCTTTATTCTCCATTTTCTGTGCGACAGCCATTTTCTTACTGTGCCAAGTGCCCCCCAGTCCAGGAAGCTCTGCTCCACCCTCTCCTGAGAAGAATCTTCCAGACTTTTTCCAACTCGGGGGAGGATTAGTTGCAGGGGAACGTAGGGGGATTGTGGGATGAGAGAGGGGATCTAGGACCTAATTGCTTCCTAGAGAGAGCGCTCCCAGTTCTTCTGACTTTAGCACTTGCCCCCAGAGGCCAGCCCCCCCAACCCCCCCCCCCCACTTCACTCACAGAGGGACCTGATGTCAGCAGTAGCTTTGTCTTGGGTGGAGCCTGCTGTATAAATCAGGTTTGTGCTCACCCCTTTCCAAGGCTGCTTTTTTCAGCTTTCCCAGGCCTACCAAATTAGTTACCACTCTGCATCTCCTCTGGTGGCTGTGGTTTCCTGTCCTGTTTTCTCGATATTGTGGGGTTTTGTGTTCTGTGTGTGTTTTTTTAATCCCTCTTCCAGAAGTTCTAGTGGGGTTTTGGGAAGAAGCAAAATTAGATGCATACATCCAATCTGGCAGTGTAAGCGGAACATTACCCTAAAATTCCAAGACCCAATCTGCTCCTTAAGGTTTGGTGTGGGAGCTCTGAGCTCCATAGAGTTATGGAAAACTCATAAAACCAACTTATTCCGCAGAGTTTCCTGCGTTGACCACACACCAGGCCCTCTGCTGGAATCTGAAAACACAGATGTGTTGAGGACATCATCACGGATATAGATTAAGCAGAAGAGATGGACGTGCTCAGGAGAACAAAATGCAAGTCCATGGTCCCTCACCCCAAATCCTTGGAGGTCAATGGGTTTTGGATCTCAAAACTTATCAGATTCTGGAAAGATAATAATACCATTAATCTCATTGCACCCCTGTGGGCCTGCAGCGCTTGGGAATGAAACCCTCTATACTGCTGTAGTGATGTGTCTGCATGTTCATGTCAGAGTTTTATTTTTTTTAACTTTTTAAAATTTATTTTTGAGAGATAGAGAGAGACAGTGCGAGCAGGGGAGGATCAGAGAGAGAAGGAGACACAGAATCTGAAGCAGGGTCCAGGCTCTGAGCTAGCTGTCAGCCTGGGGCTCGAACCCAGAAACCGTGAGATCATGACCTGAGCCGAAGCTGGACACTTAACTGACTAAGCCACCCAGGCGCCCTTCACCTTAGAGTTAAAAAAAAAAAACAACAAAGACTATTGATAGCCTCACGTCCTTCCAGCATAGGTTTTTAAAAGGAAATGATTTAACAAACCAAAGTTCAGTTTGCAGCTGGGGGAATTTCTGAGTTGTCGATAAGACCTGGTGAGGCTCTGCAGCAAATTAAGTTCTATAAATGATGTTTGTACAAAGTACTGTGGGTAGAGACTGGAGGGAGAGGGGACGTTATTTCCTAACCCATTATTTGCTTTCTAAAAGCCTTATTGACATAGGCAGTGATTGACAAAAGCCATGTTGAGTAAACCCACTGGCCCCTAAGCAGGAATCAAGTCCCCAGACTGTAGAAGTGTCCCATCTTACTGTCCTGGTAGCCTTATTACCCCTTGGTGTGTTACGGACTTATTTTTGTTTGCTCGTTTATATGTTTTATGCTTCCCTTGAGTAGCATGAATGCTTTCTGAGACCAGAGATCCTTGAGGTTTGTATCCCCAACGCCTAGAACAAAGCCTGGCCTGGAGTAGACAATATTTATTTGTTGAACCAATGAATGAATGAATGAATGAATGATGTGACATCTACATAAGTTTTGGTTTGGAAAAACAAAAAAAACTTTGGATACTACTAATCTCTGGACGAGATGATCTGTGGCTGACACATTCTTCACGGGTACCTGATCTAATAGCTTACGTGTGCTGAGCCCTGACTGTATACTGCCCTACATGTTTTTTAGGTTTTCTCATTAATCTTGCCAGCAACTTATGAAGCAAACACCATTATCCTCATTTTGCAGATGAGGAAACTGAGGCAGAGAGGTTAAGTAATTTTCCCAAGATCACACATCTAGTTGGTGTCAGGGCAAGAGTTGGACCAAGTGGCTCGGCCCATAAGCCACATTCTTAACTACTCTGCCATGCTTAATGGATCTGGGAAAACCCTACACATCTCATATGAAGGGGTTTAGGCCATGATCTCTAAGGTGTCTCCAGTTCTGTGGGTCTATGACCTTGAGATTCTATCTATAATTTTGTAAATTAATTATTTTTTTTAATTTTAGAGAGAGAGAGAGAGAGTGTGTGCACGAACGGGGGAGAGGGGCAGAAGGAGCGAGAAAGAGAATCCCAAGCAGGCTCTACTCAGCGCGGAGTCCAACTCGAGTCTCAATCCCCTGACAGCTGGGATTATGACCTGAGCCAAAGTAAGAGTGAGACATTCAACTGACTGAACCACCCAGGCACCCCTACAATTTTCATCAATTAGTTGACTACTTAATTTATATATAAATTTATATTATAAATTAAATATATATTTATATGTAAATTATCCATTTATTCAACAATTATTTATTGATACATGCCAGGCTGTGTGCTAGGCATTTCACACGTATCTTAATCCTTTTTTTTTAAACATCTTCTTTAATCCTAAAAGGTGGGTGTTATGATGCCCATTTTACGGATGAGAAAACTGAGGCTCATAGATCTTAAAGAACTTAACCAGGATCAAGGTGATATTAGCAGAAACAGGATCCCAGCCCTGGTCGCAGGTCTGCTCGTTTCTCACACTCACACTCCTTCCCTGACCCCAGCCTGCCTCTCTTCAAGCCTGGAGGGGACCTTTGGGGCCCAATTTGCATGAGGTACTGATGAACTTGCTGAGGGGCCTGTAGGCCCAGGGGACAAGGGGACACCCTGCCTGGGGAGTTAGTAAAGGGGGAAGAATTAAAAAAATTTTTTTTCTTAAAGTTTGTTTTTGAGAGACAGAGCAGGAGCAGGGGAGGTGCAGAGAGAGAGAGAGAGAGAGAGAGAGAGGGCGACACAGAATCCAAAGCAGATTCCAGGCTCTGAGCTGTCAGCACAGTAAGCTGACTTAGGGTTCGAACTCACAAACTATGAGATCATGACGTGAGCCAAAGTCAGACGTTTAACGGACTGAACCACCCAGGCCCCTTAAAGGGGGAAGAATTTTTAACAAAGCCCCAGGAGGTGCCACTTTTTATCCTGATCCTCTCTTTTCCCTCCAGCCTCCTGTGGCCAGTGTCAGTCACCATGACACAGACATGCCTCACTGGCACAAGGCCAGCCTGGGGGATGCCCAGATAAGTAACAGCAGGGTCGGACCCTGCTTTCCCATCAGGCACCCGAGGGGACTGCAGAGGCTAAATAAAGCTCCCCTGGCCACATCGGGGAAGAGGGAGACTGGAAGACAGGCTTATTAGGGACTAAAGTGAAGGGGGCAGAGGTAACCACACCCCGCCTCCAAGGAACACACAGCCCTCTCCGCCACTCCGCTCCCGCCGGGAAACCAGACAGGGACACGTGACTGGCGTCCCCCACGCTGGCAGGGCAGATGAAGTCACCGCCGCAGCCACACCCGGAATCACGAACTCAAGAGGTCCCCACCCAGCTGGCTACGGGAATCCAAGAGCGCGCAGGGGTGCGGTCGCGCGCCCGAGTCCCGCCCGCGCGGGGCGCAGCGAAGCTCAGTGGCGCCCCCTGGAGGCGAGCGGCTGCTGGTCCTTCCCGCCTGGGTGGGGACGCGGCGTGCTTCCACCTCCGTCTAGAACGCGGTGGTCGCCCAGCAAGTAGCTTCACGGGTGTCTGCTGAAGCGAGGGGAGAAGAGAACTTCTCCCGTTTGTTGCTCTCCGTCCCACCGCCAAGCTGCCGGCGTCCAGAACGGTCATTTCCTCCGCATTATTCCCCGCACTTCCTCGAGGGGGCGCGCGCGCACATTGCGGGTCCGCTTTGGGGGTGGGCGCCCCAATTGCTTCACCGTCTCTTCTCCAGACTCCTTGGAGGGTCTCGTGATGCGCTCAAGACAACCCTCTCCTAAGGCTGGAGATATGAAAGCGAGCACCCCAGCGAGGCCAGGAGACCCCGGAGTTCCTGCCTCCCGCAGGAGGCCGGCGCAGGATGAGAGGGAATATTTACCCAACCCTGTGTATCAGCCACTGTTCTAAGTCCTTGTTACCTGCTCTTGCCCAGTTGATCCTCACAACCACCCCATGAGACAGATGCTATTGTTATCCCCATTTCAGTCAGGCCTGTGGACGTTAAGTAACTGCTCGAAGCTGGCCTGAGACACCCCCAGGAGGCCGAGTGGGGAGGACCGCAGAGGCTGGGATGGATGAGGGCTATGATCAGTTTCACGTGTCAGTTTGGGTGGGCTGTGGTCCCCAGTTACTCAAAGGCTAGGTGTCGCGGGGAAGGTACTTCGTGCATTGGATTAGTCTATGATCAGTTCACTTTAAGTAGGGGAGATTATTCTAGATAATCTGAGTAAGTCTGATTCAATCAGTTGACTGGCTTTAAAAGCAGAACTGAAGTCCCCTGAAGAAATGCCACCTGTGGAAAAGCAGTTTCCACCTGTGCTTGAGAGCTTCGGCCTTCTCACCAATCTGCCCGGAAGATTCCAGGCTCACCCAGCCAGCGCTCACAATTGCATAAACTGACGCCTTGCAACACATCCCTTAATACATCCTAGTAGGTCTATCTTTCCAGTTGAACCTTGACTGACAGATATAATCCTGGAAGACCAGGCAGGTGACTCCCCCCCGCCCCGGACTTGTGAGTCCCCTTCAGTGGCTGGCTGACACCCTGAGGAGAATTAGAAAATCCTAAATTGACTCAGATAAGTTTCCGTCATCGACGGGAGTGGAGAATCAATAAAGAAACTTAGGTTTGACATTGAAAAATGAAGAGGCATTTTGTGCTACCAGGTTTATGGGCTAAATAGATTCACACCTACTGCACCGTTTTTAACACCTTGCTCCGGGAGCAACAGACACAGACACAATAACACTAGCCAGACCATAAAAATAAGGGTAATAACTACCTTATAGGAATAGATTATCAGGTGTCTGGTATCATGCTTTACTTACATGATCTAAACTAGTTTTCACAGCAACCCTGTGAAGGAGGGGTGGTTATTAGCCCCATTTACAAGAGAAATGGAGACTGGAAAGATCCAGGGCTGGTGAGTAAGAGTCAGGATATAGGACCTGGCCTATTTGCCTCTTGAGCTGTGCTTTAATGGCCACATGACTGGACCTCTCCATTCAGACCCACTATTTCTCCTTCAAAGCTGCCAGAGACTCGTTCGCACTCCTCAGCTACCACAACAGACCCCTTCTCCCTCCTGGTGTTTGTCCCATGTTCTTTGATCACCACCAGAACCCACAAGGGGGCTCCCAGACTCTGTCACCGTCTCTGCTCCAGGCTGAGGATGTCACTGTGTCACTGCCCCCACTGGATTCCAACAGCCTACCGAACCATCATCCCTCTGTATTCTGCCATGGCTAGGACCATGTTCTCAATCACCAAAAGGCAGAGACCACCCAAATGTTCATCAACTGATGAATAGATGGAGAAAAGGCAGTATATCCCACAGTGGACTTTTATTAGATCATCAAAATGAACAAGAGGCTGATACACGCTATAGCATGGATGAACCTCAAAAACATCACACTAAATCGTTACAGGGAGGGAGGCAAACCATAAGAGACTCTTGAATACGGAGAACAAACTGAGGGGTGATGGGGGTGGGGAAGACGGGTGATGGGCATTGAGGAGGGCGCTTGTTGGGATGAGCACTGGGTGTTGAATGTAAGTGACGAATCCCGGGAATCCACTCCCGAAGCCAAGAGCACACTGTATACACTGTACATTAGCTACCTTGACAAATTATATATTTTAAAAAAAATCACTCAAAGTGAAAGAGGCCAGACATAAAATGTCATGGATTGTATGTTTCCATTTATATGAAGTGTCCAGGAAAGGTAAATCTATAGAGAATGAAACCAGATTAGGGGTTGCTAGGGGGAAGGGGAAAATAGGGAGTGACTGCTTAATGGGTACAGGGTGTCCTTTGGGGGTTGATGGAAATGTTTTGGAACTAGACACAGATGACGGTTTCATGATTCCATGAAAGTACTAAATGCCACTGAATTGTGCATCTTAAAAATGGTGAAGTTCATGTTATGTGAAATCTGCCTCAATGAGAATAAATACCCGCACACATAAATTAGTACAAGGCCGTCCATGTATGACCAGTCATATTGCTTTTTCATCTGATTGACTTGTCTTCATATCAGCTGCCTTCTCCCTAGGGACTTGGTTCAAGATCCTGTGGCTGAGGCCAAGGTAGCAAGGGAATTGACAGCATTGCCCTGCTTTGCCCGAAGGTCCCTTGCCCCTCTGGTCCCCCCTGGGTCTTCCTTGGCAAGTGGGGAAAACTCTCCCTCTGGGAGAGCTCTCCCACCTGGTACCTGATGGGGAGGATTAGAGTGCCCATCAGTCAGGTAACAAACACCCTGGCTGATGAAGCGGAAAAGGAGCCTCTTGCAGGATATTCAGTCATGGAATCGTTGAGGGCGGTGCCTCCAGGATCAATGCGTGGAAACGACCATAGGAACAGTTGGATGAGCAAAACACCCCCACGGCTGTTTCTCCTCTAGGACATTTCTGCACTGAGAACTTCGCCCTTGACCGAGGGCTTGTGGCCACCCTCACCCCACAGAGCCTCCTTCTCCAGGTTCTCACTTCCTTATCCAAGTCTCCCCTGGGCATCTGATTGGTGGAGTTGGGTCACGTGCCATTTGCCTTGGCTGCAAGGAAGGCTGGAAGGCTAATATTCCTGTTCTCCCCCCACCCCCATGGGGAGATGGAAATTTCTCATATAACAAAATGTTGAAAACATGCTGGGCATTCAGACAACTCGACCAATAGCAGATACAGCATCTATGACCTCCCAAGTGCTGGAAGGACCATATGGCAGCCCTAGCTCATCTGACCTTGTCTCTCTCAGGAGGGAACCTGGGACTTCTGCTGAGACCCAGCCTGCACCTGTCCAGAACCTTTCAACCTGCCCCTGCCCCCAGACATGCAGGTCTCATGGGGCTGTGAGGCAGAAAGTTCACCGCCCCCCCCAGTTACAGAGTAGGTAAGTAACTCAGACCAGATCAACCACTCCATTCCATTTTGCAGCAACAGGGACTGGCCCAAGGAAGGCCCACAACCAGAACAGTGTCATTGCAGATTTTCCCTGGGATTGATGGGGTGATGTATGTGTGTATGGTAGGTGGGTTGGGGGGCAGGGAGGAAAAGCTCTTTTCTGCCCTGGGGCCATCCATCTTTCCTGGCCCCACGAAAGAAACTTTACCGTAGAAGAAAATTCTGCCTCTGTGGAGAGATGGTGAGACAGCCAGGAGAGCAGCGTTTCAATCTAAGATCCTCCTGGATCATGCTAAGCCTGAAGCCTTTCCATCTCTGGTTTTTAGTTACATGAGCCGGTAAGTTCCTTCATACAGCTAGAGCTAGTTTGAACTGGATTTCTCTCATAACTCAGTCTTTGTGATAAACCGCCCCCTCTCTAGTGGGAAATTTACTATGAAACATTTTCTGTCCATTATTTCACTTGATGGTGGATTTTTAAGTAAGGAGGGAGCTTTAATAATAATAAAAAATATTATTATTCAGATTTTGCATAGAAGAAAATTTGGGCTCGGGGAGTAAGTTAAAGGACTTGTCCATGTTCACACAGTTCATTGTGTACTGGGTTCGATTCAGACTCAGTCCTGCCTCCCTTTAAGTTCAGGACTTGTTCTAGAATTCCATAGTCAAATTTTATTTTCAGAGCGAATTCCTTTCCTCATAGTTTTCTGCAATCCTCGGCACACTCAGGCCTTTCGAAGCCAGTTCTCTGCTCCTGATAACAAAGTCACTAAAAGAGCATATGGAGTATTCATTCCTAGGTGTGTTCAGTTTCAAAATGTGTAAAGGCCGAGATAGAAAGCTTTGAAGGAGGAACTTGTGACTGATTGTGGACATGGAGGATGCAGGGCTCCTGGAATCCTAATCCTTGTACCCACACTCACAGGAAACCCTGACCCTCTGGGAGGCCTTCGTCAGCTAGGATGCTTTCTCTCCTGGGCAGGCCAAGGATTTCTAGACGGCAGGGGACGCAGCAGTAACATGTATTTGGAGTCTGGTGTCATTCACGGGAACCTACAATTTGAGCACAATCTCTTCCGAGCCAACATGCCCCCCCAAACCAGGGCAGCACCTGCAGGTTAGTTATTTGGGGAAGAAACGTGATCCAGAAGGATGATAGGAGTTAATACTAACTGAGCACCTGCCAAAGATGGCAGAGTTCCGCTCCGCCCACCCTCAACTTGACTGGGCGTGACAGGAGGCGTGACAGGAGCACAGAAGCAGCATCCGAGCTCAGCTGGTGAGGAGAGATTGTCAGCGCTCAGGCCCTTCTGGCCGGGAGCCAGCCGCGTTGCCTCATTAACCCCAGGCTTCCATTATGACTTCTGAGGTGGAAGTCACTTGTCTTATTTTCCAGAGGAGGAAACTGGGGTTCAGAGAGGATGTCACTCACCCTGTAAAAGCTGTTGAGTGGGTGAATCTGGAATATAAAAATTAGTAAATACGCCAGCACCGCAAAAAGTGACATTACTTGTCATTTACTTTCCACACGTAAGACACAGGGCGAAGCCTGCTGCCTGTGACATCTTGGCTCACTTCCCAAAGGCCCGGTGAGATGATCCACCATTTTGTAGGTGAGGAAACCAAGAGCTAAGCATCCAAAGGTGGTGCCCGATGTCAGCAGCTAACAGGATGCAGAGCAGAGGCAGAAGCCCAGGGTGTCCAAGACTAGTGCCTGGGGGTGCCTGGGCGGCTCAGCCCGTTAAGCATCCGACTTCGGCTCAGATTGTGATCTCGTGGCTCATGAGTTTGAGCCCCACGTCGGGGGTCAGCCCACAGCCCCTCTGCCCCGCCTGCCCTGGCCCGTTCCCATCTGGGTGAGGCAGAGGCATACCCGTGTATTCGAAGGATGCCTTGGGGAAAATCTTCAGGAAGCAGCTGGGTTCTGTGACACAAAAGGTTGCCATTGCTCCTAGCCAGGTGACATGAGAAAACGGAGGTTTTCCCCGTCTAGAAAGCAGGGGACTGGCCCAAATGACACTCATGTGACTTAGTTGCTGTAGACTGGGTGTACTGCGTGAGTCTGCAGAGGATTCTGTGGCTCTCTCAGACCTTACCTTCTATTTTTCATTCTCTCTCCTTTCATCTCTCCATCTTTCTCTCTTTTTTCCCCACCCCCACCCACCTAGCTAATAATTTTTCCAACATCTTCTTATGAAAATTTTCAAACAGGCAGGAAATCTGAAACAATTTTACAGCGAGCTCCCCAAAACCCACCTGCTAGATTCCACTGGTTCTCTTAGTTCGTTTCCATGGTAACCACTGAGGCAGAAAGGCCCTCCCCCGACGCGTCCCTGACACTCTGGTGGGGTCCAGTGAGAACCCCCTTCTTCCTCCTGCAGTTTCATGCATCCTCCTGGCCCTGAACTCCTTCTTCCGTCCACGGTCATCCCTCTGGTCGTGCAGATGTCCAGGCCCTGCTGTGGTGACCAGGGATCAGACCCTCGGTGCCTCTCTCCCAGGACATCAGAGAGGGAAGGAGCTTGCTGGCTGGAAGGTGACCTCTCAGGGGGTCCCTCTGTGCCAGGAACTTGCCATGTGCTATTATAACATTTCTCCTCAGAAATGTGGAAGTGATACATACCCGACATAGAAACTTTGGGGAATTCCACAAAAGCATAATGAAAACCTTAAAATCATTCGTGAGTGCTGCCCGCACAGTGCAGTAGTACATTTATTGAGTGCCTACTGTGTGATGGGCATTGTGCGTGTTGCGCATGTTTCCTCAGCAACCATATCCAGTAGGCAGGTAGTTATCATGATGTCTAAGTCCAGCTGAGGAAACGGAGGCACAGAGAAGGTAGGTGATTTACTCACGTCCGCACAGCTGGGAAGGGATGTGGCTCGGGTTTACTCCTCACTCGGTTCTGGTTATTATGTGTGCTTTTCATCACAAGCCCATGTCCCCGAGTCCTGTTCTAGACCATTTAGGTATCTTCTGTGCAGTTGCATTTGAGCATGCACATATATATATATTTCTTTTAATAAAATCAGGATGGTGTTATTTTGTCATTTTTTTCACCTAAAATATTTCACCATTTCTTTTCACATACTCATCCTCCAAATAACCCTGTCATATCTCCTAGACCAAGCAGTTCTAGGGCTCTATAAGAAATTATAATCTTTAAAAGCATTTTTAAAATGTTTATTTACTTTTGAGATAGAAAGGGACAGAGTGTGAGCAGGGAGGGACAGGAGGAGACGGAGACACAGAATATGAAGCAGGCTCCAGGCTCTGAGCTGTCAGCACAGAGCCTGACCTGGGATTCAAACTCATGGACCACAAGACTGAGCTGGAGTTGGATGCTTAACTGACTGAGCCACCAGGTGTCCCAAGAAATTATCATCTTTTCAGTGACCTATGGGGAATGTACTCATTAGCTCCATTTTATGGGGGAAATCAAGGCACAGAGAGAGGAAGTAACTTGCCTAAAGTCACATAACTAGGAAGACACAGAGCTTGTAAACAAATGAAACAGTCTAGCTCCAAAGTCTGGCCTCGTACCACCAGATACCGCCTCTCCCTAGATCAGTCTTAGTCCTTTGGTCACACACACATGCACCTTTGTAAACACCGTCTAATTTGACTAACGAAATCAGGGAGCCTGGTGCATTAGCTCTCTTGCTGCACAACAAATCACTCTAAACAAGCAACATTTATTATCTCTTGGTTTCTGTGAGTCAGGAGCCTGGACACAGCTTAGCTGGTCCCTCCAGCTCTGGGTGTCTCTGAAGTCAGGAATGAACGTCAGCTGGGATCATGGTCATCCCAAGATCAGCTGGGGCAGGGTCCACTTCTAAGCTCAGTCAGGGTCAGGATTCGGTTGGACTGAGGGCTTCCGTTCTTTGCTGCGTTGGCCTCTTCCTGGGGCCACTCCCCACACAGCCGCTGGTTCGTCCAAGGCAGCAGGAGAGAGAGAAGATGCCAGCAAGACAGAAGTCACACTTTTAGAAATTATGTTTATTTTTGTATTTTTTTGTTTATTTATTTTTGAGACAGAGAGAGACAGAGCATGAGCAGGGAGGGGCAGAGAGAGAGAGAGAGGGAGACACAGAATCGGAAACAGGCTCCAGGCTCTGAGCTGCTAGCACAGACCCGATGCGGGGTTCGAACCCATGGACCACGAGATCATGACCTGAGCTGAAGTCTGACACTTAGCTGACTAAGCCACCCAGGTGCCCCAGAAATTATTTTTATTTTTTATTATTGTGCTGAGATGGGCATAACACAAAATTTATCACTCGAACCATTTTTAAGTGTGTAACTGAGTGATGTTGGGCACATTCATAATGTTGTATAAACATCATATTTTCCATTCCCCAAAGTTTTTCATCTGCTCAAACAGAAACTGTCCCCATGGAACACTAACTTTCGGGTGCCTGGGTGGCCCCGCGTCAGGCTCTGTGCTGACAGCTCACAGCCTGGAGCCTGCTTTGATTCTGTGTCTCCCTCTCTCTCTTCTCTTCCCCCTCTCATGCTCTGTCCCTCTCTCCTTCAAAAATAAATAAACATTAAAAAATTAAAAAAAAAAAAGAAACGCTAACTTTCCATTCCTCCCCTGCCCAGCCCCTGAAAAACCTCTGTTCTGTTTTCCATCTCTACAAATTTGACTTCTCTGGGTAGTGAAATAGAAGTGGAATCTTAAGAGTGAAACCGTACAATACTTGTATTTTTGTGGCTGATTTATTGCACTCAGCATAATTTATTCATGGTTCATCCACATTATAGCAGGTGTCAGAATTTCCTCCTGTTTAGGGCTGGCTGCTCTTCCAGTGTCTGGATGGACCACATTGTGTTAATCCGCTCCTCTGTTGATGGTAGTTCGATGGCTTCCACTTTCTGGCTATTGTGAACAATGCTGCTGTGAGCATGGGTGTGCAAGTATCTCTCGGAATCCCTGCTTTCAGGCCCTTTGGATATATACCTAAGCGTGGAACTGCCAGATCAGACGGTAATTCTATACTTAACTTTTTGAGAAACCGCCTTACTGTTGTCCGCAGCGGCGGTGCCATTTTACATCCTCACCAGCAAGGCACCAGGTCCCAACTTCTCCACATCCTCACCGACACTGGTTTTCTGTTTTGCTCTTGTTTTCATAACAACCATCCCAATGAGTGTGAAGTTGTATTTCATCAGCGGTATCCCTTTCATAATCTGACCACAGAAATGATGTCACGTCAATTTTGCCGTATTCTGTTTATAAGAAACAAGTGACTAAGTCTAGCCCACACTCAAGGGTGGAGTCTATCCGAGGGCCTAGATACCAGGAGGCAGGGATCATCGGAGGTATTTTAGAAGCTGCCTACCACAAATGTCATGATTTTCCTATTTTTGTATTTTTTTTTATTACTTTAAATGTAAGGCGGCACATTATTGGACTTGACACCATTGTCGAATGGCAAATAAAAGGGCTTTGTGGTGAGAATGATTGGAGTTTAAACCCTGGATCTTCGTCTCCCTGGCTGTGGTGACCGGGAGACGTTATTTGACCTCTCAGAGGCTCGGTTTTCTTTGTTAAATGGGAACAAAAATACCTACCTTGAAAGATGATTGCAAGAATTAAACGCACAAATGGGTGGTATGTAAAGTATCCTACACGCAGTAGGATCTCAACAAACCGTCTGCTCCTCCCCGTCACCACCTAGGCAAGAAGGACACGAGAAGTCCAAACTAGGCACGGGGGTTTCCCTCAGGGTGTCCTGGTAAGCATCCCTGCCAGGTGGCAGCTGCTGTCAGTTTGGGTATTAGCCTCTCCTTGTTGGCACAAGACAAAGATGTGTGTAGAGTAAGAGCTAAGGATTATTTTAGGCAGGGTGAGCCTATGAAAAAAACATCGTCATCCAATCCCTATATTGGGGATTAGAATTATTATTATTTCATTCTCCTTCTGCAAGCTTAGGCCCTCCTCCCCTGCTGTTCCGCACCTCCTGCCGAAGACATACCCTTCCCTGCGTCCTCCTGACCTGACTGCCTCCTGCCAGCCCGTTATGTGCAGCTCAGAAAGCTTTCTCAAGCCTCCCTGCCTTTGCTTTAGCTTCTTCTGCTTCTGTTCTATTTAGGTCAGATCTCATCTTATTCTAGAAGCTTAAGCTACTCTTGCTGCTCCTTCTCTACTCCTGTGAGTTCTGACATCAATCTAAGAAACCTTTCTTGACCTCCCCTCCCAGATCCCAGGTTACACTGGCTCTGTCATCCAGGCTTTCCCCAGTCACAGCCCCGGATCCACTCACGGTAGCCTCTGATCTTCTGGGGTCCCAGGTCCTACCACCCGGTAGGACACGTAGGCGTAAGCATTCTGTAAATATCAAGCTCCCTCTCTGTAGCAGCATTAGTTGCCGGGGACCTGCTGGCGACCTTTCTTTGAATAAACACACCAGGATCCTGCAATACAGAGCCTCCACCAAGGGAATCACGAGCCCTCGAGCAATCAGAAGAAGCTTATGCCTCTTTTCAGTTCTTGATAGGGTCGATGGATAAAATACAGGATGCCCGGTTAAAATCAAGTTTCAGAAAAATGATAAATTGTTGGTCAGTATTAATATATTTGGATCAATATTTAAGATATGTTAAGGAATAATGTAAATAATAAATAATAAGTTAAATCATAGGTCCTACAAGGACACATTCATGCCAAAAGGTATTTGGTTTATGTGGAGTTCAAACTAAGGGGGCATCATGGGTTTTTGTTGTTTTTGTGTTTGGTTTGGTTTTTGACAAATCTGGTGAATTTGGTTTATGTGGAGTTCAAACTAAGGGGGCATCATGGGTTTTTGTTGTTTTTGTGTTTGGTTTGGTTTTTGACAAATCTGGTGAAAGGCTTTGTTTATAGGCTGATAGCATAACGTGGAGACATGATTTCATGTCCATGAAAGGCTGGTGAGCCCCAAGCATGCTCCTATTGAGACGGCTGTCTTTAGGGGACCGGCCAGAGGCTTAATGGATAACGTGCCGGACTAAGGATCAGAGACAGCTGTCTTTAAACAATTTTTTTTCATTTATTTATTTTTTGAGAGATAGAGTGAGACAGAGCATGAGCGGGGAGGATCAGAGAGAGAAGGAGACACAGGATATGAAGCAGGCTCCAGGCTCTGAGCAAGCTGTCAGCACAGAGCCCGACACGGGGCTCGAACCCACCAACCTTGAGATCATGACCTGAGCTGAAGTCGGATGCTTAACCTGCTGAGCCACCCAGGCACACCGAGAATAGCTGTCTTAAAGGTATCTTAAAGTTTAAAGGACTATTATGTTTTTAACCCGAAATCCCTTTCTGACTGATTGTATGTTCTTGGACCTTGATGGACCTTTCCTTAGAATTTACACTCCCGGGGCACCTGGGTGTTTCCATCAGGTGAGCGTCCAAATTTGGCTCTGGTTGTGATCTCGAGGTTGGTGAGTCCAAGCCCTGCATCGGGCTCTGTGCTGACAGCTCAGAGCCTGGAGCCTGCTTTGGAGTCTGTGTCTCCATCTCTTTCTCTGCTCACACTCTGTCTCTTCTCTCAAAAATAAATAAACATTAAAAATTTTTTTCTAATAAAAAGACATTAAAAAAAAGAATTTATACTCCTACTCCAGAAACATTTGGTATGATCTATGGAAAAGCTTTGGTTTTTAAGCAAAATCATGACAAGGAGTGAGGGCAGGATGGGGCCTGGGGGAAAGAGTTCCTTCTTTGTTACTCTTAGGTTTAAATTCTGCTCAGTCTTGATGGTCTTTGGTGATGGTGGGTGACATGTTAACTCTTCCGTGACCTTGAAGGCTGCATCCCAGGCATACCACCCATTGGCCTGATTTCATGGACACGTTTAGCCAGTCAGAGGCTCCTCATAGGATGTACGCAAACATCCCAGGCAGAGGGCCAGGCAGCAGATTCTGGACTCTCCCTAGGGACCCTGCCGGGGAAAGAGCACTGGGCACCAGTCTAAGACCTGCTGGCCGGATGACACTCATTCTAAAATCACATACTAATCTATCAGTGGGCTATTAGACTCTGTGCTAGGTACCAGGACATGAATAATGCTAATGAGACATTTTGCTTAGCTTCAAGTCCCAGAAGTGAACTGGCATCAAGCAACGCACTTTATCTCTTTGAGCCTCTGTTTCCTAATTTGTAAATATTTATTCTGTAAATGGGACTAATAATAGGGACCTACAGCCTTTTACCTAAAGCCCATGGGACCAAATGCGATTCAGAATGTTCCCATTTGTAAGGGGGTACGTGGTGTATACATATTTACAACATATGACTAACTAGTAACTATTCGCGCTGAGTGAAATGAATCCCGCCCCCGCGTGTGCTTGCTGCCCCTCCCGTTCAACTTTTTTAATGTTTCATTTAATTTTGAGAGCGTGAGAGAGAGCAAGTGGCGGGGGGCAGAGAGAGAGGGAGACAGAATCCGAAGCAGGCTCCAGGCTCTGAGCGGTCAGCACAGAGCCCAATGCGGGGCTCAAACTAGTGAACCACAAGATTATGACCTGAGCCAAAGTCGGATGCTTAACTGACTGAGCCACCCAGGGGCCCCATGCTTTTCCCATTCAGAAGCGGGGTTCACTTCCCCTCCCCTTGAATCTGGGCTGGATCGTGACTGCTTTGATGAATAGAACGTGGGAAAAATGACAAGGTCTTTTCGTGGACTTGCAGCTCTGTCTTGTTCTCGTGACGCATGAATCACCATGTTTAAGTCTGACTGCCCTGCTGGGGAGACCCCATGGGGAGGAAAAAGGGCTCAGCTGAGCCCAGCCATCCACACGTCCTCATCAAGGTGCCAGACATTTGAAGGAAGCCACGCTACACTCTCCAGCCCAGCCCAGTCACCAGCCGAGCACCAGCACATGACTACTGCTGATGCCGCGTGAAGGGGACAGCTCACCCAGCTGAGCCCTGTCCCCACTCCTGACCCCAAACACCGTGAGATATAACAAAATGGTGGTGGTTTTAAGTCCGTTTGTTGTACAGAATTAGAAAGCTGGAGCTCCTGACGGTTCGAGCTGTCTCCTGTACCATGGAGCCCGGTCTCTGCGGAAGCTCTAGAGAGGGACAGAAGGGCAGGAAGAAGGAGAGGAACAGCATGAAGGTCAAGGGAGGTGATGAAAGTAAAAAAGGAATATGCCCTTGGACCCAGAAGCTTCATTCCTAGGAATCCGTCCTACTGAGATACTTGCACATGTACTTGCTGGGCTGTACCCACAAGGTCGTTCACCGCAGTCGTGTTTGTGATCGGGGGGACCTGGAGGGAACCGAGATGCCCACCAGGAGAAGAAGGATTCAGGATGTTAGGGCACATCTAAGCAGTGGGGCAGCGTGGAGGTATTTTATTTTATTTTTATTTCATTTCATTTCATTAAATTTTTTTTAATGTTTATTCATTTTTTGAGAGAGAGAGAGAGAGAGAGAGAGAGCACAAGTAGGGGAGGGATAGAGAGAGAAAGAGACACAGACTCTGAAGCAGGCTCCAGGCTCTGAGCTGTCAGCACAGAGCCCCGATGCGGGGCTTGAACTCATGAACTGGGAGATCACGACCCAAGCTGAAGCCGAATGCTCAATTGACTGAGCCACCCAGGCACCCCTCATTTCATTTTTAAATGTTGATTTATTTCATATTTATTAGAGAAGAGCACACAAATGTACAAGCAGAGGAGGAGCGGGGGGTGGGGGGGGGGAGAATCCCAAGCAGGCTCGCACTGGCAGCACAGAGCCCTATGCAGGCTCGAACTCACAGACCATGAGATCATCACCTGAGCTGAAATCAAGAGTGGGACACTTCACTGACTGAGTCCCCCAGGCGCCAGTATGAAATAGTTTAAAAGAATGAAGTAGATCTGTGTGTACAGATGAGGAAAGACCAACTGAGTCATCAGACATACATTAATACACCCTCAACATGTTGTTAAGGGAAGGCAGGCGGGTTACAGAGTGGTGTCTTACTGTAAAATCTATTTCACGGGACGCCTGGAGACTCAGTCAGTGAAGCATCCTACTTAATTCATTCAGTTCACAATCTCACAGATTGTCAGTTCGAGCCCCACATTGGGCTCCAGCTCAGAGCCTGGAACCTCCTCCCGAGTCTGTGTCTCCCTCTCTCTCTGCCCCTCCACTGCTCGTGCTCTCTTTCTTTCAACAGTAAAATAAACATTTAAGACATTTAAATCTATTTCTGTGTGTACATACAAGTGTATTTATTCTAGCTCCGTGAATCCATATTAACTCCCGTACCCAGCTCCACACTCTATCATCTAGAAGGATTCCGTCGTAGACATTTGTTGCTTCTGCTGAGCCAGAGACATTCATTCCACCTTCTTCTGGAAATAGTACCCAGATCCTCTTCGGAGAACTCTGTCTTCCTCATATTCTGTCCCGGTGGCTTGGGTTACATTCTATTCCTCCCACCGTCCGCAGGGCTGGTGCGGGGGGCTCAGGCCAAGCAGAGCGCCAGCTTTGCTCCGCCACGAAGATTCTTACGACCAAGCTTGTCCCATCACAAGCCACTCCCGGATCCAGCACTGCAAGGCAGTCCGGCTTCGGCGGGGACACCTGACTGCGGGGTGCAGTGCCTCAGGGATTGAGAAATGATCAGAGCTGCCCCTTCCGCCCGTGGCCCCCTCCTGAGGCCGCTGATCTGCTTCTGACCTTGGACCCTTGGTATCTCAAAACTGAGCAAACTCACACCATTCCAGGGAGCCCCATCCCTGCTCACCTTCTCCCTTGGAACCAAGATCCCTTCATGAATCCGGGGCGCACACTATTTTAATAGGGGTCACCTCTGAGGAGCGAGAGTTAAGAGACTTTTAAGTTATATCTCTATATTATTCATAATTTTTGATTCGCATCCACTATGTTTATAATTCAAAAGTGACGTTGTTGAGACTCTGGGGGTGTCTTTTTCAGCTGATGTCCTTTCATCTCCCACCTCCCTGGCTTCCTTCAACCAGATATCCTTGGTTGTAAGTTCTTTTTATTTTTAAATTTTAAAATGTTTATTATTGTTGGAGACAGAGAGCAAGCAGGGAAGGGGCAGAGACACAGAATCTGAAGTAGGTTCCAGGCTTCGAGCTGTCAGCACAGAGCCGGGCATGGGGCTCGAACTCACAAACTGCAAGAAAAGGTCTTAAGCCGAAGTCAGACATCCAACTGACTGAACCACCCGGGCGCCCCCCCCCCCCTTGGTTGCAAGTTCTGTAGAGCAAATCAAAATGGGCTCTAAATTTTTAATAACGGATTTATTGAGAATAAGTCACATACCACAAAATTCGTCCTTTTAAAGTGTACAATTCCGTGGTTTTCAGTACAGTTGCCAGGCTGCGAGACCGTCACCCATTCTACCTCCAGAATGTTCTCAACGTCCTAGGAAGAAGCACAAGGTCCATGAGCAGTGTCTCTCCCACCACCAATTTGTTTTCTGTCTCTAAAGATCTGCCTGTTCTAGACGTTCCATATTAAATTTAGAGTTTTACAATATGTGATCTTTTGCATCTGGCTTCTTTCGCTGAGCAGACCTTTCAAGGTTAGTCGATGTTATAGGAGGTGTTAGCCTTTCATTATTTTTTCTTTCCATGTAGTGTTTTAAGCTTTTTTTTAGTCCAGTAAAAATGTGCATAAGACGTCGTTTTTGCCATTTTTATGTGAATGGTTCATTTATTATTTTTTAAATATTTATTTGTTTTGGGGAGAGTGCAAGTTGGGGAGGGGCAGAGAGAGGGGGACAGAGGATCTGAAGCAGGCTCTGGTGGCAGCAGTGAGCCCAATGTGGGCTCCCAAACTGTGAGATCATGATGTGAGCCGAAGTTGGAGGCTCAACCGACTGAGCCCCCCAGGCGCCCCTCAGTTTTGAGTGTACAGTTCAGTGCCATTAAGCTCATTTACACTGTTGTCAACCACCAGAATGTTCTCATCATCTCGTGTACTGAAACTCCGTACCCCTCAACCAGTAACTCCCCACTCCTCCTCCAACCCCTGCTCACCACAGTTCTACATTCTGATCTATGTTTTCAACTATTCCACGGACCCCACATAAGTGGACTCCTACAATCAATACTGTATATGTTGCATGCAAGGAGAATGATAAACAGGGGGCACCTGGGGGGCTCAGTCAGTTGAGCGTCTGACTGCTGATTTCAGCTCAGGTCCCAGCATTGTGGGGTTGAGCCCTGTGTTTGGCTCTGTGCTGAGCGTGAAGCCTGCTCAAGATTCTCTCTCTCTCTGTCTCTCTCTCTCTCTCCCTCTGACCCTCCCCCCACCTGACTCTCTCTATCCAAAATAGTAATAATAATTATTTTATTTGTATAATATATCAATATAACATATATTATATATAATATAGATATGTAAATAATAATTATATATATATATCCTTTTGTCTGAATGTCTTTCAGGTTCATCCATGTTGTAGCTGTATCAGGATTTCATTTCTTTTTTTTATGTCTTTTTTTAAGTTTATTTATTTTGAGAGAGAAGGTGTGTGTGGGGAAGAGGCAGATAGAGAGGGAGAAAGAATCCCAAGTAGGCTCCACACTTGTGGGGCTCCAACCCACGAACTGAACTGTGAGATCATGACCTGAGCCCAAACCAAGAGTCTGCTGCGTAACCAGACGCCCCTCTATTAACACCGTTTTACAATTATTGCTTTATGTAGTTATCTTTTAAAAAATTTCTTTATGTATTTTATTTTGAGAGAGAGAGAGAGAGAGAGACAGAGAGTGAGCGGGGGAGGGGCAGAGAGAGAGGGAGACAGAATCCGAAGCAGGCTCCAGGCTCTGAGCTGTCAGCACAGAGCCTGATGTGGGGCTCGAACCCACAGACTGTGAGATCATGACCTGAGCTGAAGTTGGATGCTCAACTGACTGAGCCGCCCAGGCTCCCCTACGTAGTTATAGGGTAGGAGAAGAAAAGTGTTATAAACCAAAATCATGTATAAACTGTCTTTTGTGTGTACCTATGTAGTTACCTTTCCTGGTGCACTTCATTCCTCCTCCTTACTCAAATCTGCTGTTGAGCCCCTCTGGTGGATTTTTCATTTCAGTTTTTATGCTTTTCAACTCCATAATTTCTGTTTAGTAGTTTTATTTTCTTAAATGTTTATTTATTTGAGAGGGAGAGAGAGAGAGCACACATGTGCGCATGGGGGAGGGGCAGAGAGGGAGACAGGATTCAAAGCGGGCTCTGCGCCGACAGCAGAGACCCAATGTGGGTCTCAAACTCATGAACCGCGAGATTGTGGCTTGACCCAGTCAGACACTCAACCGATTGAGTCACTTAGGCACCCCTCTATTTAGCTCTTTTAAAGACATATATGTATATATATTTTTTTGGTACATTTATTTATTTATAATCTCCGCACCCAACATGGGGCTTGAACTCACAACCTCGAGATCGAAAGTCAGATACTCTTCCAACTAAGCCAGCCAGGTGTCCTTTAAAAATATAATTTCTACCTCTTCAGTTGATATTTTCTATTTGGCAAGACATTATTCGCATACTTCCTTTTAATCCTTGGGCATGGTTTTCTTTAGTTCTTTGAGCATATTTAGAATAGCTGATTTAAAACTGACAGTGACTCCACCCGTGGGCTTCCCCAGGGACCGTTTCTATCGGCTGCCTTTTCTTTCTAGGAGGGGCTAGGCTTTCCCATCGGTTGATTGGTTGGTTTACAAGTCTCATAACTGTGTTGTTGGAAACTGGGCATTTACTATAATACAACGTGGCAGCTCTGGAAACCAGATCCCCTCCCGCTCCCTAGGGTTTGCCGTCACTACTGTTTGTTGCAGTTGCTGCTGATTGTTTGGGGACCTTCCTGGCCCAATTCTGTAAAGTCTGCATTCTTGTACACCTAGTAGCTAAAAGGGGCAGCCAATGATTAGAGATTTCCTTAAATGCTTTAGGAGGCAAAGTGTCCCCATCTTTGTTGAAGGCTCTCTGATGTGTTTGTTGGGTGTGCCTTCATTGCTTCAGTGGGTAGTTTTCAATGCCTTACCATCCACTTCCTGGTTGGTCAGTCAGAGGGGAAATGTGAGGCCTGAGGACAGGACCTCTGTCATATTATCTCTGTATTACTAAGGGCTAGGATAGCGGCTGGTACAGAGTACCTAATCATTAAACATTTAAATAAACAACGATGATCCTTATATTTGAATTGTGGTCTGCAATTTACAAACTGTTTTCTGATGACCTGATTCCACATGGTAGAATTCAATTCAGCAAGATTTCCTGTTCGCTAATGACACATCAATCAGTGTGTCAAGTGTCAAGATAGGAAGAGAAAGAAGACAGAACCTTGCTTTGGAAGATATTTTCAGGCTTGTTGGAGACACAAGATACACGTACGTGTAACAAAACAAATAGTGATGTGGAGTGTAGGTTCCACGAGAAGGGCAGCACGCCTGTCTTGTGCTATATGATTTTTGGGGAGCGATTTTTGTGGTACCCGATACCATGTTAAACAAGGCCGCTATTTCCTTTATACCTCCTCCTATTGAGAGATGGAGGTCTATGTTCTTTCCCTTTGGGTTGGGTGGGCCCTGTGACTGCCTTGGCCAATAGAATACAGCAGAAGTACCACCGTGCTCATTTCTTGGCCCAAGTCTTAAGAGACCATTTGTTTCCATCTGGGGTTTCTTGGAACACTCACTCTTGAACCCCAGATTCCGTGGCAGAAGCAGTCCTGAGGAGAGGCCCACATGTGGCAGAACTAGTGGGTAGTCCCAGTCAACAGCCTACAGCGATCTGCCAGCCACGTGAGGTGAGTTCACCATCTCGGAAGTAGATCTTTCAGCCCCTCCTGGGTGTCCCTGTGTGTCGGGAGCAGAACTGTGCTGCACCACTCAGCCCTGCTCCCACTGAGGTTTCAAGATAGAAGTTGTTATTTCAAACCACTGAGTTTTGGGGTGGAGGGTTACACAGCACCAGATAATCACAACAGCAGTCAGTAAATACTTGTTGGTTGCCCAGTTGTCGACAATCTGTTGTTGTTGAGAGGGTAACACACATCATCTCATTTAATCTTCTGAACAATGCAGTTGATGAAGCAACTTTCCCAAGTGATACAGCTGGTAAGGGGTAGTACTGGGAGTAGAACCCAAATATTTCTGATGTCAAAGTTAGATTTACTTTTCACTATTTATTTATTTAATGTTTTATTTGTTTTTGAGAGAGAGAGAGCAGGGGAAGGGCAGAGAGAGAGGGAGACACAGAATCTGAAGCAGGCTCCAGGCTCCATGCTAACAGCAAACTCACAAACTGTGAGATCATGACCTGAGTCAGACGCTTAACCGACAGAGCCACCCGAGTGCCCCTACATTTCCACATTTCCTACACCATGCTACCTCTCTCTTGAGAACTGGAATGTTCACTGGCCTCCAAGGAGGAATTAGATCCTTATGGGATGGACTGATCAAGGAAGGTTTTATGGAGATGGCGTTGGAGCTAATTCTTGAAGAACGAGGAGGAAAGACCACAGGAGAATGAGCCTCATGCGGGTGAACCCCCGTGATTCATGGTTCATTGGTTCTTTGGGGTTGTTTAACTTCAAACTGGAAATGTGAAACATTTTACAACGTTCTGGGATTTTTATGGGTCAGGAATGTGGCCAGGCCACAGCTGGGACCGCTTGCCTCTGTCCCACAGTGTTTGGGGCCTCAGCTGGGAAGCTTCAAAGGCTGGGGTGACTTGGCAGGTAAGGCCTGGAATCATCCAGATAATCATCTTCACTCACACGCATGGCAGCTGATGCCACCTGTCAGCTAGGGTGTCTGCTGAGCTGCACGTGGCCTCTCCATTCGGGCTGATTTGGGCTTCCTCAGAGCATGGTGGCAGGGGTTCAAGCATGAGGGTCCCAAAAGAACAAGGCAGAAGTGAAAGCCATTTTAGTAATTCAGCCCCTGAAGCTAGTGGGTGATTTCTGCCATAAAGCACACGGTTCAAGGGGAGAAGACATAGATCCTGCCGCTCGGTGGAGTGAATGTTAAAGTTACACGAGGGTGCAGGATGGCTGAAATAGTTACAACCATTACTTGATGCTGTTTATCAACATCACATATTAAACAGAAACGTTAGTCTGACATCCAAATCCTTACTGTGGGTTTTTGTTTTAAGTAACAAGGTTTTCCCCCCAAGTTTATTTCTGTTTATTTTGAGAGAGAGAGAGAGAGAGAGAGAGCAAGAGAGAGAGCGAGAGAGCGAGCACAGATAAGGGGCAGAGAGAGAGGGAGAGGGAAAGAATCCCAAGCAGAGCCTGATGCAGGGCTCAAACTCATGAACCATGAGATCATGACCTAAGCTGAAATCAAGAAGTTGGACACTTAACTGACTGAGTTACCCAGACGCCCCTGTGGGCTTTTGATAAGATGCCAAGAGTGGGCAGTGGTGGTGGTGGCGTTGATTTTATGATACTCAGTAATAATTTTAAAAATTCTTTTTCTTGGGGGATGGATCTGACTTCTGCTCAGGTCATGATTTCATAGTTTGTAGATTTGAGCCCCACTTTGGGTTCTGTGCTGACAGTCTGCTTGGAGCCTAGAGCCTGCTTCAGATTCTGTGTCTCCCTCTCTCTCTGCCCCACCCCTGCTCATGCTCTGTCTCTCTCTGTCTCTCTTTCTATCTAAAAAATAAATAAGTAATAACAAAAAACTTTTTTTAAAAAGGAAAGGAATTTGTGTGCCACCCACTAATGTTGAGGAACCTTAGAAGGACAGAGAGCACTTAGAATTGATTGGTTGGGGGAAACTCAGTCCAAAACTTCCAAAACATGTGCTGAAATGGAAGGCTGTGAATAGTGGGGCTTCTACATCAGGGACAGTGGATTTGGGGAGCAGGATGAGGTCTTGAGGTCATCAGCTGGTTGGTTGTTTGTGAGCAGGTATTTTGAATGGTAAGCGGTGGGCCCTGTCTTTGCCCAGCACCAGGAGCCACGGTACTTGGCCTCAGGCCAGAGCAATGTGTCCAGAACTTGAGTGGGAAAAGCAAGAGATGGGCAGAGACCCACGCAGAGACCTAGGAACAATCTGAGGTCCCCTGCTCCCAAAAGACAGCTTCTAGGACATACTCCCATACTTTTTCCTCTTCTGAGAAAACCCGAGTCAAGGTCAGACACTCAGCCAACTGAGCCACGTAGGCGCCCATGGGATGCGTGTGCTACATTGCCTTTCAGGGTGCCTAGCTCATCAGCACATCTTTCATTGACTGCCTTCCCTTCCCCATCTCGCCTCCCCACTGCCTACAGGTCCTTTCTGGTATCACCTCCCAAATAAGCCACTTAAACTCAAATCATTTTTAAATAATTTTTTAATGTTTTTTTTTGAGAGAGAGAGAGAGACAGACAGACAGAGCACGAGTGAAGGAGGGGCAGAGAGAGGGAGACACAGAATCCGAAGCAGGTTCCCAGCCCTGACGTGGGGCTCAAACCCACAAACTGTGACATCAGGAGCTGAGCTGAAGTCGGACACTTAATCTACTGAGCCGCCCAGAGGGTTTTCTTATTGGAGAACTCAAATGAAGTTGAGAAGCAGGCAGTTATGAGAAAGAAAGTGGGGAGATGGGCTAGATAACATAATGAGCATAGAGAGGCCTTTGTCTTTATCATTCTTTACTGAAGAGGATATGGAAAATATGAAAAAACTTGTGACATGGATAATGCATCCAGAGACTCCTATACCTGTCTTAAAGAACAGAAATAATTCAAAGGAAGAAATAATTCAAGAAATAATAAGAGAAAAACTCCTCAGGCTGGAAGAAAACCCACACATCTTCAGATTGAATGGTCTATAAAAGATAGTCCGTGCTGATGAAATTTGCAAGCACCAAAAGAAAATTCTGAAAGCTCATATTTACTTTTTGAAAAGTTTTTTTTTTTTTTGAGAGAGAAAGCAAGAGCATGCCCGGGTGTGTGTGAGTGGAGAGGGTCAGAGGGAGAGAAAGGGGCAGAAAGAACCCCAAGCAGGCTCCCTACTGTCAGTCTAGCCCCCAACGCAGAGCTCAAACTCACAAACTGTGAGATCATGACCTGAGCTGAAATCAAGAGTTGGATGCTTGGGGCGCCTGGGTGGCTCAGTCATGACTTCGGCTGTCATGATCTCATGTTTGTGGGTTCCAGCCCTGCATCAGGCTCTGTGCTGACAGCACAGAGTCTGGAGCCTGCTTCAGATTCTGTTTCCCTCTCTCTCTGCCCCTCCCCTGTTCATGCCCTCTCTCTCTCTCTCTCTCTCTCTCTCTCTCTCTCTCTCTCTCTCTCCCTCTCTCTCTCAAAATTAGATAGACATTAAAAAAAAGAGTTGGATGCTTAACCAACTGAGCCATCCAGGCGCCCCAATTCAAAAAGCTTTTAGAGGTGAAAAGTAAATGACCTCCAAAGAAACAAGATTTGACGGGGCCAGAATGACATCTGTGATACTGAGGGCTGAAAGACCACGGGACTATCCCTTCGATGTTCCGTGGGACAGTGTTTGGGAAGTAGAATCCTATGCCTAGCTATAAACCATCTATATGAGAGAGGAGAATGAAGACCTTTATAAACATGCCAGAGCCCAGACCCAGAGTCACTTTCAATCAACCTGGTAATGAATCCAACAGCAAGGTCTGCCGTGCAGAAAGCAAGGAGCCGAGTTCTGACCATTCTCGGGGATGCTGCTCAACTCGGACGCCCTTGTGCTGGGCTGTGGTGGGTCCCACAGCAGCCTTGCCCGCCTCTGACTTCTCCCTTCTAATTAATTGCCCGGGTCACGGCTCTGACATTTGAGCAGGCACGGCCTGGAGAGATGGCATGCAGAGCCACAACAAACCATTCCGTTGTCGCACTGTAACCCCACGGCTATTCGTGTGTTTGCTTGGCCTTCCTGTCCAGATTACAAACACTGAGTAGCAAGGAGCATCTCCCGTGCAGAGTCAGTCAATATTCACTGATCTTTTTTTTTTTTAATTTTTTAAGATGTTTTATTTGTTTTTGATACAGAAAGAGACAGAGCATGAGAGGAGGAGGGTCAGAGAGAGAGGGAGACACAGAATCCAAAGACAGGCTCCAGGCTCTGAGCTAGCTGTCAGCACAGAGCCTGACGCGGGGCTCGAACCCACGAATGTGAGATCATGACCTGAGCCGAAGTCGGAGGCTTAACCGACTGAGCCACCCAGGCGCCCCTATTCACTGATCTTTAACAGATCAGTCTCTCTCTCATTTCTCACAGTGCAGCACCCGCGACTTCCCAGCCTCTCCTCCCCCATCAGAACTGCTCTAAACACCTTCTCAAAATGCAGTTGGCTCTCATTCTCCCCTCGCTCTGCCTTTGCAGACCCATTTCTTCCTCCCCTGACCCCTCAGCCTTTGCCCCACGCCATTGCACGTCGACCTCTGTGTTCTCCCTGCGTCTCCTGCACTCAGTCTCCTGATCCATATCATCAAAGCTGGGAGCCAAGGAGCCGGAAGGGTTATCAAGACCCCACCACGTGCCGCACAGGGTTCCAAGCCCTTCGTGTGGATCAGTGAATTCCCTTCTCGCAGCCATCCTATGGGATAAACACTATCATTCATCCCACTTTTTGGATGGGGAAACCAAGGCACCGAGAGGGGAAGTAATTTGCTCAAGGGCTCAGACAGCTGGTAATTGGAGTTGGGTTTCTACCTCGGCAGTCTTGCTCTTAGCTGTGATGAATTTCCAAGGCATTGCTGTGTCTGCCCCTTGCCAACCAGCGAATGCCCAGAGATTTATGATTTTAAATTTTTTTCATGTTTATTTATTTTTGAGAGAGACAGAAAGACAGAGAGAGCATGAGCACAAATGAGGAAGGGGCAGAGAGAGAAGGGGACACAGAATCCAAAGCAGGCTCCTGACTGAGCTGTCAGCACACAGCCTGATGTGGGGCTCAAACCCACAAACCATGAGATCATGACCTGAGCCAAAGTCTAACACTTAACCAACTTAGCTACCCAAGCACCCCAGTGCCCAGAGACTTAAAAATGAGCAGGATAGGGGGGCCTTGATGGCTCAGTGGGTTAAGCCTCCCACTTCAGCTTAGGTCATGATCTTGTGATTTGTGGGTTCAAGCCCCATGTTGGGCTCCACACTGACAGTGGGAACCTGCCTGGGATTCACTCTCTCCCTCTCTCTCTGCCCCTCCCCTGCTCATATGCATACTTTCTGTCCCTCAAAATAAATAAACTTAAAAAAAATGAGTGGGATGTACATGGACCAAGCTGAGAAAAACAGAAAAGAATTGCAGGATTAGGCTTGGGGCTAACGGAAGACAGCGAGGGAAGACAAGACAAGTTTAGGAGGTGTGGCGCTCACAGAGGGTCATAGGTGATGTGAGACATGTAGGTTGTAGAATTTACAAAGCATACCCACATGCTCGTTTCACATTCCACCCGATCCTGAAAGCAGTACTTGGAGAGAGGATCCAAGCGACTCATCACTTTTGACCTTTTACAGGTGAGGAGTCTGATGCTCAGAGAGGCTAAGTGACTTGCTCAAGGTCACACAGCCGGGTAATGACAGAGCAGGCACTTGAACACTAGAGCCGCCTGATTCCAGGCACAAATAACTAGAGCATGAAGTACTGAGCGGAGGTACAAAATGCCAGTCAGTGCTTAAGTGATACTTGTGAACACAGTCTCTGCAGTATGTCGTTTCTATTAATATATCTACTTACTGTTTGTCCTCTGGACAAAGACCAGTAATATTTCTGGTGAGGGTTCCACAGGGGAAGGATTTCCTCCTCCAGCCATTCGTGCCCAGTCATCACTGCCCAGGCAGCTGCCCATCCCTCTCCGAACAATCCAAGTTTGAAACTGAACCGAGACCCTGGGCAGGGAGGGGAGGAGGGGAGGAGGGGAGGGAAGGGAGCAGGTAACAGGGAGCAACTTTTATTTCCCATAACGTGGGGGTGACTTCCGCTCTTTTCACCAGAAATGTTTAAGATGCTTTGCATCTCGGGGCACCTGGGTGGCTCAGTCAGTTAAGCATCTGACTTCTGCTCAGGTCATGATCTTACAGTTCGTGGGTTCAAGCCCCGCGTCAGGCTCTGTGCTGACAGCTCAGAGCCTGGAGCCTGCTTCGGATTCTGGGTCTCACTCTTCTCTCTGCTCATGTTCTGTCTGTCTGTCTCTTTAACATTAAAATATTAAAAAAAACAAACAAACCAAGGATGCTTGACATCTCTTTTTGCCGATTACCTGGCTGTTAGGGAGGCGGGAGGGGAGGGTGGAGGCAGCATGGTAGAGACCAAGGCAAGAGCCCGCCAGGCTCTGCACACTGCGGGATGCTTGTGTTTTCACAGAGATGATGCTGGAAATAAGCAGTGACTCACAGCCTGTGGGCACTAGAGAGTCAGTGCCCAGAGCACACCTTGACCTTCTGCTCCCCACTTGGCTGTGGGGCGAGGACCCAGTGAAGGATGGCCCGGGGGACATAGCAGCTTCCTGCCCCACGTCCCTTCTGACCACAGCGGAAGGTCCCTTCAGCCAGCTTTTTCCTGAGTGTCCGGGTCCTCGCCCCGCCCCTGGGCGGGGGAATAATGTCCCTGTTCTTAAGGCCTTGCCACTAACAAAAAAGCCACACGGGGACGTCACATCTCTGATCTGGACACAGTCTCGAAACAGGGGCTCCCAAGGGTCTCTGGGGCCCAAGGAGCAGGGACTGCTCCTTCAGGACAATGACTTCTGCTCTTGTATGGCACCGGAATCGTGGCTCCACACTTCCTGGCTCTGTGACCCCGGCCGGACTTCCTTAGGTCAGTTCCCTGTACTGTGAAATGGGAACATAGTACCGCTCACCTTGCAGGACTATTGAGTGAAGTGACGTCGTAGGGACCGAACAGCTCTTCACTGCTGCGAGCGGAAAGTGAGGGGGAAGAAGGTGGACCTGGATGGAGCCCGGGAAGGGGGCAGTGTGGTGAGGAGGGCGGGGGTCCAGAGCAGGAGGGAGGGGGTGTCAAGCACTCCTCTTCCCGGTGGCTGGGAGCCAGAGCAAAGGTTCAGCAGAGAAGAGACAGGTGGAATAAGCCAGGAGAGAAAGGTGCTGGAGCCAGAGCCTGAAGGGGGATTGGCAAGCCTGTGGATGTGTCTCTGGGTCCAAACCACACTCCCACCTCTGCTCAGACAGGTAGCTTCTTGCCACGTTGAGAAACTGCTTTGCCCTGGAATTTTTCTGCCTGGCGGTGTGTTATTTAGAGCCAGGTTCAGCGTTAAGAATCCCTAATCACCGATATTCCTGAGACAGATACGGAGGATATGAAGATAGACACGGATTGCATAATATCTGGCGGGAGGGCAGGGAGGGGACAGACGAGGGACAGAGAGGACTGCTGGGCACCCCAGCCAGACTCTGCAGCTGTCCCCAGGGTTCTCTTGTGTGGCCGCTGCCTTGTCCTTCCCTCACCGGGCCTGCCACCAAGGATAACGCTAGGGTGACTAAGACGGGCTCACCTGTGCAGTGGCCTGGATCCTGGAACACCAGAGTGGGGAGGCTCGGCCCACCCACTTTACCAGAAAGGAACAAAAGACCACCTGAGGTCACACATGCCACCATGCTGGAGAGTCCCCACCCCAGCCGGTCACATCATTGTGCTCCTCTGTGGACAGAGAGTGCCCCCCACCTGCCACCGTCCCTCGGCACATTGGCTGTGATCTGACACCTCACCTCTGGGGACTTTGCCAGACTGACCACAATGTTGAGCCATACGATAGGTGATATTATCTTCCCCATTTGCCTGATGAAAGGAATCAAAGCTCAGAGAGGCTGGATGACCTCTCCAAGGTCACGGCTGCAGTTTACGGGGACCTAGATCATTTCGCCTCAGGGACCGTGTTGTGTCCATCCCGCTTGCTAGGGAAGTCTCTCAGAGGTGTGCCACCATGCTCCAACCTTAGAATTTTCTGCCTTTTGAAAGCGGCTCAAATCTCAGCAGGCATCTGAGAATGTCACTTGTGTGTGGCAGGTGTCTGTGTCTTCCCTTGGATTTCAGCTCCCTCGTTTCCATCCCAGCAGTGCCTAAGTGGATTGATTTAGGTTAAAACAGTGGATTTATATAACTTTCTGTGATGCTGGGAACAAGCTCAGGTCTGCGGTTGCAGATCTGGGTTTGAGTCTTGTGTTTGCCTCCTGGGACCCAGTGACCTTGGTTAGGTCAATTACAAAATGTGTGTGTGTGTGTGTGTGTGTGTGTGTGTGTGTGTGTGTGTTTAATGTTTATTCCTTTATTTTGAGAGAGAGAGAGAGAGAAAGAGAGAGCGAGCAAGCGAGCCGGGGAGGGGCAGAGAGAGAAGGAGAGAGAGAGAATCCCAAGCAGGATCATCACTGTCAGGGTAGAGCCTGACACCAGGCTTAAACCTATGAACTGTGAGATCATGACCTGAGCCAAAATCAAGAGTTGGATGCTTAACCAACTGAGCCACCCCCAGGTGCCCCAAATGTGGGTGGGTTTTTTTTTTTGACCAAGTAATAAAAGTCTGTGCTACAAAAGTCAAAAGTGTATACAATGAAAAATCTCTCTCCTAGACTTGTTGCCTGGTCTCAGTCTCCCTTTGCAAAGGCAATCGCTTACCGATTCCTAGCGTCTCCCACAGATGCTCAGTGACTATGTGGGTATTTCGTGCTTGACTATAAGATGAGGGATAAAGGTACTTCAGGGAGAGAGGCTCAGTGAACATCTAGGTCTCATGTGTAATGGAAAGACAAAATCACTGTAACCCCTTCGATCTGCGTTCTTTTGTCCCTCCTGGCCCTCTGCCTCCCTGACGGAAGGTGTGGAGGACCTGCTGGCAGCATTTAGAGTCACAGGGTCAAAATGCCTGAGATTTACCTTCAAAGGGTCCCGCAAAAATATTAAGGGTAATAATAAAATTAATAATAAGGAGCAACAAAATGGTAACCGGTGATGATTCTTGGGCAGTGGTGTTCAAGGATCTACGGTACCATTGTGTTAAATTTTCTGCAAGCTTGAACAGTTTTTCCAGAAGAAATTTTGGGGGAAGGAAAGATAACTTAGGAACCCAGGAAAGCTAAGTCCCACGCAGCAAAAAGCAGGAATGGACTAAAAGCCTGGGCGATTGGCAGCCACTCAAGGCAGGTGTGACACGCCAGGAAGGCTGTGGGGTGTGGGCCAGCCAGGAGGGCAGCCAGCCCCGTGCTGGAACTCTCCAGTAAACCCATCTCTGGGTCCCCAACTGCAGCCAGTGAGGCAGGCAGAATAGGGTCATGTCGTGGTTGCAATGACCATTTCCCACTTCCTGATTATGTTCTTTGGCTGTTCTCTCTAAATGCCGTTCATCCCTTGTGTCCGTCTGTTGGGCTGTTTGTTTTTTCCTTAATGATTTGAGGAAAAGCAAATCATTCTATCACATTCTCCCTTATACATTCTAGATATAAATCCTATGTAATACATGAGTTGAAAATATGTTCACCTAGTTTATAGGGTTTTTGTTGGTTTGGTTTGGTTTTCGCTCCTTTAATGGTAACTTTTGATGAATTTTAACATAGTAAACTTTCTGGATCTCTCTTCTTGGTTTGTGCCTTTTATGCTTTACAAAAATTCCTCCCTGCCCCAAGGTCATAGAGATATTGTTCTATTTTTTTTTTTCTAAAAGCCTTCAAGTTTTGCCTTTCATATTTACATCTGGGGTTGATTTTGTTATGGTGTGAGGTAGGGATCTGTTTTCTCTCTCTCTCTCTCTCTCTCTCTCTCTCTCTCTCTCTCTCTCTTTTTCTCCTTTGGATATTTTTTGGATATTTTGCAGACCCTGATAGGAAATAGACTCATGCTGGAGACACCGACCCAGGGCAGGCTCCAGCACAGGGCTCCAGCAACGAGGAGAAGGAAAATTTGTAAGAAGTGATCCCGATTCAAAGGTTCATGTAGGCACCTTCCCACCATATGCAGAAATGGTAGGTTTTACTAAGCCAGAGGTGGTCTTCAGGGGAGGCTCCTGGGAGGAAGGAGCACCTGAGTGAAGAAAGGAAGGCCCATGCAGGAAAGAGTATGATTTCAATAACCATGGTGACCTCATGGTGGCCCTAGACACACTCAAGGTAGTTGAGGGACCATACTTGTCTCCCAAGGGAGCCAGGAGTCAGGCCGGACAATAGGGGTCTGAGCAGAGACCCCAGCCCCCTCCTGCCGGCCCCTGCTCCAGCTTAGAACTGCCTGGACTTACATGTCCTCAGGCTCAATGAAGCCCCCACCAGGCCCTGGGCCTGAGCTCATTCTAGGCCGCAGTGCAGCTGTGAGCACTGACAAGTATCTGATGAGAAGAGGAGGTCACAGATGCACCACTGGGAGAGGGCTCATCACTTCCTACAGAAGGAAGCCCAGATGTCCCCACTGCATGGGCTCTGGACCACACTGCCCGGGTTAGCATTAGCACTGCCCTACCAGTGAGCGGCATGACCTGGGGGATACACTGCAAAGGGATTCTAATGGTAGTCTACCCAAGCAGGCTATTGTGAGGCCTGGGGGTAGTGAGGTAAAGAGCTGGCACTCAATGTCCCGATGAAAATTATCTGCATGGAGCTACAGAGCTGGGAGCCAAGCCCATGACAATTTTCCCGCAGCCTGTTTTTGTGGCCTTGTTTCCTGTGACCCCATCCGTTTCTGCTAGACCAAGTCATTCCTGTGTGTCGTGACCATTAAAAGGAAGGGGAAACATCTGAGCCGAATGATTAAAAAACAGTGTCCAGATGTGCCACTATTTGGATGAGACAAGATCAGAACATGTGTAAAAGTAGGAGGCCTTAAGGCCGTTATTTGAAAGCAAGCATATTGCTCAACAGGGGATGCCTGGGGGTCTCAGTTGGTTAAAGCATCCGACTTTGGCTCAGGTCATGATCTCACGGTCCGTGGGTTCGGGCCCTGTGTTGGGGTCTGTGCTGATGGCTCAAAGCCTGGAGCCTGCTTCTCATTCTGTGTCTCCCTCTCTCTGTGCCCCTCCTCTGCTCACACTCTTTCTCTCTCTCAAAAATAAATAATATTAAAAATTAAAAAAAAAAGAAAGCAATATGCTCAGCACATACAGTTGTGCATACATGTGCTGGCATGTGCACGGTCGTCTCCTGTAACACACATTCCTTTTAGGGAAAGGACCCTGCGGAGGACGCTGGGGTTTGCTTTTCCTTTTCCCCTTTCTTTGCAATTGACACTCCCTACCAACACAGAACACGGCTGTTCTGCAGCGGCCCTGGGTCACAGTGCTTTCCGTGGATGGCCTCCACATCATACCCCTACCACACAGCAGGCCCCACAGCTGTCCCCATTTGACAGGTGAGTGAAGCAAGGCACAGAGAGATTAAGTGACTTGTTGAAAGACACACAGCACATAAGGAGTGGAGCTGAGATTCAAACTCAGACTGTGGGGTTCCAGAGTCCTCACCTGGCAGATGACACCATCTCTTAAAGTATTCTTTATCAGTTAGAAAAAGTCATACCAGTTCTGTTTCGTGCCATTTTTTTTACTTCTTTGTTTTGTGTGTGTGTGTGTGCTTTAAACAGAAACAACAAACGCCCCATGATAATTGTTCCATCATCCGTAATTCTTTTTTTTTTTAATTCCAGTTAGTTAATATACAGTGTGATATAATATTTCAGGTGTACAGTACAATGCAAAATCTGTCATTCTTATCGTGTTTTGTTTGTTTTCATCCCTCCCCGACCACAGCCTGATGGGAGGCACGGGTGAGGGACTCTGGGAGTCAGGTGATGGCCATCCTCTGCTCCGCATGAGTTGCGGCATGATCTTTGGCCGGGCCCCTTCCCCTCCCTGGCCTCAGCCTCCCTCTGCAGAGCTGGGAAGGCCCTGGAGCCCGTGACCTCCATGGGCTGTCCTGCTTGAGGACTCTCTGGCTCTCTGTGGTCTATTTTTGGCCGACACCTCTCCCAGGGGCCTGTGGGCCTGAGCTAGTTTCCCTGGCTGGCCCCGATCCAGGCAGCTCAGGTGGAGAGTGCCAAGCTAATGAGGCCAAGGTCATGGGCCAGTTAGCGGCTCTGGGAGAAAACCGTGGCTCTGCGGCCGGACTGCAGCTCCGCCAGCAGTCACTGGGCTCAGGCACAGGCCGGCCCCGGGGGAAGATGAGAACAAAGCCGGCTCCCACAAGTCATCACTTGGAGTGGGAGGCCCTGGGAGCCCAGGTCCCAGTTACCCTTTGTGACTCCCCGGTGCAGCTGGTCTCTGAATCACATGGACAAGCCTGGGGTGTACGGAGATGGGGGTGGGGAGAAGGCGAGATGGTTTATCCAGAGCATTCCCTGGCTGCAGGCAGACCCACACCAGGTGAAGGCAGGAAGATGAGCACCGATTTTATGTTTCTTTATTATTTTTTGTTTATTTATTTTTTAGGTCAGGGGACAAGCAAAGAGAGAGCCAGGCACAGAGGATGCAGGGCAAAGCAGGCTCCATGCTAACAGCAGAGAGCCCGCTCTGGGGGCTCGAACTGATGACCCGTGAGATCATGACCTGAGTCCAAGTCAGACACTGAACCGACTGAGTCACCCAGGTGCCCTCAATTTTATTTCTTTAAGGCTACAGCAGAGGGCGCCCCCCGCCATGGCTTCCCTTCCCTTTTCTCTTCCGTGGGAGTCACCCCCATGCGTCCTACCCAGAGGTGAGTAGGGAAGAGCTTCTTCCTCCACATTGTCACCCACCACGAGGACGAGGCTTATCTGTTTTCCTCTCCAGCATCCCTGGCACTGGACTAGTGCCTGGCATGCGTGCAGTAGATATTGTGTCGGTAGATCAATTCACCTTTGTCCCAGAGAGAGGCTATGGGCTGCCTTAGCAAGGACAAGCCATCACCGACGGGTTCTACTTGATTGTTTCCAACGAGCGCAGGGAAGCTTGATACTCAAAGAAAAACTGTAAAGGCTCTAGGAAGAAAGAATACATCCTTCACAGTGTGCCACTACCCCCTAATGTGAACATTTTGCAAATTTGAATGTTCTTATTCTGGATTTTTCAGTTCAGTGAATATTTATTATTAATGATGGTATATTACTAATATTTGTAATGTTTAACATTTATTTATTTATTTTGAGAGAGAGTGAGCATGTGAGTAGGGGAGGGACTGAGAGAGAAGGAAAGAGAGAATCCCAAGCTGTCAGCACAGAACCTAATGCAGGGCTCGATCCCACGAGATCATGACCTGAGTCGAGATCAAGAATCAGACACTTAACTGACGGAGCCACCCAGGCGCTTCATAATATTAATTTCATTTCATTTTATTTTATTTTTAAATATTTCTCACATTTATAGGTAATTGACTCTTTTTTTAATGTTTTTTATTCATTTTTGAGAGACAGAGAGAGACAGTGTGAGCAGGGGAGGGTCAGAGAGAGAAGGAATCACAGGATCTGAAGACAGGCTCCAGGCTCTGAGCTAGCAGCCAGCACAGAGCCTGATGCAGGGCTCAAACCCACCAACCGTGAGATCATGACCTGAGCTGAAGTCGGATGCTTAACTGACTGAGCCACCCAGGTGCCCCTGCAACTTTTTTTTATGTTGTTGGTTTTCTTTTCTTTTTCTTTTTCTTGTTTTTTTTTTTTTTTTTTTGAGAAACAGAGAGACAGTGTGAGCAGGGGAGGGTCAGAGAGAGAGGGAGATACAGAATCCAAAGCAGGCTCCAGGCTCTGAGCTGTCAGCACAGAGCCCAATGAGGTGCTTGAACCCATGAAACCTGAGATCATGACCTGAGCAGAAGCCGGACACTTAACCGACTGAGCCACCCAGGCGTCCCCATAATATTAATTTTAATTGAGTTCCTACCATCAACCAGGTGTGGGGCTAACAAGCACTGATTCATTGAGTTTTCATAATGACTATATAAGATGGGTACTACCATTGTTCCCATTTCACAGATGAGAAAACTATAATTTACTTAAGTAATTTGCTTCAGCTCTCATGGAGAGTAAATTCTGGAGCTAGGGCTCAAACTCCAGAGCCCACACTCCTAGTCACAACGAATGTCGCTCTTCAGGATTCCTTTTGTCTGCAAATATGTGTCCAAGAGGTACTGGTGCCTAAAAAATGAAGGCTTTCAAAGGGTAAACGATAATCCACTTCCAAACACTGCTCAGCCGTCATAAGGAGCCGACAGATACACGCAGCAAACGGAATGATTTTCCAGTGCATCGGACTGAATATAAAAAAGCAATCCCTGAAAGTTTCGTGCTGTGCTATTCTATTTATATAACAATCTTGAAAGGACAAAATTCTAGAAGTGAAGAATAGGCTAGTAACGCGGACGATAAAGAGGGGGCGGAGGTGGGAGGGACGTGGGCGTGGCTATTCAGGAGGGATCCTTGCAGGGATGGAAATGTTCCGCATTTTGACAAAGCAATGTCAATGTCCTGGGTGGGACATTGAAGAGGAGGAAAAGAAACCCCATTCGGTACAATAAAATGCACCTGGCAGCTGTAACCTCAAAGCCAAAACGGGCTGGTTGTGTGCTGACTGTGTGTGTGTGTGTTTGCAATTACAGCATTTATTTTTTTTTAACATTTATTTATTTTTGAGAGAGAGGGACAGACGGCGAGAGGGGGAAGGACAGAGAAAGAGGGGGACAGAATCCGAAGCAAGCTCCAGGCTCTGAGCGGTCAGCACAGTGCCTGATGCGGGGCTCGAACTCACAAACCGGGAGATGGTGACCTGAGCTTAAGTTGAATGCCCAACTGACTGAGGCTACTAGGCACTCCTGCAATTATAGCATTTAAACATTTAATTTATTCATCAACATTTAACATTTTTGCAAGATATTACCATTGAGGGAAATTGGGTAAAGGGGACCTGAGGTACCTCTGTATTATTTTGTACAACTCCAAAATAAAAGTTTTAGTTTTTTAAAATTTATTTTTTGTAATGTTTATTTTTGAGAGAGAGAGAGAGAGAGAGAGAGACAGAGCGTGAGCAGGGGAGGGGCAGAGAGAGAGAGGGAGACACAGAATCAGAAGCAGGCTCCAGGCTCTGAGCTGTCAGCACAGAGCCTAATGCGGGGCTCGAACCCACGAAATGCGAGCTGAACTGAAATCGGACGCTTAACTGACTAAGCCACCCAGGTGCCCCAAAGCTTTAATTTTTTTTTTTAAAGAATGAAGCATGCTCCTGCCTTTGATGAGCTCGTGTCTAGGGTCTGAGACCCCACCTTGCGTGCCCAGGTCACTTCCATATGTCACAGTGGGGTGACGGAGCTCGGTGCAGGTGGACTAGTAGGGTATCCAGAGCAGCCTCAGTGGAGCTGAGTCCTCACGGGCCTGCAGGTCAGAGGTGAGGGGATGGATGTCGGGGGCAGGCGGATGGATCAGAAAGGGGGACGCCACCGTCTTCTCTCCCCAAAGCCGTCCCTGTGGAAAGCGCTCTGACCATTGCACTGCAAACACGCGTAATGCAGCAATTTCCTATCTTGTACATAAAAATTTTAAATGACGGACACCGTTGTCCTCTTAAAATTTGTCTTCAACCTTCAGTGCCAGCTGCTGCTTATCTGGTAGGGAGCCCAATCGGAGGTGAAAATGAATGGAGAGCCCTTGTCAAACATCACACCGAGAGCCAGCGGCTTTGTTCAGCGCGCCAAGATCATCTTTCATGTTCAATTTAGTAAAAAGGCAGATGCTCATGTTTTTCCTGTTAAGAGATAATTTCTTTTTAAAATGCGTGGATTTTTTTTCTTGCTAGGCCTTGTCTCCTTTATATAATTACTTTATACATAATCTCTCTATATATACGTATATACATCTATACTATATTATACATACTATACATACACACTATATATATACATACTATATCTATGTATATACATATTCGTGTGTGTGTGTGTGTGTGTGTGTGTGTGTAGCGGAAAGATTAAGGGTTACGGGATCAGAGGACCCTGCATTTCATCTCAATTCTACCACTTACTTCCTATGGTCTTGACCTTCAGTGAAGAGCCTGAGTCCCTTGATCCGTACAATGGGACTAATTACACTCAGCAAGCGGACAACGCCAAATTCTAGGGCTATGGTGGGGATTCATTAGAAAACATTTGCCAGGGGTGCCTGAGTGGTTCAGTCGGTTAAGTGTCCGACTTCAGCCTCTGGTCATGATCTCGCAGTTCGTGGGTTCAAGCCCCGCATCAGGCTTGGTGCTGACAGCTAGCTCAGAGCCTGGAGCCTGTCTTTGGATTCTGTGTCTCCCCCTCTCTCTCACCCTCCCCTGCTCACGTGTCTCTCTCTCTCTCAAAAATAAATAAAAACATTTTTAAAAAGTTAAAAAAAAGAAAAAGAAAACATTTGCCAAAGAACCTAGCATAACACCTGAGTCGTAGTTAGGGCTCAGTAAGTGATATCATTATTGTTAATTATCATTCTCGATTATATAAGAAATTAAAGGTGCGGACTTTCCTTTCTGGATAGCGCCGTGATTTCCAGGGGCTTTGCTTGCATTAGCCAGGATAGCAGAGCTGATCCTGGAGGGACAAGCCCCAGACCCCACTGGTTTACAACAGAGTTTACTTCTTGCTCACGCCACCTGTCCGCCAGGGGTCAGGTGCAGGTCTGCCTCTGTGACCTTTCCTCCTGGGCCCAGAGGAAGGGAGCAGCCAGTCTGTGGAATACTCCTGGTTATCATGATGGAGGAAAAGGTCCTTATAGCAACACCAGACACTATGGCTTAGAAATGACACATATCATTGTCACTAGGAACACACTAGCCAGAGCCGGTCACACCTCCCGCCCCACCCTAAGGAGGACAGGACGACTAAATCTACCTCGTGCGTGGAAGGGCGGAAACTGGAAAATGGAGCCAATGGCCCTACTGACTACCACAAGGCACTCGAGAACCCCTGCCTGGCCCAGAGGGACGACTAGACAGTGAGAGGCGTGCAGGAGGCAGACGGAGACGCGGAGGGGCCCCTAGGGAGTGCAGGGCTGAGGCCAGAGGAGTGCTGAGCACCTTTCTCAACTGGACTCTACCCTGGACAGACCCCAGACCGTTCTGTTCCTCAGGCAAACCCCAGGCTTTCAACACGGGTGGTGAGGCTGCCTGTGGTCTGTTTCCTGGCTCTCTGGTTCATGGGCCAAACAGTCACAAAGGGGTATTTCTTTGGCTCCACCCCTCCTGCCTTGTTGGATCCCAGGGCCTGTTCTCCTGATAATTGGGAGAGCGCCCCACCCCCACCCAGCCTGCATCTCTGGTGTGCTCTCTTCCCACCCACCCCCCTCCCTATGCGAGCCAGCAGCCCCTTCCTGCTCTGGCTTGTGCCCCTCCTATCACAGATGACGTCAAAGGCAGTGGCTTGCCGGCATTGTCCCCCGGGCTCCCATAGCAGCGGTGCCTTTGCCGACAGTGCCACCTCCCGTCCCTTCAGAGGCTGCTGGTGGTGTCCTGTGTCCCCAGCGCCCCAGATCTCAAGCAACAGCCTTTGCCAGAAGATTCAGCAGGGGTGCTGGCATAGGGGAGGCTGCGTGGCTGCTGCTGACCGCCTTTCAGACTCTGAGCCTCAGGTCTTCCTGCGTCCCCCACCCCCACCCCCAGCCACAGCTCTTTGCAGGTGCCGGTCCTCTGCCTCCAATAATCTCACTACATTTCTTCCCCATCCTCCTCAACCCTCGACTCCTCAGACTAAGTCAAGACCCCACTATCCAGCTCCCTCTAATGTTGAATCAGCAGGAAAGGATGGCAGACCTGCTGGTCCAAAGCCTTTCCAAACGGCAAGTAAATTCTTCCTACTGCTCTTGTGAATTCACACCCTGCCCCCTGACCAGCTGCTCACACATCCTTTGGGACCTTCCGGGGAGGGATGTAGACCTGTCAGACAACTTAGCCTTGTGAGAAAACTTCTGTGGGTTTTCAGTTTGCCCCCGCGAGCTGATGTGGCCAAGTGTGCACATGACGGCTAGGAAAGGAACCTTCTTTGTTCTCCATTTGCCATGGATGGCACTCCTTCCTTCTGCCTTCACTTGCCAGTGTAATTCTGGCCCTCACTGGGGCCCAGGGATGGGAAAGCCAACAGACCAGGCAGGGCGGTTTCCTCAGAGGCCAGTCCTCCCTCCCTCAAGAACTGGCTGCTACCCAGTGCCACCTCCAACATATAAAAGAAAATCGAGGAAACTCAGTGGCCATACGCTTGTCAGGAATAGGTATGTGAGTGAGGATCCATTCATTCCAGGGACACTACAGCCAGAGAAAAGCATGTGCCCACAGCTTCTGCCTTCTGGGGATCACCTGGCCACAGCCAAGTGGTCCAGGATCCTTTGCAGAACCTAGAGAATGCTCAGTCTCCCCTAGTCCCATTCAGGGGCATGCGGACATGGAAAGTGCAGTCAGAGGTTTGAATCCAGGCTCTGCTGCCTTAGACCAATTGCCCAAACATCCTGTGTTTCAGCTTTTCTGTTTGTCTATGGGGGCACTAATCTTGTTTGCAAAGGGTTATATCAGGGAAGAGGTGAGGGGGGGATCATGCTCCTCCCCCCACCCCTGCCCCCGCCCCCTCTGGATCACTGACTGGGGACCTGTGGCTCTTACCACCTCTGTGGATTTCAGTCACCAATCTGATGACCAAGTTGACTGAGTTATGACCAGACCCTCCCTCTAGTGTCCAAGATAACCTGGAAAAGATCACACGGAAGTAAGTCAGTTTCAGCACTACCCCTTGGGAGGCCAACTCGGAGGAGGTCACATCCAGACCTAAGTTAGCGAAGGATCTAAAGCTCAAAAATAATTTCAATTCAACTCCTAACAAATGGAATCTCCTTCAGATAACAACCATACATTCTGAACAAAGTACAAAATGACCACTTTGGGGCTCAGGGAAATGAACAAAAGCAGGAACATTTTGAGGGAAATCAATATGGATGAAGCAATGGTCAACAAGTGAGTTTTCATTTTTTCAGCTTTCCCTTGAAAGCAGGTGTAATTGTGGCACAACTCAAAGTAGCTGAAACTCTGCTAGAAATCCTGCCATCTTTCCGGAAAAATGGAAACCAGAAGCCACAACTCAGGGCAATCACGACTGATGGACAATGACAGGAAATTGTTAAAGGAGAAAGACAAAGAAGGAAAAAGAGGGAAAATGAGTAATAATATAGTCACTTTAAGTCTAATTATATCCATCACTACACTAAATGTTAATAAACTAAATACTCCAATAAAAGGCAGAGATGATCAGAATAGTTGAGGTTTAAAGATTATAAACAGGGGAGCCTGGGTGACTCAGTTGGCTGAGTGTCTAACTTTGGCTCAGGTAATGATCTCATGGTCTGTGGGTTTGAGCCCTACATCGGGTTCTGTTCTGGTAGCTAGCTCAGAGCCTGGAGCCTGTTTCAGAGTCTGTGTCTCCCTCTCTCTCTCTGCCCCTCCTCAACTTGTACTCTGTCTCTCTTTATCTCAAAACTAAATAAAAAAAATTTAAAAGAAGATTATAAACAAACAGGGATGCCTGGGTAGCTCAGTTGGCTAATTATCCAACTCTTGATTTTGGCTCAGGTCATGATATCATGGTCGTGAGAATGAGCCCTGCGTCAGGGTTCTCTCTCTCCCTGTCTCCCTACTCCTCCCCTACTGGCATGTGTACTCTGTCTCTCTCACTCGCTCACTCTCGCTCTCTCTCTCAAAATAAATAAACAATGTAAAAATATTATATACAAGACATATATAAAACTAAATATAAAGACATAGATAGTCTGAAAGTAAATGGGTGGAAAAATGTGTACTCTGCAAACCATCAGCATAAGAAAGCAGGGATGGCTATCTTAATATCAGAGAACATAGACTTTAAGACAAGATACATTACCAAACATAACAAGGGACATCTCATAATGATGAAAAGGTCCATTCATTTGGGAGACATAATAATAAAAAGAAATGTGTAAAAATCTATAAAAGAACTTCAAAATACATAATGCAAAATTACATACAAATAAAAAAGTAGTAGAAAGTTCCAAACTAACAGCTGAACATTTTAACATCTTCCTTCTTAAGAATAGAAAAACCAGTCAATCAATTAGTAAAGTCATAGAGAATCTGGACAACACTATTATTTAGAACTAAGTGATATTCACAGAACCCTGAAGACAGTGAATGCTGAATGCCCATTCTTTTCAGAGGCACATGGTATGGTCACTGAACTAGAACATTTCCTGGATCATTAAGCAAGTACCAACACATTTAAAGATTTAAATCATGCAAAAAATGTTTTATGACCACTACTGAGTTATATTCAAAATCAATAAAAAAATAAGATATCCAGGAGAATCCCAAATATTTGGAAATAAAAAGACACACTTCTAAATAAGTCAAAAAGGATTTCTCAAGGGAAACTTAAAAAATATACAACTAAATTAAAAACAAGAGACAACATAATGAAATACTCCAGAGATTTCAAAGCTTGTGTCTCAACCTGCTTGAAGGGTAACTGCCTTTGAAAATCACCTTGTTCCCTCCCTGCTCCTATGGACAAAGCACATTAATTCTGCTGTTACAGGTAGTTTAGTCACACGAGCTTTCATGTTGAGCATGCAAAGGAATCAGGAAGCCAGGTGAAATGGCTATGGCTCTCTCAAGTCCTTAAAATAAGAAAAAAGAAGAAGAAGGAGGAGGAGGAGAAGAATGAACAGGGGAGGAGGAGGAGGAGGAGGAAGAGAAGGAAGAGGAGGAGGAGAAGAGAAAATGTATAAAAATTGGTGGGATGTTCCAAAGCACTACTTAGAAGAATATTTAACTGGTAAAAATCTCAATAATGGCTCTCCCAAATATGTCCATGTCCTAATCCCTGGAACCTGTGATTATTACTTTACATGACAAGTGGGCTTGTTGTGTGATTAAGTCAAGGATCCTGACTAGGGAGACTGTTTTGGATTATCTGAGTGGGTACAGAACGTAATCCCAAGTGCCCCTGTAAAAGGGATGAGCCGGGGCTTCTAGCTAGTTCAGTCGGTAGAGCATATGACTCTTGATTTGGGGGTGTGAGTTTAAGCCACACTTCCGGCATACAGATTCCACAAAAATAAAATCTTTAAAAAAAAAAAAAGCATAAGAGGGAAGAAGGAGGAGATTTGCCGATAGAAGAGAAAGAAGGAGGTATGACGACCAAAACAAGAGATTGAAGTCATGCAAGGAAGGGGGTCATGAGCCAAAGAATACGGAAAAGGCAAGAAGACAGAGTCACATCTAGAGCCTCCAGAAAGACCCAGTCCTGCTGACATCTTGATGGTAGCCCAGCAATACTGATTTCAGGTTTCTGACCTCTAGAACTCTAAGAGAATACATTCGCTGTGTTAAACCATCAAATTTGTGGTAACTTGGTACAGAAGTAGCAGAAAATGAGTGTAACAGCTTTAAATGTTTATATCAGCGGCCCCTGGGAGGCTCAGTCATTGAGCATCCAACTTTGGCTCAGGTCATGATCTCACAGTCCATGGGTTCAATCCTCGCAATGGGCTCTGTGCTGACTGCTCGGAGCCTGGAGCTTGCTTTGGATTCTGTGTCCCCCTCTCTCTCTGCCCCTCCCCAGCTCACTCTCTGTCTCACTTTCTCAAAAATATAAGACATAATAAAAATTTTTTGGTAAAAAATAAATAAATGTTTATATCAGAACTTAAAATCAATGACCTATGATTCTAGATCAAAATCTAGAAATATAGATCAAGGAGCAAAAAAAAAAAAAGAGCGAGAGAGAGAGAGAGCAAATGAAACACAAAAGACTCAGAAGAAAGGAAGATCATGAAGATGGGAGCAGAAATCTATGAAGTAGGAAACAGACCAACCACAGAGAAAATTCACGAAGCCAAAAGCTAGTTCTTCGAGAAGATCAACAAAGTGAATTAACTCCTAGCTAGACTGATCAGGAAATAGAAGAGAGAGAACATATATTACCAATATTGAGCCTGAAAGTGAGCTTATCATTATAGATATAAAAATCAAAACCAGAGAACATAATGAAAAACTTTGTGCCAACAAATTTGACAACTTGGAGGAAGAGGACAAATTCTTAGAAAAATGCAACTAACCAAATTGACACAATATGAAATAGAAAATATTGGGGTGCCAGCGGAGCATGTAACTCTTGATCTCTGGATTGTGAGTTCAAGCTCCATGTGGGTGTAAAGATTACTTTTTAAAAAATTAAATCTTAGGGCGTCTGGGTGGCTCAGTCAGTGAAGCCTCCGACCCTTGATTTCGGCTCAAGTCATGATCTCACTGTTGGTGAGATGGAGCCCCGCATCGGGCCGAGCGCACAGCTCAGAGCTCCCTGGCTCGCATGTGCTCACTTTCTCTCTCTCCCAGGAACCAAACCAAACCAAACAAAAAACTACAACCTTAAAAAAAATTTAAAAAAAAAAAGAAAAAGCTTGGGGCACCTAGATGGCTCAGTCAGATAAGCGACTGACTTTGGATGTCAGTTCAGATCATGATCTCACTGTTCGTGGGCTCGAGTCCCGCTCTGGCAGTGCAAAGCCTGCTTGGGATTCTCTCTCTCTCTCTCTCTCTCTCTCTCTCATGCTCTCTCTGCCCTTCTGCTGCTTGTGCCCATTCCTTCTCTCTCTCAAAATAAATAAATAAACTTAAGGGGTAAAAAGCGAAATGCATAAGCTTTTTCATAAGAATACAACTCAGCGTTTATAGCAGCACTGTCAGCAATAGCCAAAGTATGGAAAGAGCCTAAATGTCCATTGACAGATGAATGAATAAAGAAGACGTGCTATACAGATACAATGGAGTATTACTCAGCAATTAAAAATAATGAAATCTTGCCATTTGCAACTACATGAAAGGAACTAGAGGGCATTATGCTAAGCGAAATTAGTCAGAGAAAGACAAATATATAACTTTGCTCATATGAGGATTTTAAGATACAAAACAGATGAGCATAAGGGAAGGGAAGAAATAATATAAAACCAGGGAGGGGGCTAAAACATAATAGACTCCCCAATGAAGAGAACAAACAGAGGGTTGCTGAGGGGTTGTGAGAGGGGGGATGGGCTAAATGGGTACAGGCCATTAAGGAATCTACTCCTGAAATCATTGTTGCACTATATGCTAACTAACTTGGATATAAATTAAAAAATAAATCAATTATTAAAAGAAAGGAAAGGAAAAGAAATGTCTGTCAACAGGGTAAACAAAATGTGGTATACCCATGTGTATCACTCGTCAATTTTTAAACATGAGCTACTGGTATATAAAACAATGTCACTGAATCTCAAAAGATTATGCTGGAGACAAGGGTATGTATGTCCAAATATATACTATAGTATTCCATTACTACGCAATTCCAGGAAACACTGTAGAATTTGATTTACATACAGTTCTAGGAAATTCTCTCTCTACAGTATTTACATGCTGTACATGCAATATATATATGTCACTCTAGTGACAAAATGCCAGTCAGGGTGTGCCCAGGGCTGGGAGAGAAATGGACTGGGAACAGGAATCTTTAGGGATCATACATGTGTTTCATATCTTGATTGTGATTAACAAATTTTTTTAACGTTTTTATTTATTTTTGAGAGACAGCACAAGCAGAGAAGGGGAAGCTGTATCTGAGGGAGACACAGAATCTGAAGCAGCTCAAGGCTCTGAGCTGTGAGCACAGAGCCCAATGTGGGGCTCAGACTCACAGACTATGGGATCATGACCTGAGCCGAGTCGGATGCTTAACCGACTGCACCACCAGGTGCCCCTTGATCGTGTTTGAAGTTTCATCTGTTAAAATTATTTGTTTTAATTTGCTGAATAATACTTTATTTTATTTATTTTTTCCATTCAAACGTCATTTAAAGATTTATTTTATTTATTGACTTATTTATTTAATACTATTTATTTTCAACTTAGCTAACATACAGCATATATAGTGTGCTCTGGGTTTGGGGGAGAGATTCTTATGATTCATTGCCTACATTCAACACCCAGTGCTCATCCCAACCAGTTGCCTCCTCAATGTCCATCACCCATTTTCCCCTGTCCCCGCCCCACCCCTCCATCCACCCTCAGTTTGTTCTCTGTATTTAAGAGCCTCTTACGGTTTGCCTCCCTCCTTCTCTGAAACTTTTTTCCCCCCTTCCCTTCCCTTAAGTTTCTTTCTTAAGTTTCTCAAGTTCCACATATGACTGAAAACATATGACATCTGTCTTTCTGACTTATTTCACTCAGCATAATACGCTTCAGTTCCATCCACGTTGCTCCAAATGGCAGGATTTCGTTCGTTCTCATTGCCAAGTAGTGCTCCATGGTATACATAAGCCCCATCTTCTTTACCCATTCATCAGTGGATGGACATTTGGGCTCTTTCCATGATTTGACTATTGTTGACAGTGCTGCTATGAACATTGGGGTACATGTGCTCCTAAGCATCAGCACTCCTGTATCCCTTGGGTAAATCCCTAGCTGTGCTATTGCTGGGTCACTGGGAAGTTCTATTTTTAATTCTCGAATTGTGCACTTGAATTAGATGTAGCTGGTCGTATGTAAAATTTTACCTCAATTCTATTGATAAAAACCAAACAGAGCCAACCCTCTTTTCTGTTACACACAGCCCATTTGGGTCTGATAGCATTCACGGCCACACCTCCAGCAGCCAGGGGTCTGGGGAGCTCCCTCGGAGGAGCAGAGGGAGTCCTGAAGGATACACAGGAGGTGACCAGGTGACGGAAGGGACAGGAGTGCATGATGGCAGACGACTGGGCCCATGCAGAGGGACAGAGGAGGTGTGTCCCAGAAAATGCGGGGGAAACTACCTCAGCACAAGGGTGAGGGAAGGGCAGGGACAGAATGAACATGGAGAGGCCATGACTGGGAGTCCCTCCCGCTCCTGCACTGTGCACACTGAGCTCCACAGAGGATAGGACCTTGTCTCATCTCTATGTCCCCAGAACCTTGCAAGTGCCCGGCACACAGAAGGAGAGGGTATCAATGAGTGTTCAACGAGGGCTGATGGAATGAACGAATGAATGAATGAATGAATGAATGGCAGAGGAAGGAGACTTGCAGTTCAGATCCACAACCTCAGCCACATAGCAACATCCTGCCAGGGGCACCTGGGGAGCTCAGTCGGTTGAGCATCCAACTTTGGCTTGGATCATAGCTTCATGATTTGTGGTTTTGAGCCCCACATCAGGCTCTGCACAAACAACTTGGAGCCTGATTCAGATTCTCTTTCTCTCTCTGCCTTTCCCCTGCTCTCTCTTTCTTTCTCTCTCTAGCTCTCAAAAATAAATAAACATTAAAACAAACAAACAAACAAAAAACAAAAATGTCCTGCCAACGTTGACACCAAAGCACACCTCTCCTTAGGTTCTTTTGGGGACAATGCTTTCTCCTTTTCTTCTCTTCTTTTCTCTTCTCTTCCTTTCCTTTCTTTTCTTTTCCTTTCTTCTTATTCATTAAATTTTAGATTGATCCTTTTCTGTTCTTTTCCTTTCTTTTCTTTTGTATGTATTAAATTTTAGAGATAGGGTGCACGTGCAAGTTGAGGAGAAGGGCAGAGGGACAGAGAGAATCTTAAGCAGTTTCCACACTTAGCACAGAGATGACATGGGACTCAATCCCACGACCCTGGGATCATGAACTGAGCAGAAATCAAGAGTCAGAAGCTCAACCGTCACCCAAGTGCCCCTCTCCTCATTCTTTCTGTCATTGGCAGACAGCTCTGACACTCTGGGGACAGACTTGGCCATGGGTGAGATGCAGGTCTCATCGGGACACCTTTTCAACATTCCTGTGAGCGGAGGCTCCGCCAGACTGAATGAACATGAAGATAAGTCAGAAGACACCAGTGGACCATGGAATTCAAACTCGAGGTGTAACAAGGGGAAGAGAGTGGAATGCTGGTCAGGAGGCCAGCACACCCCATCGGCGGCCCTTTCCCCAAGCCACGTGTCTCTGGGCCTTACAGTTCCAGGCCTTGGGTGATCCATGAGACTGCTGCGATAACATTCCTTCCAGTAACCTTTCCTCCCTGTGGAAGTGACACAAGCCTCTGACAGCCTCAGTGGCTCCCTTTCCTCATTAGGTCCTCTTTCTCAATGGCTCCTCTTCGGCTCCTTTCTTACAGGCCCAGGGATCACCTTATCTGGTTTCTTAAGGTGGTCCAGCTTCTACTCATGCCTGGGTAGCATTGGCCCTCTTTTCTGGGTCACAGGGTGCCTTAATTCCTTGTTCTTCAGGGTGTAGACCAGTTTCCCATTGTACACATGCCTCTGGAGTCCACCTTGTGGGGCGTACCACACTGGAGACAGGAAGCCATGAAGTTGCGGATCTACCAGTGGCTTCTGCCATGGAAACAATTCAGGCCCCTTACTTCCTGGAGTGGGGTTTTCTGTCAGCAAGGCCTTCTTCCACCAGCCTAAGATCTAACTCGGGCCCAAGCACCACCCAAAACCACCACACACGGCTCCCTGAGTGTGTCTCCTCCTTCCGGACAGCTCTCCTTCCAACATCCCAGCATGTCCCTGCATATGCTTCCCATAGTGCAGACTCAGTTCCCCATCTAAGTCCTTGTCCCCATGAAACTCGTGAATTCACTTCTGAAACACTCCATTCTGATCTCCCTGCTCAAATCCACTCAGAGCTTAGCCATCCCTTCGTGGTTCTTCTTAAATGCTCATCTCTAGCCTTGCAAAGTGCCTTTGGCCATTTCCTCCATCTCTGCTCCATCATCGGGGGTTTGCATTCCCTTCATCTTCTCTGGACCCTGCCCCTTCCAAGAGGTACCAGCAGTTTGATGCCACTGTCTTTCCTGATCCCAGTTCAGAGCCATCTGGGAGGAAGGGAGGCCAGCTGGATTTCTGTCTGTTGCATCCGTCCAGACAGCTGGGCACCCCTCAGCCATTCTCCCCGTGTGTTCAGCTCAATCAACACATCCTCTTTCGACGTATCAAGATTAGACATTCCCAGCGTTTGTATTTTGACAGCAAGTACAGACTGTCTTCTGAACCAATAACCTGATCCTCTGAGGCACCAGATTCCTACATATGGGCCTTTTAAATGCTTAGCTGCTGGGTTGTTAATAATCCCATTGAGATTTTTCACTCCTTGAAGGAGGGTGGAGATGTCACAGCATCTGAAGGATTAGGACCACCATCCCTGGGGTTGACTCAATGATACAATCATGGGGTCCACTGTCCTGTGGTGGAGGCAGACACAAGGAACGCTCCACATCCACATTCCCTGTATGATGGGGGAGGACAGCTCCTGTGCCCTATGATCTTCCATTTCAGAGGCTGGACCTACCTACTTCCTTCCCTGTTGGAAGATGACATTCAAGGAATACAAAGAACGGGGGCACCTGGGTGGCTCCATCGGTTGAACACTGGACTCTTTTTTTTTTTTAACTGTTTTTATTTATTTTAGAGAGAGAGAGATAGCATGAGCAGAGAAGGGTCAGAGAGAGAGGGAGATACAGAATCTAAAGACAGGCTCCAGGTTCTGAGCTAGTTGTCAGCACAGAGCCTGATGCAGGGCTTGAAACCAAGAACTGTGAGATCATGACCTGAGCTGAAGTCAGACGCTTAATCGACTGAACCCCCCAGGCGCCCCGAACACTGGACTCTTAATATCAGTCAATTCATAATCTCATGATTCGTGAGTTCAAGCCCCGCATCAGACTCTGTGCTGACAGTGTGGAGCTTGCTTGAGCTTCCCTCCCTTTTTCTCTCTGCCCCTACCCTGCTCACTCTCTCTCAAAAAATAAATAAATAAACTAATACAAATTCTTCCCTAAGAATACAAAGAATAGAATTTGTGGTGGCTCATCCATTGTTCCTGGCAATACCCAACACTGACCACCTAAAGGCCTTGGGGACTCTCTGCTTCTTGTGGGACCTAGCACAGGTCTTGCAGTTCACAGTTCTGCTCTGTATCAGAATTGATAAAGGGCGGTGAGAAAATTAACAGGCCATGCAGCCAAGAATTATTCCACTTGTCAAGAATAGGAAGACGGAATAACGAGGACTTGCTCAGAGTAGAACCTTAGAGAAGTGGACAAGGCTCCTTTCCCTCTACTTAGATGATACCTGCCTTGGCCCCAAGCCCAGCTGCTACAGCTTCACCACATGGGACCCTGGAATCACCATTTTGTCCCAGGGTCCCCAAATCCCAACCTGTCAGTGTGCTTTTTCTCAGGCTAAGATGATGTCCAATATGTGGGGGATTCTGAGTGTGGCTTGTTCCTTGAATTCCCCAAGGCACCCCTCCTATGTCCCTCAGTTTCCCGTTGTCCTCACCAGGAATGTAAGAACAACAGGCACTTAGAAAGACATTAAGGGCTAGGTTATTTAATGTGGGGAAAATGCCCAACAAATTCTTCTCTTTAATCCCCCTGCCGAAAATCCTGGTAATGAGTTCTGGGTGACAACTAGACCTGATCGCTTAGTGACGGATTTCTTATCTTCCCCTAGAATCCAACTCTTGGCTGATGAACTTGTAGGTCCACCATTTATCCAACCAGCCACATGACCAGGATGTCTAGGAGCCTCCTCCCCACCCTACTGGGAGAGAACTGAAACAGGGCAGTTCTGGGAAGAAGGGAAATCAGGTGGGGTCTGGGAAAGAACAAAAGAAGAGAGAATCACCATGAGTCCTTGGTAGGGAAGGGAAGGCCTTGAGTAGCTTGGCAGTCCATGAGGGAAGGAAGGAGAAGGAAATCTGGGGCTCAAGACTTGGCCTTCCTACCCACTAGAGAAACACAGCCATCTAGCTCTCAACCTCAGGTTCTGGACACTGGCTAAGGATCACGCCAGTGCTCAGTCCACGGCCACACAACGACAAGCCCCTCCATGGGTGTCCCAGTGGGGCTTGCAGGGTGCTGAATTCTGAGGTGAAAGCATGGAGGACTTGCTCCCTGAGAGCCAAGAAGATGAACTCATGGGGAAGGGAAGTCAGGCCTCCAGAGCCCAGGCACGCCCCTCAATGAACACAACAGAGGCCCACTGAATTAGTCCACATTTACTGTAGCAGCTTAAGGAACACAGGACTGCAAGAACCATCTGGATCTGAAATACCACCACCTGGCCCTCCTCCCTGCCCTTCTCGGAGATCATGGGTCAGGTCTTCTTCAGATGTTCATGAGTCTGGATGAGCAAATTCAACTTGCTCTTTAGCAACTTGGCCCACTGCCTCAGCTCTTCAGCTGACTCTGCCTTTGCCCCCTTAAGCAAGTGTTTGATTTTTTCACAAGGTTGGCCACATCCATCATAAAGAAGATGCCCAAGGTGGCCGCACCCATGCACTGCATGCCCTGGCATCCTGTGGTCATTGCCAGATGTAAGCAAGAATTGACTTCTGGACAGCCTGATGGTACGAGCATTCTTTCCAATGTTTAGCAGGACTTTAGCCCAGTGCTTTAAGGAATTAGGTTGACGTATGTTCTTACACAAACCCGCTGCAACTGCCTCCCCATTGTCACTGCCAGCCGATGTCAGGTGACGGGCTTTGGCTTTCAGGCACGACATTTTTGAGCGCTCCACTAACCTGCTGAACACTTTAGTGACAGTGGATGCTGCTCTCAGCCCAATCCCAGCTGCACAGAGTGCCAGACTGACCCCTTCCGTCACAGGGGCCAGACCCAGGCCTAGCATGGTTAGGAAGCTAGACACAGCATGGGTGGAGCTGGCCACGATGTTGGTGATGGCACAGTTCCTGTGTACCTTGTCAGCCTTGTCCACAAGCTTGCGGAACTCTCGTATTTGTCCCTTGAGCTCTCGTTTCAACTGGGGAAACTCATTCAAAAAACGCTTCCTCTCCAGGGGGTCACTCTGGAGCCTGTTTATGTACTCCATATACAGGTCTTCTTGTAGCGCTCTCAGAAAATTACGAAGCACCTCTGCCTCCTCCCTGTAACAGTGAAGGTCAAGTGAGTTAAAAAAGCTTATCTATTACATGGGCTTGATTTGATCCTTCCTACATAAACCACAGGACTTTTACCATAAAAGAATTAGACAGGCAAAGACTGTTTCTTGCAATGTTACATACATTCTGTACCTTGCTCGTGCTCCGTGACACATCTTTAGTCAGGGAATAAATATGTAGTCATCTTAAGATGCTCTTAAGTGGTAGGTGTTTTGTTGAAGTGTATTTATTTATTTATTTAGAGGGGCAAGGGAGAAGGAGAGGCAGAGAGAAAGGAAATGAAGGAATCCCAAAAGGCTCTGTGCTGTTGAGATCATGACCTGAGCCGAAATCAAGAGTTGGATGCTTAACTGACTGAGCTGCCCAGGTGCCCCAAGTGGTAGGTACACAATAAAGATGGCTTCCCACTCAAGGGCAGGTCACCACTCTCAGTGCCACAGTGTTTGTAGGTGGACAAAGGGTAGTGGGGTTGGAGCAGAAACACCTTCCTTTGGGAAATCTTAGTGTGTAGGGAAGGATCATCCCTACCCACAGAGAGGTCTGCCCTTTGCCCTTGGCTACTGAGAAGTGATCTCTAGGCCCCTGCCTACAATGGTAAGGGTCCTAGAATCATAGGACTGTCTTCCTTTGTCTGGGCCTTGGGCCTGACATCAGCTGACAACACGCTGTATGATGGGGGCTTTGGGTCCTGTGCTGTGGCTTCTGACCTACGGAGGAACGAGAAACTAAGGGCATGAGTGTGACCTCAAGGAGAGGCTGGAGACGACAGGTCAGCCATGCCGGCCATGTCCCTAGGCCCCAGTAAAAGTCCGTACACCAAGACTGGGGTTGATAAAGACTCTCTCCTTGACCAAACTTTAGTCAGGCTCCTCTAGGCCCTCTCACTGACCAGGTGCCGTCCGTGTGTGCCTTGCTGACCTTGGCTCTCTGTGTCCTGTCCGTGACAGCCTGTGGTGCCCAGTCTTAGCAAGAACCTGTGAGGTTAGTGAGAATTTTCCCACTCTTGGTACCTGGTCACCATTGACATCTGATCAAATATCACCTTTGATGTGGAAATTCTTATATATATATATATATATATATATATATATATATATATATGTATATATATTTAAGTTTATTTCTTTATTTTGAGAGAGACAGAACAGGAGCAGGGGAGTGGAGAGAGAGAATAAAATAGAGAGAATACCAAACAGGCTCCTCACTGTAAATGCAGAACCTGGCAAACTGGCACTCGATCTCACACCCATATTATGACCCAAGCTGAAATCAAGAGTCAGATGCTTAACCGAATGAGGCTTTGGGTGCCTCTGATGTGGAACTTCCTGACCTGCCTTCATCAAGAACCCTTTGGGTCTGTTTAACAAGAATTCTCCTCCTCCTCTTTGTGGTTTCCCATCCCCTGCCCACGCCCCGCTCCTTGGCTATAAATCCCCAGCTGTCTTCCCCCTATCCGGATTAGAGCCTGATCTGTCTCCTATGGCCATTTCCATGAATTAAGTCTTCTTTCCATTTTAATAAAATCAGAGTCATTGTTTTCATTCACAGTGTGAGCTTCTCCAGTGGGCAACATTCAAAGTGCTTTGTCACAGACTGCATACAGGACAACAATGTATCTGAAGACAACAGAAGCTTCACGTTCAAAACCTCCAGGACTCTGTCCCATGCATCTCTCTAGCTGACGGCCACCTGCTTGCTTCCCTGGAAGACAGTGTGACTGAATGGACAGCTCTATGTGAGCACAGTGAGCCCTTTCAGGGCATCACCCAATCTCAGGGTGGTTTGAGGATCACCCACCAATTTGCAGCTGCTGCCAAAAGTCGGGGCAGTCCTAGGGATTGTGCCCTCTGACTCGCAGTCTGGCCAAAGCTGAGTACTTGGAATTTTCAAAAGCGAGAGGGGACCTTAGTGATTATGTAGCCTGGCACATCCACTATCTCCCAAGCTTGATGTCCTCTGCTGTGGCCCAGCCACTGCCCCAGTGAACTGAGAAGCAGGACATCCCCCACCCTGCACCCCCAGACTCCTCAGATCACATCACTGACTCCCGACCCACCACCCAGCACCCCAGCCTCTCAGGTGTCACCTGCCTACCTCACACCTTAGTTGGTGACAGCTTCATCTGCATGCACAGCAACACCATGTGCAACTTGTAGGATCGCTTACAGATACGAGAGACGTGAGAGCCGGCTATGTGAATCCCGAAGACTGAGAACCCCGCACTTGGACCAGCTGCTGGAGGAGCTACTCTCCTCTTGGGTGGGGACTCGTGCATTTCCCCGGACTTCCTCAAAGAGTAGATTTGGCAGCTGCCCCTGTGATGTCAGCCCTTGTCACAGAGCCTCACTGCCTCCCACTGGTTGGGGCTGCACTGTGTGGAAGAGGACAGGGGCGCCTGGGGACTCGGGTCATCAATTCCTGCTTGGTGAGTTTGAACCCTGCATCATGCTCTGTGCTGACAGCTTGAAGCCTGTAGCTGACTTTGCATTCTGTGTCCCCCTCTCTCTGCCCCTCCCCCATTCATGCTCAGTCTCTCTGTCTCTCAAAAATAAACAAACATTAAAAAAAAAA
>NC_043709.1:11089792-11112337 GCF_006229205.1 Suricata suricatta | reverse complement strand
TGTGTGGAAGAGGACAGGGGCGCCTGGGGACTCGGGTCATCAATTCCTGCTTGGTGAGTTTGAACCCTGCATCATGCTCTGTGCTGACAGCTTGAAGCCTGTAGCTGACTTTGCATTCTGTGTCCCCCTCTCTCTGCCCCTCCCCCATTCATGCTCAGTCTCTCTGTCTCTCAAAAATAAACAAACATTAAAAAAAAAAAGTAAAGAAGAAAAAAGGGTCCAAGGGATGGTCAAGACTCCCAGCACCCAAGCAAGGTATGGAAGAGACCACCAGCCCTCTTTACCATGGCCCTGCATGCCTGCTGGTGAGGAGATCAAAGAAGGGAAGGAACAAATGTCCCCTCTTCCTCTTCCTCTCCCAGGACCTCAAGTGTTGTGCCAAAGCTTCACACAGTCCTAGCCCTGCTTCGAAGCTAACCAAGTCCTCCAACGTAGACCTTCATTTGTCCATCCCTGTCCCCAGCTCGGGCCCTGGCCCAAGCCTCCTGGGCCTTTGGACAAGACAATTGCCCTCTGGTCCCCACCTTTGACCTTGCAGTTCATGCTGAGACCTGCACCACAATCTTATCAGGCTGAATTACTGTTCCCATTGACCAATGACTAATCTAAGACTTGGAAACAGACACACCCAGAGACCCAGGGCTGGACAGAGCTAGGGTCTGGTTCCAACCCAGCTAGGTCCACCTCCATTCCTGCCGCTCTGCCTTGTGGGCCAGCCGGATCCTGCAGTATTCCTACAACTCCTTATATGAGGAGGGAAGGCTCTAGTTCAACACTCAGCAGCACAGCCTGGACGTCAGCATTCTTCTGACTTGTCCCTCACCTCCAGGAAGAAGACCCTTGGCCCCTGTGTCTTCATGGCAATCTTCTCAAAAGTTAAAATTGAGGCACCTGGGTGGCTCAGTCAGTTGAGGGTCCAACTCTTGAGATCAGCTCAGGTCATGATCTCATGGTTCATGAGTTCAAAGCCTCAGTAAGGCTCTGTGCTGACAGTGTGGAACCGGCTTGGGATTCTCTCTCTCTCTCTCTCTCTCTGCCTCTTCCCCAGTTGTGCTGTCTCTGTCTCTCTCTCTCAAAATAAATACACTTAACAAAAGTAAAAAGTTAACATTATTTGAGCACCTAGTATGTGACAGTCACTATGGTAAGCACTTTACATATATGATCTTAGTTTCCTCCCAATAAAACTGAACAGATGAAGAAACCAAGGTAGGGAATAGCTGTGCTTTAGGTTAAGACCCAAGGTCACATAACTGCCCTCTGCAGGTGTCATGTCTTCTCAACCCGAGGTCACTCCCTGCCAGCGAATGCCATGGGTGACATATTCATCAAATATTGTTGAGAAGGAGCATATTCCACCCCAGTCGCAGGACACTGACATGCAGAGAACTGGGCGACCACCCTGGGGCATATGGGGGTGACCTGGTCAAGTTGGCCTCAGCTATGAAGCTCTCCCAGGCTTTCTGGTCAGTCAGCAGGAGATCCAGTTTATCCCAGCTCTCAGAGCTCGAGAAATACTCAATGATGTCCTCCATGAAGCTTGTGCTCTCTAAATGGAAAGCAAAAAAAAAAAAAGGGTTGTTTTTTTTCTTTTTCCTGCTTCACTAAGGGAGGAAGGAAACTGGGTTTTGCTGGAGGGAACCCACAACACTAAACCTGTGTATTTATTCAGAGCCAGCCTAGGCGCGAGTATTGAGATGCATAGACTCAGGTCTTGATCAGCTTTCATATCTGATAAGCAGGTGCTAATTATGGAGACAAGGCAGGTGTCCTGACACAGCCATGGTGGCCTGAGACTGCTGGGGGAGTGGAAATTTCTCCCTGGAGCTACCAGCGTCCACAGAGAGGGGACAGCAAAGAAACTTAGTGAAGAGGCCCCGTCCCAGACCACAGACACAAGTGATATTGGATCCTCACACCAACGAAAGAGAATACTCTCATTTCACAGGTGAGGGTAGCTAAGGCACCCAGCTCTCACAGGTGGGCGGTGGCCAAGGCCATGCTAAGGTCCAGTTCTGTGACCTGCTGGCCACAGGGTGACAACGGGATGGAATGTCCTCCAATGGTAAGGGCCCACAGTCATACCAAGCTGTGCAGGTGGCCTGGACAGGTCAAGGGGGTGGGAGAATCCTCCTAGGAGTCTGGTTTACTCCTCCGGTCCTGCCTCAGAACCCCTTCCTTCTCTCCTTTCCCCTCTGCTGTCCCCTACCTCCCTGGGCTGGGCTGGTCTCACTTTTGGGTCATTTGACAGGCTGCAGGGGGAGGGAGGAAGTGAGCACCTCAGCCATGAACCTGGGAAGAGGACAGGAGGGAGGGGCCCCTACAGACCCCTGGGGTAGGTCTCCCCTTGGTCCCCCTTGAAGGCTTGAGGACACTCATCTGTCCCCTTCAAGGGGCTGATTCCTCTGTATGTCAGCTCTGCTAGAGGCAGTCCCCCAAGTCCAGGAATCATGTGGGGTTGACTACCTGGCGCTTCTTGGGCCATGGGGTCAGCCTTGGGATCGCAGCGTTTTCCTTACACGATGCGTCTGCGTCTGGGTCAGAACGAGGTGTAGCTTCAGCCTTGGAAAGAGAGAACAAATTGTGGAGTTAATTGTGAGCCAGCTGTGGCCACATGGCATGGCAAGGGGCCGGGTCTCTGGGGGTTCCCTTGGGAAGGCCACACATGCCTACACGGACATAACCTGACCTGTCTGTCTGTCTCCTGGCCCCTGCTGCTGCTCCCTAGAGAAGGTGCTCACCTCACTCAGCTCACTCCCAGGCCGGGTCAGGGTCCTGCTGTCCTATAGGGGCACAAGGAGAAGGTCATCAGACAAGAGAACCACCATCGGAGAAGGTACAGAAGCAATAAAACCAAACACAGAAGATAAGATGGGAAGAAATGCCCTGGAAATTACTTGAGGTGGGACATGTCTGTGTATCTGAATTGATAATAGTTAATGTTGATCAAGCATCTGAGAGGGACAGGGCTCCTTCCGTGTCCCCTCCCTGAATATTCACAACCTCTCTATCAGTTGGGAGGTTTAAGGGCTCACATTTTATTGTGTTTTAAGGTTAATTTCTTTACTGAGAGACAGAGGGAGAAAGGACCAGTTGCAGATGGGCAGAGAGAGAGAGAGAGAGAGAGAGAGAGAGAGAACCACAAGCAGGCTCTGCACCACCAGCTCAGAGCCCGAACCGTGAGATCATCACCTGAGCTGGAGTCAGATACTTAAGGAGCTGAGGCTTGTGACTCCCATTTGAAAGTGGAGGAAAGCAGGACGCTTAGGTGGCTCAGTAAGTTACGTCATTTCTTGATTTTGCCTCAAGTCATGATCTCAGGTTTATGAATTCAAGGCCCTCATCAGCCCCTGTGCTGACAGTGTGGAGCCTGCTTGGCATTCTCTCTCTTTCCCTCTCTTTCTGCCCCTCCCCTGCTCTCTCTCTCTCTAAATAAATAAATAAACTTAAAAAAAAATAAAGCGGAGTAAACCATCACAAAGTTTAGCGTTTCACGTGAACTTAGGCTAGCTCCTATTTTCACAAAGGTGCTAAAGCCAGGACGTGAACCCAAGTGTTTCTGATCCAAACCCCATGCCTGCAAGATGACTGTGCTCTGCTCCCTTTCACGTACAAACGCTTTACTCACGGGGCACCCAGGTGGCTCAGTACCTTGAGCTTCTGCCTCTGCCTCAGGTCTTGGTCTCACAGTTGGTGAGGTCCGCTGCTAGCTGGGAGCCTACTTCGGATTCTGAGTCTCCCTCTCTCTCTGCCCCTCCCTGGTTATGCGTGTGCTCTCTGTCTCTCTCTCTCATTCTCTCAAAAATAAATAACACATTTTAAAAATGGGATGATACCATGGGTTAAACTGGAATACTTAGAGTGAGCTCTATCCTTCAACAGATGTATTTCCTAGCAATACGTCGCCCCCTTACATGGGTATCCGGGGGGGCTTCTTCACTCAAAGGGAGCGAGAATTCTTGGGGGGAAATTGCACACCTATGGGGAAGTACCCACAAATTACATAATAATAATAATAATAATAATAATAATAATAGATAATGATTATTATGATCATGGTTATTTGGGCAAGGCTGAGTCAATGAAAAGCCAGGAGTTCTTAATAATATTCAAATGAGGACAGCTGAGACAAAATATACAAAAAATGTAGATAGAAAGGCAAAAAGAGGTAGATAGAAGCAAACAGGAGTTAATAGAATGGGGAACATTTAATTGTTAATTAATCTTAATAAGGGGAGACTTAATATATAGGGGCGTTTTGGGGGCACCTGAGTGGTTCCGTCAGTTGAGCAGTGGACTTTGGCTCAGGAAGGAGAGGCCAGAGGGCACCTGCCTGGCTTACTCAGTTAAGCATCTGATTCTTGATCTCAGCTACAGTCATGATCATCGATCTCATGGTTCATGAGTTCGAGCCCTGAGCCCACTTAGGATTCTCTCTCTTTCTCCCTCCTCTCTGCCCCTCCCCCATTCTTGCTTTCTCTCAAAATAAATAAACTTTAAAAATACATATATTTGTGTGTATATATATATGTGTATATATACATATATATATAGAGGCATTTCCCTTTCTATTTATTCTATGACTGCATATACGGGGTGAGGCAGAAACCAGAAGGGGCCCGGGCACTGAGCAGACGCTCAGAGACACTGTGGTGACACAGCACAGCCTTGAGTCCTTCATCCTGGACATCTCAGAAGAAATGCTTTGCGGGTCAGGCCACCATAGGGAGAGGCTCCCATTTACCTGCCCTCCGTCCCCTCCTCTGCTTCCTCCAAATTCCCCAAAGGGATCAGTTCCACGCAGTCTGGAACCTGGGCTGAGCAGTGCATCCAGACCTCTACTCTGTTTTGGGGCACATGGGCACAGTTTGAGGAAGCAGGCAGACAAGCCCGAGTTCAAATCCTGACCATGCCGCTATTTAGGGTGTGACCTGAGGCTAGAAATCCCAACTCTGCTCCCTTTTCCTTAAAGACCCCTGTGGAGGGCGAGTCGATGGGCAGGGGCTCTCACCCGCCCAACTTACCAAGGAATCCTCCTCTGAGCTGAACACCACCAGGCTTCTTGAGCTGTGTGACCCCGTCACCTGTCACCCGCGGTGTGCCTGCAATGACCACACGCCTCCAGGTCCAATATATCTGGGACTGAAAGGGAAACCGAAAGTCTCCACTTCGGAGTGCTAGGGATGGAACGAACTCACCACCGGGCTCATCCTACTCCATCAAAGCGGGAAGCCCGGATGTTCCAGGTCCTTGTGGGCTCAGCACAGCCTGCCTTGGGCTTCTGGAAGGAAAACCTGCCATTGACTGTGGGACCCTCAGCAAGTGAGACTCTCCGCCCCCTCCCACCAGCCTTGGCCTTGTTCCCTGCCCTCTCCTATCTGCCCCGCCCACCTCACTTCGGGGGATTTACGTACCTTCTTATCGCCAGGACTTTCTTATCGCCAGGACTTATCAGCATCCCCAAGCACACCAGATGCCCTAGTGCAGCTACTTCCCTGGGGGGCAGGGTGGCCTCTAGGCATTTGCATAGGCAGATCCTTCCACCAGGAGCACCTGCTTCTCCCCCTGCAAAAATCGTGCTTAGACTTCCAAGCCCAAATCTTGCACCACCTCCTCTGAGAAGCCATCCAGCCTCCAAGCAGGCAGAGTCCACTGTCCCCTACCGAGCTCCCAGGGCGCTGCAGGCCTGACACTCACCAACATGGGGGGGGGGGGGGGGGGGGGGGCGAACTCAAGCCCATTTCCACATTTCAACCTTTGACCTTGTTTCATGTTATGTTTTGTCCATTTCTGCCTGTTTAGTGATCATCTGGTCATTTTCCTGTAATTTCCCTTCCTCGGGTTCTTTTCTCCTTTGCCAGCATGACTTTGGCTTGACGACCAAATAAAACCACTGTGAGGTGCAGGTCCCCCCAGACCTGAACAGCTCCCTGTTGCCCTCTTCTGTGCAGGTCGGAGCTGGGTTAGTGTCTCCAAGAACCTCTGAGCCACCGTGATGTTAACACTTGTTTCACATTAGAAACAACCCCGGAGGAGCCTGGTGGGCTCAGTCAGTGGAGCCTGTAACTCTGGATCTCAGGGTCATGAGTTCGAGCCCCATGTTGGGTGTAGAGATTCCCTAAAGAGAAAGGCTTTTGGGAATGCAAACTAGTGGGAATTCCTTTTGGGGGTGCAAACTCTGGAGAACAGTATGGAGGTTCACCAAAAAATTAAAACTAGAATTACCCAATGACCCAGATATTGCACTACTAGGTATTTATCCCAGGGACACAGGTGTGCGGTTTCCAAGAGGCACATGCACCCCAATGTTTATAGCAGCACCTCAACAATAGCCAGACTATGGAAAGAGCCCACATGTCCACTGACAGATGAATGGGTAAAGAACATGTGCTATGTAGATACAATGGAGTATTGCGCAGCAATCAAAAGAACGAAATCTTGACAGTTGCAACTACGTGCATGGAACTAAGGAAATTATGTTAAGTGAAATTAGAGAAAGATGAAGAGCATATGATTTCACTCACTAAGATATGAAACAGATGAACAGAAGGGAAGGGAATCAAAAAGAATATGAAAACAGGGAGGAGGATAAAACATAAGAGACTCTTAAATAAAGAGACCAAATGAAGAGTTGCTGGAGGGGTTATGGGAGATGGGACGGGCTAACGGGGTGCGGGGCATTCAGGAATCTACTCCAGAAAGCATTGATGCACTATATGCTTACGTGGATGTAAATTAAAAAAATTAATAAAATATTAACAGAAAAATAAAAGAAGACAAGACAAGAAATGTCTGTCACCAGGGTAAACAAAATGTGGTATACTCATGCGTATCACTCATCAATTTTAAAACGAGCTACCGATATATACAACAATGTGAGTGAATCTCAAAAGAGTATGCTGGGGACAAGGGTATGTCCAATATTTACTATAGCATTCCATTACTATGCAATTCCAGGACACACTGTAGAATTCGATTTACATACAGTTCTAGGAAATTCTCTCTCCAAAGTATTTACATGCTGTACATGCAATATATAAATGTCACTCTAGTGACGAAATGCCAGTCAGCGTGTGCCCAGGGCTGGGAGAGAGATGGACTGGACACAGGAGCCTTTAGGGATCATACATGTGTTTCATATCTTGATTGTCATTAACATTTTTTCCTGTTTTTATTTAGTTTTGCGAAAAAGAGACAGAGCACAAGCGGAGAAGGGGAAGAAAGAGAGGAGGACACAGAATCTGAAGCAGCTCCAGGCTCTGAGCTGTCAGCACAGAGCCCAATGCGGGGCTCAGACTCACAGACTCTGAGATCATGACCTGAGCCGAGTCGGATGCTTAACCGACTGAGCCACTCGGAAGCCTATTGATTGTGTTTGAAGTTTCATCTGTTAAATTATTTTTAAAAATTTTCTGAATATTACACATTATTTTATTCGTTTTTTCAGTTCAAACATCATTTTTAAAATTTTTATTTTTTATTTATTTAATATAAGTTATTGTCAAGTTACCTAAAATAAAGGAAAATGTTGTGGTCTTGGTTTTGGGGGGAGATTCCCGTGATTTGTCGCTTACACACAAAACCCAGTGCTCATTCCAACAAGTACCCTCCTCAGTGCCCATCACCCATTTTCCTCTGTTCCCCGCCCCACTCCCCATCCACCCTCTGCTTGTTCTCTGTATTTAAGAGCCTCTTATGGTTTGCCTCCCTCCTTCTCTAAAACCTTTTTTTTCCCCTTCCCTTCCCTCATGGTCTTCTGTTAAGTTTCTCAGGTTTCACATAGGAGTGAAAACAGGTGATATCTGTCTTTCTGACTTGACTTATTTCACTCAGCATAATACCCTCAAGTTCCATCCACGTTGCTGCAAATGGTAGGATTTCATCTTTCTCATTGCCTAGTAGTGCTCCATGGTATACATAAGCCCCATCTTCTTTACCCATTCGTCAGTGGATGGACATTTGGGCTCTTTCCATGATTTGACTATTGTTGAAAAAGCAGCTATGACATTGGGGTACATGTGCCCCTAAGCATTTGCACTCCTGTATCCCTTGCGAAAATTCGTAGGAGTGCTATTGCTGGGTCACTGGGAAGTTCTATTTTTAACTCTTGAATTGTGCACTTGAATTAGATGTAGTTGGTCATATGCAAAATTTTACCTCAATTCTATTGATAAAAACCAAACGGAGCCAACCCTCATTTCTGTTACACATATGCCATTTGGGTCTGACAGCATTCACAGCCACCCCTCCAGCAGCCGGGGGTACAGAGAGTGGCCAGGTCCCTGCAGCAGGAGGGGGAGCACATGGGACAGCTGGTGAGAATACGCTGTGCCAAGGATCTGCCAGAGGAAGCCCATGGCCCCATGGAGCCCAGAGGAGGAGCGTCAGAATCCCACCGAGGGTCTGGGGAGCACCTCTGAGGAGCTGAGGGAGTCTGAAGGATACATTGGCGGTGGCCAGGTGATGGAAGGGACAGGAGTGCATGATGGCAGACGACTGGGCCCATGCAGAGGGAGAGAGGAGGTGTGTCCCAGAGAATGCGGGGGGGGGGGGGGAACTACCACAGCGCAAGGGTGAGGGAAGGGCAGGGCCAGAACGAGCACGGAGAGGCCATGGCTGGGAGCCCCTCCCCCTCCTGCACTGTGCACACGTGAGTGCTCCATGGCTTTCTGAGCTCCACAGAGGATAGGACCTTGTCTCATCTCTATGTCCCCAGATCCTTGCACGTGCCCGGCACACAGATGGAGAAGGTATCAATGAGTGTTCAATGATGGATGATGGAATGAACGAATGAATGAATGAATGAATGAATGAATGAATGAATGGAGGAGGAAGGAGACTTGCAGTTCAGATCCACATCTTCAGCCACATAACAACATCCTGCCAGGGGCACCTGGGGGGCTCAGTCGGTTGATTATCCAACTTCGGCTCAGGTCATGGCTTCGTGATTTGTGGTTTCGAGCCCCACGTCAGGCTCTACACTGACAACTTGGATCCTGATTCGGGTTCTCTTTCACTCTCTACTCCTCCCCTGCTCTCTCTCTCTCTCTCCCTCTCTCTCTCTTCTCTCTCACAAATAAATAAACATTAAAACAAACAAAAAGTCCCGCCTAGGTTGACACCAAAGCTCACCTCTCCTTAGCTTACTTTGGGGACAATGGTTTCACCTCATTCTTTCTCTTCTTTTCTTTTTTCTTCTTTTCTGTTCCTTTCTTTTCTGTTCTTCTTATTCATTAAATTTTAGATTGAGTATTTTTTGTTCTTTTCCTTTCTTATCTTTCCTTTTCTTTTGTGCGTATTAAATGATAGAGAGAGTGCGCACACACAAGTGAGGGAGAAGTGAGAGGGGGAGAGAGAGAATCATAAGCAGTTTCCATGCTCAGCATAGAGCGCCACGTGGGACTCAATCCCTGGGAGCTGACATCAAGAGTCAGAAGCTCAACCGTCACCCAAGTGCCCCTCTCCTCATTCTTTCTGTCATTGGCAGACAGCTCTGACATCCTGGAAACAGACGTGGCCATGGGTGGGATGCAGGTCTCATCGGGACACCTTTTCAACAGTCCTGTGAGCTGAGGCTCCACCAGACTGAATGAACATGAAGATAAGTCAGAAGACACCAGTGGACCCTGGAATTCAAATTCGAGGTGTAACAAGGGGAAGACAGTGGAACGCTGGTCAGAAGGCCAGCACACCCTATTGGCGGCCCCTTCCCCAAGCCACGGGTCTCTGGGCCTTACAGTTCCAGGCCTCGGGTGGTCCATGAGACTGCTATGGTAACATTCCTTCCAGTAACCTTTCCTCCCTGTGGAGCTGACACAAGCCTCTGACACCTCAGTGGCTCCCCCTACCTCTCCTGCTCTCATTTCATTCAGGCCCAGGGATCATCTTATCTGGTTCCTTAAGGTGGTCCAGCTCCTGCTCAAGTCTGGGTAGGGCTGGCCCTGTGTCATGGGTCAGAGCTTGTTCTTCAGGGTGTAGACCCAGTTTCCCATTACATGCATCCCTCTGGAGACCACCTTGAGGGGCGCATCACACAGGAGACAGGAAGCCAAGAAGTTGTGGGCCTACCTGTTGCTTCTGTTGTGGAAACAAACCAGGCGCCTCACTTGGAGCCCCAAGGGCTCCCACCTCATGGAGAGTGTGTGAATATTCAGGGAGGGGACACGGAAGGAGTCCTGCCCCTCACGGATGCTTGATCAACATTAGCTCTTATCAATTCAGATACACAGATGTGCCGACCTCAAGTAATTGGCAGAACATTTCTTCCCATCTTATCTTCTGTGTTCGGTTTCAGTGCTTTTATAACTTCTTAGATAGCGGTCTCCTGGTCTGATTATCTTTTCCTCGTGCCCCTACAGGACAGCAGGACTCTGACCTGACTTGGGAGTAAGCTGCAGTGAGGCGAGCATCTTCCCAAGGGAGCAGCAGTAGGGTCCAGGAGATAGACAGACAGGTCAGGTCATGTCCCTGTAGGCATGTGTGGCCTTCCCAAGATAACCACCAGGGACTTGGCCCCTTGCGATGCCGTGTGGCCACAGCTGGCTCACATTTTTTGTTTCTTTGTTTGTTTGTTAGTTTTTTATTTATACTTCATTGTCAAGTTGGTTTCCATATAACACCCAGTGCTCTTCCCCACAAATATCCTCCTCCATGACCATCACATCTCTTCTTCTTCGCCCCTCCCCCTTCAGCCCTCAGTTTGTTCTCAGTATTCAAGAATCTCTCATGATGTGCCTCCTTCCCTCTCCCTAACTCTTTTTCCCCACCTTCCCCTCCCCCATAGTCCTCTGTTAAGTTTCTCCTACTACACTTATAGTTGAAACACATATGGCATCTGTCCTTCCCTGCCTGACTTATTTCTCTTAGCATGACAACCTCAAGATCCATCCACGTTGCTACAAATGGCCAGATTTCATTCTTTCTCATTGAGCTGGCTGACATTTGACTCCACAATTTGTTCTTTCCTTCACAAGGCTGAAGTGACACCTCCTTCTGACCTAGACGCAGATGCAGACTGTAGGGGAAACTCTGCAATCCCACTGCTGACACCATGACCCAGAAGCGCCAGGTAGTCAACTCCAGATGATTCCTGAAATCGGGGGAGTGCCTCCAGCTGAGCTGACATATAAAGGAATCAGACTTTGATGGAGATTGCTGAGTGTCCTTGAGCCTTTGAGAAGGAAAAAGGGGAGTCCCACCCCAGCAGTCTACAGGGGCCCCTCTCTCCTGTCCTCTTCCCAGGATAATGGCTGGGGTGCTCACTTTCTCTGTCCCACTGCTGCTTATCAAATGACCCAGAAGTCAAGCCAGAGCAGCCCACAGGGCCAGAGGAGGAGGTAGACCAGTCACCTGGGAGGATTCTCCCATCTGCTTGACCTACCCAAGCTTCCAGCACGGCTCAGGACAACTGTGGGACTTTACCAATGGAGCACCTTCCCTCTGTCTCTTGCCCTGTGGCCTGTGGGCCAGTGAATTGGACCCCAGGCTGGACTGCATCACCTCCCACCTAGTTAGCCGGGTGTCTTATCGACCCTCACCTGTGAAATGAGAGTATTTTCTTATGTTGTTGTGAGGATCCAATATCACGTGTGTGTACGGTCAGGGCCAGGGCCTGCTACACAGTAGCCTTCCCAAATTTTCTTTGATGTCCCCTCTATAGCCACCCTGTTACATCTAGGAGAAACCTCCCCTTGCCCAGTAGCCTCTGGTCACCAGGGCTCTGTTAAGACACCTGCTGTGTCTCCATATTTAGCACCTGCTTATCAGATATGAAAGCTGGTCAAGGCCTGAGTCTATGCATCTCAATTCTCCTGCCTAGGCTGCCTCTGAATAATTACACAGATTTAGTGTTGTGGGTTTTCTCCAGCAAAGCTGGTCTCCTCCCTGCCTTAGTGAAGTAGGAAAAAGAAACAACAAAGCAACCTTTTACTTTTTGTTTTCCACCTAGAGAACACAAGCTTCATCATGGACACAACTGAGTATTTTTGGAACTCTGTGAGCCGGGTTGAACTGCATCTCCTGTTGACTGACCAGAAAGCCTTGGAGATTCATGGCTGAGCCTACTTGCCCAGGTCAATGCCGGGAATCCCCAAGGTGGTCGCCATTTCTTCTGGTGGGAGCGTCCTGGGGCTGGGGTGAAGTATGCTCCTTCTCAACAATATTTGACAAATATGTCACCCATGGCATTCGCTGGCATGGAGTGGCCGCGGGTTGAAAAGAGATGACACCTGCAGAGGGCAGTTATGTGACCATGGGTCTTAACCTAAAGCACACCGATCTCTGGTTTGGTTTCTTCATCTGTTCAATATTATTGGGAGGAAACTAAGATCATGTTTGTAAATTGCTTTGTAGAGTGACTGACACATATTAGGTGCTGAACAAATGTTAACTTTTTTTTTTTAGGTGTATTTAAACAAATCTGGCTTTCAATTCCTGGAACAGGGTGACTCTGTCACCAAGGTCCTCTACCTCCAGCCTAACACCTACCTTCAGCCCAAACACCACCCACAACTGCCCCACCTGACCCCTTAGTGTGTCCCCTCCTCCCGGACAGCTTTCCGTCAACATCCCAGCTTGTCCCTCATATGCTTCTCAAGGTGCAGACTCACTTCCCCATCTACGTCCTTGTCCCCATGACACTCACGGATTCCCTCTGAAACATTCCATTCTGATCTCCCTGCTCAAATCTGCTCAGAGCTTAGCCATCTGTCCGTAGTCCTTAATAAACACTCATCTCCAGCCTTGCAAAGTTCCTTTGGCCATTTCCTCCATCTTTGCTCCCTCAGTGGGAGTTTGTGTCCCTTTCATCCTCTATGGTCCCTGCCCCTTCCAAGATCTAGCAGCAATTCATCACTTCTGTCTTTCCTGATCACAGGTCCAAGTCAACTGGATTTCTGTCTGTTGCATCCATCCAGACAGTTGTGGACCCCTGAGACTTTCCCCCATGTGCTCAGCTCAATCAACACATCCTCTTTCCACGTACCAGGATTAGCCATTCCCAGCATTTGTATTCTGACAGCAGGTGTAAACTCTGTCTTCTGAACCAATCTCCTGATCCTCTGAGCCACCAGATTCCTACATACGGACCTTATAAATTCTTAGCTACTGGGTTGTTAATAGTCCCACTGAGATTTTTCACTACTTGAGGAGGGTAGAGATGTCACAGCATCTGAAGGATTAGGACTGCCATCCCTGGGGTTGGTTCACTGATACAACTGTGGGGTCCACTGTCCTGTGGTGGAGTCGGACACAAGGAATGCTCCACAACCACGTTCGTTATATGATGGGGGAAGACAGCTCCTGTGCCCCATGATTTTCGATCTCAGAGTTTGGTCCCACCTACTTCCTTTCCTTTTGGAGGGTAACATTCAAGGAATACAAAGAATGCCTGTATGGCTCAGTTGGTTGAGAATTTGACTCTTGATTTCCGTCAAGTCATGATCTCATGATTTGTGAGATCAAGCCCCCCTTTGGGTTCTGTGCTGATGGCAAGGAGCTTCCTTGGGTTTCCCTATCTGTCTCTCTGCCCATTCCCTTCTCTGTCTCAAAAATAAAAAACTAATGAAAATCTTTTCAAACAATTCAAGGAACAGAACTTGTGGTGGCTGATTCATTGCTCCTGGCAATATCCAGTGCTAACCATCTGAAGGCCTCAAACCTCATGTCTAGAGGACACACCTCCTCTACACAACAGAGGCTTTCCAGGTCACATTTCTGATCTGTAATGGGATGGATAAAGGGCAGTGAGAAAAATAACAGGCCCTTTAACCAAGAATTATTCCACTCGCTGAAGAGTAGGAAGCCTGAATAATGATGTACTTGTTTGGAGTAGGTCTTTAGAAGGGGATAAGGCTCTGTTTCCTCGACCTAGATAATCCCTGCCCTGGCCCCAGGCCTGTCCACTACAGACTCAGCACCTGGGGCCTAGGAGTCCCTACTTTGTCCCTGGGTCTCCAAAACCCAACCTGTTGGTATGCATTTTCTCAGCTGAAGATGCCGTCCAATATGGCAGAGATTCTGAGTGTGGCTTGTTCTTTGAATTCCCCAAGGCACCCCTCCTATCTCCTTCAGTTTCCTACCAGGCACATCAGAGCAACAGACACGTGGAAAGACATTAAGGCCAGGTCACTTAATGTGGGGAAAATACCCAATGAATCATTTTCTTTGACCCCAGTGCCTATAATCCCTGGCAATGAGCTCTGGGTGACAACTAGACCTGAACACTCAGTGAAGGTTTTCTTGCCTTCCCCATGAATTATGTCTGGGCTGGTGAACCCACTAGTCCACCATTTATCCAACCAACCATATGACCAGGATGTCTGGGAGCCTCCTCCCCACCCTGCTGGGAGAGTACTGACACAGGGCATTTCTGGGAAGAAAGGGAGTCAGGTGGGTTCTGGGAATGAACAAAGGAAGAGAGAATCACTATGATTCCTTGATAGGGAAGGGAAGGTCTTGAGCAGCTGGGCAGTCCATGAGGGAAGGATGAAGGAAGAAATCGGGGGTGTTCAAGACTTGGCCCTCCTACCCTAGAGAGAAACACAATCATCTATCACTGAACCCTGGGTCCTTGACACTGGCTGAGGAACACATCAGTGCTTAGGTTAAAAGCAGATGTGAACAAGCACCCCCCGACACACACTTTGTGTGTCCTGTGGGGGCCTCAGGTTGCTGAGGTCTGAGGGTAAAGCAAAGGAGATCTTGCTCCCTGAAAGCCTGGAAGACGATCTCATGGGGAAGGGAAGTCAGGCCTCCAGAGCCCAAGCAAGCCCCTCGATGAACATAGAGGCCAGCCGAATCAGTCCACATTTACTGTAGTAGCTCATGGAACACAAGGGAGGAAAAACCACATGGATCTGAAACACCATCTTGTTGTAGTGCCTGGGTGTCTCCATCAGTTAAGCACCCAACTTCACTTCAGGTCATGATCTTGTGGTCGGTGAATTCGAGCCCCATGTTGGGCTCTGTGCTGTCAGCTCAGGGCCTGGAACCTGCTTTGGATTCTGTGTCTACTTCTCTCTCTGCCCCTTCCTCACTCATACTCTCCCTCTCAAAAAAAAGTCTTAAAATTTTTTTTAATGTTTTATTTATTTTTGAGACAGAGAGATTCAGAGCATGAGCATGGAGCGGCAGAGCAATGGAGGCACAGAATCGGAAACAGGCTCCAGGCTCTGAGCTATCAGCACAGACCCCGATGCAGGGCTCAACCCACAATCGTGAGATCATAACCTGAAATGAAGTCGGAGACTTAACTGACTCAGCTACCCAGGTGCCCCAAAAATGTCTTTTTAAATACCAAATTGCCTAGTACTGTCCCCCAAGGCCCAACCAATGAAGAAACCGAGGCTCAAAGAGGTGGTATCCATTGACCCCAAGCTGGTTGATTTCCTTGACATACAGCAAGTTTCCTTGATCTGCTGCTGGCCACTGTTTTCTCTTTTCTTCCTTTTTTTGTTTTCTTCCCCAATCAACCACTATTCCAACTCAGCCTTTGGAACTTCCTCGGTGTCTTGGTGTACCCTGGCCTCAAGGAGCACGAGCAACTGGCCAAACGTTTCCGCTGCCTACTGCCATCGTCACCACCGCCAGCACTGCTGCCAGCATTTTCATCACCACCACCAGTCATCACAAGGAAGAAACCTTCTACCTAAGGTGAGCCTACCAGAAGATGAATGTGGGTGGACACAGGACAGGTAGGGCTGGAGAGCCCTCAGAAGGGGAGGAGTCTGTTCTCGCTGGCATGTCACACCATGGGGAGGTCAAAGGAGAAGTACTTCTCTACATGCCAACAATTCTAACTGGAGTGAGCCTGGCCTTCCCATGGCTTGTTCCTCCATGTCTCTCTTTAGCCATGTCCTCCGTGTCCTCTTTGGTCCATCATGCTCACTCTCAGGTCCCCTCCCTCCTTCTTCCTGGTTCCACATGCCTTCCTTCTCTTTGTCACCCCAGCCCCTCATCATCTACATCCCTCATCATCTACATTAACCCCTCATTACCACCCCCATGCTCAGCTACAGAAATGCCTAAAACTCCTTTACACCCCATTCCAAAACTTCAAAATTGTTTTAAAGTTTATTTATTTATTTTGAGAAAGAGAGAGAGAGCAGGGGAGGGACAGAGAGAGGAGAGAGGAAAAAATCCCAAGCAGGCTCTGCACTGTCAGCGAGGAGCCTGACACAGGGATCTAATCCATGGATCGTGAGATTGTGACCTAAGCTGAAACAAAGATTCAGACGCTAAGCCAACTGAGCCACCCAAGCGCCCCTCAAAAACATTTTCTTGCCCCCTATTCCCTTCTAACAAGGTACCTCCATGCCTTTCTCCCACACCCGACCCTACTCCCTGCCCTGCTCGGAGCTCAAGAGTCAGGTCTTCTTCACACATTCATGAGTCTGGATGGGCTCCTTCAGCTTGCTCTCCTGCAACTTGATCTGCTGCCTCAGCTCTTCAGCCGACTCTGCCTTTGCCCCCTCATGCAAGTGCTTTGATTCTTCCAGAATGTTGGCCACATCCATCATAAGGAAGATGCCCACAGTGGCCCCACCCATGAGCCGGGCTCCTCTTGTCATTGTCAGAGTAGTGCCTCCAAACGCTTTCTACACCTGCTTCCCACTCCGAACCAAGACACTCCCAGCTGTCATGAATCTCTTGGCCTGGGCAACTAAGTGAGGATTGGCTTTGGCCAGCCTCATGGCACGAACATTCATTCTAATGTTTTGCAGGGCTTGAATGCACTTGCTTGTTAAGGAAGTAGCTCGGGCTATGTTCTTACCCATAGCCTTTGCAGCTTCCTTCCCTTTGTCACTGCCAGCTGATGTCACCTGACTGGCTTCGGCTTTCAGGGATGACATTTTTGTGTTCTCCATGATGCTGCTGGACGCACTGGTGACAGCAGATGCTGCTCCCAACCCTATCCCAGTTGTAGACAGTGTCAGACTGGTCCCTTCCATTACAGGGGCCAGACCCAGACCCAGGATGGTCAGGACACTGGAGGCGACACCGGCAGAACTGGCCACAATGTTGGTGATGGTGCAGTTCCTGTGTACCTCGTCAGCCTTGTCGGCAAGCTCACAGAGCTTTCGTATTTGCTCCTCGAGCTTCTGTTTCAAGCCGGGAAACTCATTCAAAAAGCACTTCCTCTCATGGGGGTCACTCGGGAGCCTGATTATGTCCTCTGTAAACAACTCTTCTTCCAGTGCTCTCAGATGTTCAAGTAGCACCTCTGCCTCCTCCCTGTAAGAGTGAAGGTCAAGTGAATTATAAAGCTTATCTGTCACATGGGCTTGATGTGATCTCCCCTACTTGGACCACAGGACTCTCACTATAAATCATATGGACAAGAATTGTACAGAGGCAAAGACTGTTTCCAGCAATGTTACATTCTGTATATTGCTTGTGCTCCGTGATACATCTTTGGTCAAGAAATAAAGAAGTAGTCACCTTAAGATGCTCTTCGTGGTAAGTATTTTGTTGAAGAATATTTATTTATTTGTTTTGAGGGGCAGGGGAGAAGGACGAGCAGTGAGAGAGGGAATGAAAGAATCCCAAGAGGCTCTGTGCTGTTGAGATCATAAACTGAGCAGAAATCAACAGTCGGACTCTTAACTGACTGAGCTGCCCAGGTGCCTCAGGTGGTGGGTATTCAATAATATGGCTTCCCACTCAAGGGCAGGCCTCCACTGTCCATGGCACAGTGTTTGTAGGTGGACAAAGGGAAGTGGGGTTGAAGCAGAAACACCTTCCTTCAGGAAATCTTAGTGGGTAGAGAAGGATCATCCCTACCCACAGGGAGGTCTTCCCTTTGCCCTTGGCTACTGAGAAGTGATCTCTAGGCCTCTACCTATAATGGTAAGGGTCCTAGAATGGTAGGACTGTCTTCCTTTGCCTGGGCCTTTGGCCTGACATCAGCTGACAACACGCTGTATGTTGGAGGCTTTGGGTCATGTGCTATGGGTTCTGACCTTTGGAGGAACAAGAAACTAAAAGCATGAGTGTGACCTCAAGGAGAGGCGGGAGACAACAGACAGGTCAGCCATGCAGAGCATGTCACTGGGTCCCAATAGAAGTCTATAAACCAAGACTGGGGTTGAAAAGACTCTCCTCTTGACCAAACTTTAGTCAGACTCTTCTAGGCCCTCTCATTGACCAGGTGCAGTCTGTGTGTACCTTGTCGACCATGACTTTCTGTGTCATGTCCATGACAGCCTGTGGTGCCCAGTCTTAGCAAGAATTCTGTGAGGTTAGGTTAATGAGAATCTTCCCACTGTTGCTATTTGATCACCACTGATATCTGATCAAATCCCACTTTTGTGAGGCGAACGTGATAACCACTACACTACGGAAACAGCCTCAAATCCCACTTTTGAAAGGAAGTTCTATTTTATTCTTTTTTTTCTTAAGTATATTTCTTTATTTTGAGAGGGAGAGAGAGAAAGAGAAAGAGAGAGCAAAAGCAGAAAGAGGGGTACTGAGAGAAAGGAAGAGGGGAAGAGAGAGAGAATCCCAAGCATGCTCCTCGCTGTCAGTGCAGAACCCAACAAGGGCTCTATTTCACAAACAGTGATATCATAATCTGAACTGAAATGAAGAGTCCGAGGCTTACCAACTGAGCCGTTCGGGTACCACTGATGTAGAAATCTTCACCTGCCTTCAGCAAGAACCCTGTTGGTCTGTTTAGCAAGAATCCTCCTCCTCTTCTCTCTGTGGTTTTCCATTCCCCACCCACGCCTCCAGCCTTGGCTAGAAATCCCCAGCTGTCTTTCCCTTATCAGGTGTAGAGCCTGGTCTATCTTTTATGGCCATATCCCTGAATTAAGTCTTCTTCACCATCTTAATAAACCTCAGAGTCACTGTTTTCTTTCACAGTGTGAGCTTCCCCAGTGGGCAATGTTCCACGTGCTTTGTCACAGACTGCATGCAGGACACCATGTGTCTGAGGACAACAGAAACTTCACGTTCAAAACCCTCCCAGACTCTGCCTCGTGTATCCCTCTCTTTGGCTGACGGCTACCTGCATCCTTCCTTGGAAGGCACTGTGCCTGAGTGGACAGCTCTCAGTGAGCTCTGTGTGCCCTTTCAGGGCATCACCCAATCTAAGGGTGGTTTGAGGATCACCCACCAATTTGCAGCTGCTGCCAAAAGTCGGGGCAGTCCTAGGGATGGTGTGCTCTGACTCGCAGCCTGGCCAATTCTGAGTACTTGGTTTTTAAAAAGCAGGACAAGACCTTAGTGATTATTTAGCCTGGCACATCCACTATATTCCATGCTTGCTGTCCTCTGCTGTGGCCCAGCCACTGCCCCAGTGAACTGAGAAGCAGGACATCCCCTACCCGGGCACCCCCAGACTCTTCAGTTCACATCACTGACTCCCGACTCACTACCCAGCACCCCAGCCTCTCAGGTGTCACCTGCCTAACTCACACCTTAGCTGGTGACAGCTTCATCTGCATGCACACCAGCACCATGTGCAACTTGTAGGATCGCTTACAGATACGAGAGACGTGAGAGCCGGCTACGTGAATCCCGAAGACTGAGAACCCCGCACTTGGACCAGCTGCTGGAGGAGCTACTCTCCTCTTGGGTGGGGACTCGTGCATTTCCCCGGACTTCCTCAAAGAGTAGATTTGGCAGCTGCCCCTGTGATGCCTGCCCTTGTCACAGAGCCTCACTGCCTCCCACTGGTCGGGGCTGCACTGTGTGGAAGAGGACAGGGGCACCTGGGGACTCGGGTCATCAATTCCTGCTTGGTGAGCTTGCACCCCGCATCATGCTCTGTGCTGACAGCTTGGAGCCTGTAGCTGACTTTGCATTCTGTGTCCCCTCTCTCTGCTCCTCCTGCATTCATGCTCAGTCTCTCTGTCTCCAAAAATAAACAAAAAGTAAAAAAAAAAAAAAAAGTAAAGAAGAAGAAAGGGTCCAAGGGATGGTCAAGACCCCCAGCACCCAGGCAATGTATGGGAATCCATCAACTCTTGCAGCCATGGTCCTGAATGCCTGGTGGAGAGGAAATCAAAGAAGGGAGGGAACAAATATCCCCTCACCCTCTCTTCCCAAAACCTAGAGTGTTATGCCAAGAGTTTCACACAGTTCTAGCCCTGCTTCTAAGCTAATCTAGTCCTCCAACCTAGAACTTCACTTGTCTACCCCAGCCCACAGCTCGGGACCTGGCCCAAGCCTCCAGGACCTTTGGACAAGACAACTGCCCTCTGGTCCCCACCTTTGACCTTGCAGTTCTTGCTAAGGCCTGCACCACAATCTTATCAGGCTGATTTACTCTTCCCATTGAGCAAATGTCTAATCTAAGACTTTGAAACATACACAACCAGAGACCCAGGGCTGGACAGAGCTAGGGTCTGGTTCCAACCCAGCTAGGTCCACCTCCATTCCCACCTCTCTGCCTTGTGGGCCAGCTGGATCCCGCAGTATTCCTACAACTCCTTAGATGGGAGGGAAGGCTCTAGTCCAACGCTCAGCGGCACAGCCTGGATGTCAGCGTTCTTCTGACCTGTCCCTCGTCTCCAGGAAGAAGACCCTTGGCCCCTGTGTCTTCATGGCAATCTTCTCAAAAGTTAACATTGAGGCACCTGGGTGGCTCAGTCAGTTGAGGGTCTACCTCTAAGATCGACTCAGGGCATGATCTCATGGTTCATGAGTTCAAGCCCTGAGAAGGGCTCTGTGCTGACAGTGTGTTCCCGCTTGGGTTTCTCTCTCCACCCACCCCCCCCCTGCCCTTTTCTGTGTGTTTCTCTCTCTTTCTCGGCCCATTCCCCAGGAGTACTGTCTCTGTCTCTGTCTCTCAAAATAAATACTCTTAACAAAAGTAAAAATTTAACATTATTTGAGCACCTAGTATGTGACAGTCAGTATGCTAAGTACTTTACATACAGGATCTTAGATTCCTCCCAATAAAACTGAACAGATGAAATCGAGGCAGAGATAGGTTTGCTTTAGGTTAAGACCCAAGATCACATAACCGGCCCTCTGCAGGTGTCATCTGTTCTCAACCGGAGGCCACTCCCTGCCAGTGAATGTCATTGGTGACATATTCGTCAAATATTGTTGAGAGGGAGCATATTCCACCCCAGCTGCGGGACACTGCCATGCGGAGACCTGGGTGACCACCCTGAGGCATTCCTGGGGGTGACGTGGGCAAGTCAGCCTCATCCACGAAGCTCTCCCAGGCTTCCTGGTCAGTCAGCAGGAGATGCAGTTCGTCCTGCCTCTCGGATCTCCAGAAATACTCAATGGGGTCCTCCATGAAGCTTGTGCTCTCTAGATGGAAGCAAAAAGAAAAGAGTTGAGTTTTTTTTTTCTTTTTTGTACTACACTAAAGGAGAGTGGAAAATGGGTTTTGCTGGAAGGAACCGACAACACTAAACCTGTGTATTTATTGAGAGCAGGCTTAAGGATGGGTATTGAGGTGCATAAGCTCAGGTCTTTACTGGCTTTCATATCTGATAAGCAGGTGCTTAATTATGGACACATAGCAGGTATCCTGACACAGCCCTGGTGGCCTGAGGATGCTGGGGGAGAGAGGTTTCTCATTGGAGCTACCAGGATCCACAGAGAAAGGCCAGAAACGATATTCGGGAAAACTTGTGTAGCAGGCCCTGGCTCAGACCACACATACACGTGATATTGGATCCTCACAACAACATAAGGGAATACTCTCATTTTACAGGTGAGGGTAGCTAAGGCACCCGGCTCGCACAGGTGGGAGGTGGCCCAGTCCACGCTGGGGTCCAGGTCAGTGGCCCAGAGGCCACAAGGTCTGAACAGGAGGAAAGGTCCTCCATTGGTAAAGCCCCACAGTCGTCCTGAGCTGAGCTGGTCGAGCAAGTGGGAGAGTCCTCCCAGGCGGCTGGTCTACCTCCTCCCCCAGCCCTGCCTCAGGACCCCTTCCTTCTCTCCTTTCACCTCTGCTGTCCCCCACTGCCCTCTGGGCTGTCTTGGCCTCATTTCTGGGTCATGTGATAGGCTGCAGGGGGAGGGAGGAAGTGAGCACCTCAGCCATGAACCTGGGAAGAGGACAGGAGGGAGGGGCCCCTACAGACCCCTGGGGTGGGTCTCCCCTTTGTCCCCCTTGATGGCTTGAGGACCCTCATCAGTCCCCTTCAAGGGGCTGATTCCTATGTATGTCAGCTCTGCTAGAGGCAGTCCCCCAAGTCCAGGAATCATGTGGGGTTGACTACCTGGCACCTCTTGGGTCATGGGGTAAGCGGTGGGATAGCAGAGTTTTCCTTACACCATGCGTCTGCGTCCGGGTTGGCAGGAGGTGACACTTCAGCCTTCGGAGAGAGAGAACAAACTTTGGGGTCAAATGTCAGTCAGCTGTGGCCACATGGCATGGCAAGGGGCCGGGTCTCTGGGGGTTCCCTTGGGAAGGCCACACATGCCTACACGGACATAACCTGACCTGTCTGTCTGTCCTCTGGCCCCTGCTGCTGCTCCCTAGGGAAGGTGCTCACCTCACTCAGCTCACTCCCAGGCCAGGTCAGAGTCCTGCCGTCCTGTAGGGGCACAAGGAGAAGGTCATCAGACCAGGGG